>NC_134689.1:97929341-98284341 GCF_050947455.1 Rhinoderma darwinii
AATGTACCAAACTGTTGATTTGGCCACTCTTAACATTTGTGCTATCTCTGATGGATTTCTTCATTTTTTTCTGTCTAACGATGGTCTGTTTCACTTGGATTGAGAGCTCCTTTGACCATGTTGTGGGTTCACTACAACAGCTTCCAAATGCCACACCTGGAATCAACTCCAGACCTTTTACCTGCTTAACCCCTTAAGGACGCAGCCACTTTTTACCTTCCTGACACAGCCTCATTTTTTTAAATCTGACGTGTCACTTTATGTGGTAATAACTCCGGAATGCTTTTACCTATCCAAGCGATTCTGAGATTGTTTTCTCGTGACATATTGTACTTTTTGTTAGTGAAAAAATGTGGTCGATAAATTCAATATTTATTTGTGAAAAACACCAAAAATTAGAGAAAATTTGCAAAAAATAGCATTTTTCGAAATTCAAATATAGCTGCTTGTAAGACAGATAGTAATACCACACAAAATAGTGACTAGTTAACATTTCCTATATGTCTACTTTGTTTGCATCATTTTTTGAGCATCCTTTTATTTTTCTAGGGCGTTACAAGGCTTAGAACTTTACCAGCAATTTCTCATATTTTCAAGAAAATTTGAAAAGGCTATTTTTTTAGGTAACAGTTCAGATCTGAAGTGGCTTTGAGGGTCTTATATATTAGGAACACCCACAAATCACCCCATTTTAAAAACTGCACCCCTCAAAGTATTCAAAACAGCATTTAGAAAGTTATGCGTGTCACAGCAATTAAAGCAAAGTGGAAGGGAAATTTGCAAATTTCATTTTTTTTGCAGAAATTCCATCTTAATCCATTTTCCCTGTAATACCGAAGGTTTTTACAAGAGAAACACAACTGAATATTTATTGCCCTGATTATGCAGTTTTTAGAAATATCCCACATGTGGCCCTAGTGTGCTACGGGCCTGAAACAAAAGCCCCAGAAGCAAAGGAGCACCTAGTGGATTTTTCGGCCTTCCTTTTCTTAAATTATATTTCAGGCACCATGTCAGGTTAGAAGAGGTCTTGTGGTGCAAAAACAAAGGAAACCCCCCAAAAGTGACCCCATTTGGGAAACTACACCCCTAGAGGAATTCATCTAGGGGTGTCGTGATCATTTTGACCACACAGGTGTTTCATAGATTTCATTAGAATTGGGCAGTGAAAATGAAAAATTACATTAATTTTCAATAAGATGTAGCTTTACCTCAGAATTATTATTTTTTCAACAAATAAAGGAGAAAAAGCACCGTAACATTTGTAAAGCAACTTCTCCAGAGTACGGAAATACCCCATATGTGGTCATAAAGTACTGTATGAATACACATCAGGGATCAGAAGGGAAGGCCCGCAATTTAGCTTCTGGAGTACAGATTTTGCTGGATTAATTTCTCGGCACCATGTCTCATTTGTAAAGCACCTAAGGTACCAGTACAGTGGTAACCCCCCAAAAGTGACTCCATTTGGGAAACTACACCCCTAGAGGAATTCAACAAGGTGTGTAGTGAGCATTTTGACCCCCCAGGTGTTTCATAGATTTCATTAGAATTGTGCAGTAAAAATTAAAAATTACATTTTTTTCCACTAAGATGTAGCTTTAGGTCAAAATGTTTCATTTTCTCATCAAATAAAGGAGAAAAAGCACCATAACATTTGCAGAGCAACTTCTCCAGAGTACGGAAATACCCCATATGTGGTAATAAACCACTGTATGAATACACATCAGGGATCAGAAGGGAAGGAGCGCCATTTGGCGAGCAGATTTTGCTGGATTGGTTTTTCTGCGCCATGTCGCTTTTGCAAAGGCCCTTGGGTACCAGTACAGTGGAAACTACCCAAAAGTGACTCCATTTGGCAAACTACACCCATTGAGGAATTCATCTAGGGGTGTAGTGAGCATTTTGACCCCACAGGTGTCTCAT
Organism: Rhinoderma darwinii; assembly: GCF_050947455.1. Lineage (NCBI taxonomy): Eukaryota > Metazoa > Chordata > Amphibia > Anura > Rhinodermatidae > Rhinoderma > Rhinoderma darwinii. The sequence goes on from NC_134689.1 coordinate 97,931,268, forward strand.
AGATTTTATTACAAATGGGCAATGAAAATGAAAAATTACATTATTTTCCAATAACACGTAGCATTAGTTCAACATTTTTCATTTTCTCAACAAATAAAAGAGAAAAAGCACCATAACATTTGTAAAGCAACTTCTCCGGATTACGGAAAAATACCCCACATGTGGTAATAAACTGCTATTTGGACACACAGCAACGCTCTAAAGGGAAGGAGCGCCATTTAGTATTTGGCGTGGAGATTTTACAAGATTCGTTTTTTGACACCATGTACAGTGGTACCCCTGAAAAATTACCCCGTTTTGGAAACTACATCCCTCAAAGAATTGATCTAGGGGTGTAGTGAGCATTTTCACCGCACAAGTGTTTTGCAAAAATGAGTAAACTATAAATGTTGTAGATTGAAAATTGCCGTTTTCCACAGATATGCCATTTCAGTGACCAATGTGTTGTGCTCAGCTTGTACCACCGTAGACACACATCCCATAAATTGTTAAGCGGGTTCTCCAGAATACAATAGTTCCCCATATGTGGTCATAAATTTCCGTTTGGGTACACTGCCAGGCTCAGTTGGACCACCATTTGGCTTTTGAAGCGCAGATTTTGCTTGGTGTATTAGTGGTATTTCAGCTTATAATGTGGGGGCATATGTGAGCTGGGCGGAGTACATCAGGGTATATGTAAGCTGGGCGGAGTACATCAGGGTATATGTAAGCTGGGCGGAGTAAATCAGGGTATATGTAAGCTGAGCGGAGTGCATCAGGTCATAATAGGATGATGTAATAATGGGGTGAATGAATAATCCATGGATTGGTGTGGTTGCTTTGAACCAATCCTTTATACACAGGCTGGGTTTATTGGGTATTATACAAAATATCTGCTCTCCAGTATTGCCTTATATTTGACTTCTTCACTAGCCCTATAAGCCGCACAAGGCCCTAAAGTTTCCTCATCTCCGCTGCGTCTACGGGGTCCACCTGTGGGGTCCAGCAAATGACGATGGCTGCGATCGGCGGTAACAGCCATCGCAGCCATTGCAGCGGCATGTCAGCTGTGTATAACAGCTGACAGCCGCTGAAGATAAAGCGCGCACAGCTCCTGTGCTCGCTTTATCTGCCGGGCGTAACTGTACGCCCGAGTGCGGGAAATCACTTGCTATTTGGACGTACAGTCACGCCCGTGTGAGGGAAGGGGTTAATTGATGATGGATTAACGATGGAATAGCCCATGAAGCCCACTAAATAGCTTTTGAGATAATTGTCCAATTACATTTGGTCCCTTGAAAAAGAGGCAGCTACATATTAAAGAGCTGTAATTCCTAAACCCTTCCTCAAATTAGGAAGTGAATACCCCCAAATTAAAGCCAAGAGTCTGCACTTTAAGCCCATATTGATTATATAACTGTATATGTAATATGTTTTGGTAAACAGCTAAAATGCCAAAACTTGTGTCACTGTCCAAATAATTCTGGACCTATCTATGGATAATTTTAGTTTTATTTTTATTGCCCCATTATTATACCACCTGACTATGCCCTGACGTACTTTTCCCAGCTTACATATGCCCCCACTTTATAAACTAAAATACCAGTAAAACTCCAAACAAAACTACTACCAAGCAAAATTCATGCTCCAAAAGCCAAATGGCGCTCCCTACCTTCTGAACCCTACAGCGTGCCTAAACAGCAGTTTACTTCCACATATATGGCATAACTAAACCAGGGAGAACCCTTTTAAACATTGGGGTGCATGTCTCCAGTGGCACAAGCTGGGCATGACATATTTGCCACTGAAATGCCACATCTGGGGAAAAATTGAAATTTTTACTTTGCACCATCTGCAGCACAATCATTTATGGAAAAGGCCTGTGGGGTGAAAATGCTCACTACACCCATTAATAAATGCTTTGGTGGTTGTAGTTTCCAAAATGGGGTCACTTCTCAGGGGTTTCTTTTATTACTTCACATCAGAGCCCTGCAATTGTGAACCAGTACTTTGTAAATCGCCAAATTAGGCCTCAATTTCGGATGGTACTCTTTCACTCCTGAGCCCTGTCAATCGTCCAGGCAAAAGATTAGGGCCACATGTAGGGTGTTTCTAAAACCGGGAAACACAGCATAATAATTAGAGAGCTGTCTTGTTATGGTGGCACTGGCTGGGCACCACATATTGGCATATCTATGGAAAAATTTCCATTTTCACTGCAACATCGAGTGTACACTAATTTCTGGAAAAGACATGAAGGATTAACATTCTCACTACACCCCTAGGTGAATACCTTGAGGGGTGCCGTTTCCAAAATGGGGTCACTTCTTGGGGGTTTTCACTGTTTTGGTTCCTCGGGGGCTTTGCAAAAGCGACATGGTGCCAAGAAACCAGTCCAGCAAAATCTGTGCTCAAAATGGCGCTCCTTCTCTCCTGAGCCCTGCTGTGTGCCCAAACAGCATTTTATGACAACTTATGAGGTATTTCTGTACTCTGGAAAAGTTGGTTTACAAATGTTGGGGTTCGTTTTTTCCTTTATTTGTTGAGGGAATGAAAAATTTGGAGCTAAAACTACATCTTTTTTTCAACATGTTTTTATTGTAAATATTTTCTAACTTTTTACAACCAGTCATGGAATTCCATGGCAAACAGAACAGGAGGGAAAGGGGGGGAGGGGTGAGGAGGATTAAAGAGTTCAGAAAGAGAAAAGTTTCTAGGTCATTCAGGGGTTGTTCCGACGAGAGGGCTCCAGGGAGCAGGTCATCCAGGGTGAGTCCAAATAGGGAGCTTGCAGAAATACAGAAGGGGCTGGTGTCCGCTTACTCTCAATTTACAGACTACTGGGCTGCAGCTGCAGTTGTGTATTAAAGGCTGGTTAGCAGTAGCGAGGAGAAAAATAAAAAAAAATTAAAAATGGGGGGGGGGGGGGGGCAGAGAGAATGGTTCAAAGGCACAGGCCGCTGAGAAAAAAGAAAATCAATCACTCAGTGTGTGTGATTATACCGGGCCATTATAGAGCATCATCACCAAATAACGTCCGTTCCAGGAACCAGACGGTGGGACAAAAACAATCTCGTATTCTGGTCTAAAGCTACATCTTATTGGGAAAAAAATAATAATTTAATTTTCACTTCCCAATTCTAATAAAAACTAAGAAACACATGCGGGGTCAAAATTCTCACTACACCCCTAGATTAATTCCACAAGTGGTGTAGTTTCCTAAATGGAGTACTTTTGGAGAGTTTCCACTGTACTGGTCCCTCAGGGGGCTTTGCAAATGTGACATGGTGCCGAGAAACCAATCCAGCAAAATCTGTGCTCCAAAAGACAAATGGCGCTCCTTCTATTCTAAGCTCTACTGTGTGCCCAAACAGCAGTTTATGACCACATATGGGGTATTTACATACTCTGGAGAAGTTGCTTTACAAATGTTGGGGGGCTTTTTCTTCTTTATTCCTTGTGGAAATTGTTGTTGTTTTTTTTTAGGAAAAACGACATCTTATTAAAAAAAAATTAAAAATGTATTTTCACGTTCAAATTATAACAAAATCTATGAAACACCCGTGGGGTTAAAATTCTCACTACACCCCTAAATTAATTTCTTGTGGAGTCAAGTTTTCAAAATTGCGTCTTTTTGGGGTGTTTCCTTTGTTTTGGCATCACAAGACCGCTCCATACCTGACATGGTGCCTAAAATATAATCTAATATAATCTAATAAAAAGAAGGCCCCAAAATCCTCTAGGTGCTCCTTTGCTTCTGAGGCTTATCTCACTGGGGCCGCATGTAGGATATTTATAAAAACTTCAGAATCTGGGCAATAAATATTGAGTTGCATTTCTCTCGTAAAACCTTCTGTGTTACAGAAAAAAAATGAATTAAAATTAAATTTCTGCAAAAAAAAATTGAATTTCTAAATTTCACCTCTACTTTGCTTTCATTTTTCTGAAATGCCTAAAGGGTTAAGAAACTTTATACATGCTGTTTTGAATACTTTGAATACTTTGAGGGGTGCAGTTTTTAAAATGGGGTGGTTTGTTTTGTATGGGCCTCTCAAAGCCACTTCAGAACTGAACTGGTCCCTGTAAAAATAGCCTTTTGACATTTTAGGCGTCCTAATAGGCATATGTCCAGGGCAGACCTGGGGGCTTTTATCAAGCCCCCGGCTGCCATAACACCCCATCGGAGACCCGCGATTGCATTTGCGGGCCGCCGATGGGTGACAGAGGGAGCTCACTCCCTCTGTAAACAAGTTAAATGCCGCGGTCGCTATTGACGGCGGCATTTAACAGGTTAAACGGCCGCGATCGAAGTAAACTTCGATCGTGGGTGTTGGAGCAGGAGCCCAGCTGTCATCAGACAGCAGAGCCCCGGCTCCTGCCTGCACAGGACACCCGAGCAGGACTTAGACTAGGCTAACGTGAAAAGGCGTCAGCCTAGCCTAAGGCCCCTTAGTGACCAATGTGAAAAGGCGTATTGGTGGTCACTAAGGGGTTAAAACACCACACAACCCCCTGTAATAAATAAAAATGTCTCAATCGTCCAGAAGGATGTATTCAATCGAGGAGGCATACACCATCATTGCCTCTGACACGGATTCGGCCAGCGAGGGGGACGAGGAATATGCCCCACTCCTTTTAGTTTCCTCCTCTTCCAGTGATGAGGAACCCCCCCCCCCCCCAAAGGCGATCCAGGAGAACAGCTGAGGCAACCCCAATGATTGATCCCGTGTGGACTCCATTCCCCAAAAATTATGAGCCTCAAATTCTTGCTTTTATAGGCAGCTCAGTTTGAGCCTGAAGGCCCCACAGAAATTACGTTTTTAAAGGTCTTATTTTCTGAGGAGTTTGTTAATTTAATGGTGACCCAGACAAATCTGTACGCCCAACAATTTTTAACCCAAAACCCCACTTCATCATTTGTTAGGTGGACCCCAGTAGATGCAGCAGAGATGATGACATTTTGAGGCCTTGTGCTGCATATGGGACTAGTGAGGAAGCCAGAGGTTAGGCAATACTGGAGTCTGGATATTTTGTACAACACCCCAATTTACCGCATGGCCATGACCCGGAATCGCTTTGAAGCGATTTTAAAATTCTTGCATTATAATGATAATGCACAGTGCCCGCCCCAGGACAACACCATCTATTAAAAATCAGGCCAGTCATTGATCATTTCAGCACCAAATGATACAAGTGTACACCCCCAATAAATATATTTCCATAGTCGAGTCCCTTGTTCATTTTAAGGGGAGGCTTAAATTCTGCCAATACCTGCCCAGTAAGAGGGCAAGGTTTGGAATTAAACTGTACAAACTGTGTGAGAGTACATCTGGGTATATACACATAGGTTTACAAAGAGAAGGACTCTATTATTGAACCCCAAGAATGCCCCCCCCCTCCCCCGTCCTGGGAGTTAGTGGGAAAATAGTGTGGGATTTAATACACCCATTGCTGGACAAGGGTTATCACCTTTATGTGGATAACTTCTATACCAGCATCCCACTATTTAGGCGCCTTTCTGCCAGAAGTACTGCAGCATGCGGTACTGTGCGCAAAACTCAGTGGGACCTCCCTAAAACACTGCTTAGCCAAAGCCTCAGAAAGGGTGTGAGCAGTGAGAACATGCTATTTGTCAAATATAAGGACAAGAGGGATGTCCTTATATTGACCACAATTGATGGCAGCCGCAGCACCCCTGTCCCTGAACGAGGTACCACCACAGTGACCCGGAAGCCAAATTGCATCCTGGGCTACAATAAGTACATGGGCAGGGTTGATCTCTCTGATCAAGTACTGAAGCCTTATAGTGCCCTACGGAAAACAAAGACATAGTACAAAAAACTGGCCGTGCACATTATACAGATGGCATTGTATAATGTTTACGTACTATCCCGATGTGCAGGCCGGACAGGGACATTCCTTAACTTTCAAGAAGTGGTGATCAAGGCACTTCTATTTGGGAACCAGGCAGGGGAGGGCACAAGCACATCTGCTGGTAGCGATAGTCCACTTATTATACCAGGGCAACATTTCCCCAATGAAGTGCCCCAAATTGCAAAGAAGGGAAGGACACAAAAAAGGTGCAGAGTGTGTTCCAAAAGGGGAATTAGAAAATACACTATTTACCACTGTGAAACCTGCCCCGAAAAACCAGGCCTGTGTATCGAGGATTGCTTCAAAGAGTACCATACATCCATAAATTAGTAATTTCATGCTTCATTAACTCCTTTATTATACCAAAAGCAACATTGCGTCCACACACATATCCAGATAAATCCTAGTTCCAAAAGTCAAATGGCGCTTCTGAGCCCTGTCATGTGACCAAACAGCCGTTTATGACCACATGTGGGTTATTGTTTTACTCAGGAGAAATTGGTTTACAAATGTTGTGGAGCTTTTTCTCCTTTAGTCCTCGTGGAAATGAGAAAAAATAAGCTAAACCTACATTTTCTTTGAAAAAAATGTAGATTTTCACTTTCACTGCCTAATTCCAAAAATTTCTGCAAAAAACCTGTGATGTCAAAATGCTCACTACACCCCTAGATAATTTCCTCAAGGGGTGTAGTTTCCAAAATGGGATCACTTTTGTAAGGTTTCCTCTGTTTTGGCCCCTCAGGTTCTTTGCACATTTGACATGGCCTCCCAAAACCATCCCTGTCAAATTTGAGCTCCAAATGGCGCTCTTTCTCTTCTGAGCCCTGCCGTGTGTCCAAGATTTAGGGTATTGTTTTACTCGGGAGAAATTGCTTTACAAATGTTGTGGAGCTTTTTCTCCTTTAGTCCTCGTGGAAATTAGAAAAAATTAGCTAAACCTACATTTTCTTTGAAAACATGTAGATTTTCATTTTCTCGGCCTAATTCCAATAATTTCTGCAAAAAACCTGTGGGGTCAAAATGCTCACTATACCCCTAGATAATTTCCTCAGGGGGTGTAGTTTCCAAAATGGGGTCACTTGTGGGGGCTTTCCACAGTTTTGACCCCTCAGGGGCTTTGCAAATGCGACATGGCCTCCGCAAACGATTCCTGCTAAATTTGAGCTCCAAAAGCCAAATGGTGCTCTTTCTCTTCTAAGCCCTGCCGTGTATCCAAACAGTCGTTTATGACCACATGTGGGGTATTGTTTTACTCGGGACAAATTGCTTTACAAATGTTGTGGAGCTTTTTCTCCTTTAGTCCTCGTGGAAATGAGAAAAAATAAGGTAAACCTACATTTCCTTTGAAAAAATGTAGATTTTCATGTTCACGGCCTACTTCCAAAAATTTCTGCAAAAAATGTGTGGGGTCAAAATGCTCACTATATCCCTAGATCATTTCCTAAAGGAGTGTAGTTTCCAAAATAGGGTCACTTGTGGGGGGTTCCACTGTTTTGGCACCGCAAGAGCCCTGCAAACTTGACATGGTGCCTAAAATATTTTCTAATAAAAAGGAGGCCCCAAAATCCATTAGGTGCTCCTTTGCTTCTGAGGCCTGTGCTTCAGTCCATAAGCACACTAGGACCACATGTGGGATGTTTCCTGAAACTGCAGAATCTGGGCAATAAATATTGAGTTGCATTTATCTGGTAAAACCTTTTGTGTTACAAATTTTTTTTTTACCTCTATTTTGCTTTAATTCCTGTGAAACTTCTAAAGGGTTAATAAACTTTCTAAATGCTGTTTTGAATCTCTAAGGGGTGCAGTTTTTAAAATCGGGTCACTTGTGGGGGTTTGTATTGTGTAGGCCCCTCAAAACCACTTCACAATTGAACTGGTCCCTGTAAAAATAGCCTTTTGAAATATTCTTGAAAATTTGAGAAATTGCTGTTAAAGTTCTAAGCCTTGTAACATCCTAGAAAAATAAAAGGATGTTCAAAAAACGATGCCAATCTAAAGTAGACATATAGAGGATGTTAATTAGCAACAATTTTGTGTGGTATAACTGCCTGTCTTATAAGCAGATACATTTAAATTGATAAAAATGCTAATTTGTGAAATTGTTAGCTAAATTGTGGTGTTTTTCATAATGAAATACTTAATGTATTGACCAAATTTTACTACTATCTTTAATTCCAATGTGTCACGAGAAAACAATCTCAAAATCGCTTGGACAGGTAAAAGTATTCCGACGTTATTACCACATAAAGCGAAACATGTCAGATTTGAAAAATGAGGCTCTGTCAGGAAGCTCAAAAGTAGCCAAAGCAGGAAGGGGTTAATACAAAATCACAATAAAAATGTATTGAAGTAAAATCTAGATTATGCACCTTTCCCTGTGAAGGGGAATACCTTTTTAGTTATTTTCTAGAAGACATCAAGGAAAAGGCTACTGCCAAAAAGGGGTTCCCAGGTTCAACAGGGATAGAAGCGGGGAAAGATAAGGTTCTCTGTTTGGCAAACAGTCTCCTCATTCAGATTGGAAAAGTAGTCCACGATGATGACAGAAGCAAGGTGGGGGGTTGGGTTTTATTCCCTATTTTATTTATTTTTTCAAAATTGTTTTTTTTAGCATTTTTCAATAAGGGATACAAAAAGTAAAGAGGGGATGGGGTATGAGTAACAGAAAAGATAATAATAAAGATAAAATAAAAGAATAAGAAACAAAAAAACGAAAAATAAAACAAACATGCATCCAAAACGGCAACTATATCTCAATGAATATCAGACAAATACGACCGAACCATTTTGGACATCCATGTAGTTGGGGGGGGGGGGGGTTGAAAGGGGGAGGGGGACAAAAAAAACAAAAACTTATAAACAAAACATATCAGTCATAACTATAACCATTAACCTCTTTAGGACACGGCCTGTTTTGGCCTTGTGGAGACAGATGATTTTTTCAAATCTGACGTGTCACTTTATGTGGTAATAACTCCGGAATGCTTTTACCTATCCAAGCGATTCTGAGATTGTTTTCTCGTGACACATTGTACTTTATGTTACTGAAAAAATTTGGTCGATAAATTCAATATTTATTTGTGAAATATGTCACATTTTAGCGAAAATTAGCATTTTTCTAAATTTAAATGTATTTGCTTGTAAAACAGATAGTAATACCACACAAAATAGTTACTAATTAACATCCCCCATATGTCTACTTTATGTTTGCATCGTTTTTTTTCACGTCCTTTTATTTTCTAGGACGTTACAAGGCTTAGAACTTTAGCAGCAATTTCTCATATTTTCAAGAAAGTTTCAAAAGGCTATTTTTTCAGGGACCAGTTCAGTTCTGAAGTGGCTTTGAGGGCCTTCTATATTAGAAAGTCCCCATAAATCACCCCATTTTGAAAACTTCACCCCTCAAAGTATTCAAAACCACTGAAATTGACAAATTATTTTTTTTTTGCCAAAATTAATTTGTAATAAAAAAAACTCTGTAAACACAGAAGGTTTTACCAGAGAAACGCAACTCAATATTTATTGCCCAGATTCTGCAGTTTTTAGAAATATCCCACATATGGCCTTAGTGTCCTAATGGACTAAAGCAACGGCCTCAGAAGCAAAGGAGCACCTAGTGGATTTTGGGGCCTCCTTTTTTTAGGAATATATTTTAGGCACCATGTCAGGTTTGAAGAGGTCTTGTGGTACCTAAACAGTTGAAACCCCCCCCAAAAGTGACCCCATTTTGGAAAATATACCCCTCAAGGCATTTTTCTAGGGGTATAGTTAGCATTTTGACCCCACAGTTTTCTGGCAGAATTTAGTGGAATTAGTCTGTGAAGATGAAAATCACCTTTTTTTCGGTGGAAACATAGAATTTTTTCATTTTTACAAGGAATAAAGGAGAAAAAGCACCCCAACATTTGTAAAGCAATTGTTCCTGATTATGGCAATACCCCATATGTGGTAATAAACTGCTGTTTGGTCCCACTGCAGGGCTCAGAAGGGAAGGTGTGCCTTTTGGATTTTGGAGCGCAGATTTTGCTGGATTGGTTTTCAGTGTCATGTCGGGTTTGTAACGCCCCGGAGGGACCAAAACAGTGGAAACCCCCCAAAAGTGACCCTATTTTTCACCCCTCAAGGAATTTTTCTAGTGGTATAGTGAGCATTTTGACCCCACAGTATTTTTTTGGGTAGAATTTAGTGGAATTAGGCCGTGAAAATGAATATCAATATTTTTGTCCACTAAAATGTTGAATTTTTTCATTTTCACAAGGGATAAAAGAGGAAAAGCACCCCAGCATTTCTAAAGCAATTTCTCCCGATTACGGCAATAGCCCATATGTGGTCATAAATGTTTTTTTATTAGAAATTAATTAACCCTTTCACGACTGATCCTTGTTTGCTTTTTCATTTTCGTTTTTCACTCCCCGCCTTCCAAGAGCCATACTTTTTTTTATTTTTCCATCAATAGAGCGGTGTGAGGGCTTATTTTTATGCGGGAACAGTTGTAGTTTCTATTAACACCATTTAAAGTACCATAAAATGTACTGGGAAACTGAAAAAAAATTATTTGCGTGCTCAAATTGGAAAAAACTGTGATTCCTCCATTGTTTTGGGGGTAAAAACGACAACTCTAGTTTTATTCTGCGTCTCAATACGATTACAGGGACACCAAATTTATATAGTTTTTTTTATATTTTACTACTTTTACAAAGCAAAGTCTATTTATTAAAAAAATTATTGTTTTGTATCATCACATTCTGACATCCAGAAGTTTTAAATTTTTTGTCGATTGAGCGCTGAGGGGACTTATTTTTGGCGGGACGAGCTGTAGCTTTTATTGGTACCATTTTATGGTACATACATCTTCCTGATCACTTTTTATTACATCTTTTTTAGAGCTAAGGTGATCAAAAACCAGCGATTTTGGCGTTTTAAATTTTTTATTTCTTACAGCGTTCACCGTGTGAAATGAATGACATTTTACTTTATTCTGCGGGTCGTTACGATTATGGCGATACCATATGTATATAGTTTTTTTTAAAGTTTTGCAGCGTTTGCACAATAAAATTACGTTTCTATGAAATGTAGATTTAGCTAATTTTTTCTCATTTCCACAAGGACTGAAGGAGAAAAAGCACTGCAAAATTTGTAAAGCAATTTCTCCCGAGTAAAACAATACCCCACATGTGGTAATAAACGGCTGTTTGGACACACGGCAGGGCTTAGAAGGGAAAGAGCGCTATTTGGCTTTTGGAGATCACATTTAGCAGGAATGGTTTGCGGAGGCCAGGTCACATTTGCAAAGCCCCTGAGGGGACAAAACAATCAAAACGCCCAAAAAGGTTCTCCATTTAGGAAACTACACCCCTTGAGGAATTCATCTAGAGGTGTAGTGAGCATTTTGACCCCACAGGTGTTTCATTGTTTTTCTTGTGAAATTCTCGATAAGTTTGATGTGTCACATGACCCTCTTCCCATTGAAAAAACTAAAGTTGGATACAAAATGGCCGACTTCAAAATGGCCACCATGGTCAACACCCAGCTTGAAAAGTTTCCCCCCTCCCATATACTAATGTGCCACAAACAGGAAGTTAATATCACCAACCATTCCCATTTTATTTAGGTGTATCCATATAAATGGCCCACCCTGTAGATTTGTTTGAGTATTGCTGGTGTTTCCATTTATAATGTGGGGGTACATGTAAACTGGGCAGAGTATATCAGGGGCATAGTCAGGTGGTATAATAATGGGGTAAAAAAAACAATATAATGATCCAAAGATGTGTGTTACGCTGTGAAGCAATCCTTTCTGCACAGGCCAGTGTCGCACTGATATATGGCGTCCTTTCTTATGCCCCTTTTGGTCCACAATCCACACCTTTGCAGTTTGGGGAATTTTGCTGGGGATTGTTGTCCCGGTATAATACGGGCACCCTCACTTCCAGCAGATATGTTTGGGCCCTCTCCTTCCTGGTTCCCTAATTTTAGGGCCTTGATAAATCGCCTCTTGAATCAGAAGAAATGTTCCCCTCGGGCTGCACAACTGCATATGTTTTGTTTCCTGACTTATTAGAGCCTTAACTAATTCTATTTTTTCATAGACGTAGTGGTATGAGGGCTGTGTTTTTGCGGGACGAGCTGTAGTTATTATTGGTACAATTTTGGGGTACATGCGACTTTTTGGTCACCTTTTATCCTATTTTTTGGGATGCCAGGTAACCAAAAAACTGCAATTCTGGCATAGGTTTTTTTATACAGCGTTCACCATGCGTTATAAATTACATGTTACCTTTATTCTGTGGGTCAGTACGATTCCGGCGATACCTAATTTATAGCACTTTTTTATGTTTTACAACGTTTTGCACAATAAAATTTCTTTTGTAAAAATAATGTATTTTTTCTGTCGCCAAGTTGTGAGAACCATAACTTTTTAACTTTTTCGTAGAAGGAGCTGTATGAGCGCTTGTTTTTTGCGATAATTGTAGGGCAAAGTGACCAAAAAACAGAAACTCTGGTATAGTTTTTTACGTTTTTTTTTACGCTGTTCACCGCGTGCAATAAATAATATAATAGTTTTATAACTCAGGTCGTTACATTAACGGCGATACCAAATACGTATAGTTTATTATTTTTTTTCAATAATAAAGGACTTGATAAGGGAACAGAGCAATTGTGTTTTATTGTATTACTTGAAACTTTTATTATGTTTTCAAACTTATTTTTTCACTTTTTTTTATACTTTTTTTCAAGTCCCACTAGGGGACTTGAAGGTCCAACTGTCAGGTTTATTTTTTTCTAATACATTGCACTACTTACGTAGTGCAATGTATTAGATCTGTCAGTTATTCACTGACAGCAAGCCGATTAGGGCTGGCGATCTGCTAGCAACCGCTAAGATGCAGTGATCGCTTTCGATCACTGCATCAAAGGCGTTAATGGCAGGGATCGGAGCTAGCTCCGGTTCTTGCCGTTACAGGTGGATGTCAGCTGTAACATACAGCTGACTTCCACCGCTGATGACGCCGGATGAGCTATTCAGGCTCCGCCGCAGGGCGGGGGCTGGAAGTTTTCCGTGCTACGCAGACTAAGAGGCCAGTATTAGGCCTCCGGTTGCCATTGCAGCCACCGGAACCCTGGCGATTTCATTGCTGCGGTTCCGATGAGCTGCAAACACCTTAAATGTAGCGATCGCGTTTGAGCGCTGCATTTAAGGGGTTAATGGCGGGGATCAAAGCTAATTTCTGTCCCCGCCATTAGAGCCGGATGTCAGTTGTAAGATCCCGCTGACATCCGGCGATGAAGGCACCGACTCAGCTTCTGAGGCGGTGCCAAACATTTGGCGTATGGATACGGCAAAATGCGGGAAGCACTAGCTTTCCATGGCGTACCCATATGGCAAATGTCGGGAAGGGGTTAAAACGCCTTGAAAACAGCTATGTAATTTTCAGCCACTTTTTTTGTGTGTGAACATACCCTAAGGCCGAATTCAGGCGACCGTAGTCTACATTAAAATAACGTCCGTCGCACGGACACATGTATTTGAATGGGGCCGTTGTTTTAACGGACTGTGTGAAGGGTCCGTTGAAAAATAGACCATGTCCTATTTTCGTCCGTTTTCACGGATCCCGTATAAAGTCTATAGGGACCTGTGAAAACGGGTCTTGCACGCGTGCGATTCGGACGTGAAAAACTGCTGTTTTTCACGTCCGAGTTTGCACTCGTTCGTGTGAATCTGGCATAAGCGGTTACAGGGATTTTACTTGTATGGTATGTATACGAACAGTTTACATATAGAATTTATCTACACAAGTGGAGTAACTTCATAAATACATTTTATAATATGTAGTTCTTTGCATAATAACTCCCTTGACATTGTTTGTGGTAGGTTTTTCTATACAGTCCCAAAATTATAGGTGTATATATACTATGCTACAAAGTGTACAAAACAGTGGTGGCCAGTTTCCTGCTTTTTGGGAGCCAAAGTAATGGCTGGCTGAGGTTCTGGAGACCCCATAGAACAAGCAGGAGGACATGCCTCAACAAATTGGTGGATCCTGCGTGTCAGACCCGCTGTCACCAAAATCGGCAGTCCCGCTGACCTGACGGATTTGGGTTTTAGTGCAAGATACAGCTTCTATGTATCCAGAATACACAGAAGATGAATTTTAAAAATGACTAAGTTGCACTAAAGGGTACGGCCACACGGGGCAGCCCTGACACCGTCGCAACGCAGTCAACAACCGCGCCGGCACCATGTAGGAGCGGCTGACAAATACCTGGTTAAGAAGTATTCCGGTGACATGCGCATGTGCACTGCCGCTCCATTCATTCTCTATGGGAGCGCCGGAGATAGCCGAGTGCAGTGTTTGGCTTTTTCCGGTGCTGCCATAGAGAATGAATAGGGGGTAAGTTGTTGTAATTTGCAAAATCGTGCGGCCATAAAGGGTGTATTAATTCATGGCCGCACGATTTTGCAGATAAAGAGACGGTTTACCCGCGTTAACATGCGGCCACTAACAGGCTGTTTGACAGCCGCACCGAACATGGTGCCGGCGAGGTTGTTAGCCGTGTTGTGACCGTGTCAGGGCCGCTCCGTGTGGCCTTACCCAAACACTATAATACATTGTTTAAGTATTGAAAACTCTTCAAATTCTTCCATAGTCTCTAAGGCTATGTTCACACTGGTCAGATACGCTGTGTAAAAGTCTGCAGCGTAACTGACCCAGAACCCGCAGGGAAATCCATCTGAATATTTTGCACCATATTCATCCGGATTGACTGTTGCGGAAAACGGGCATCAGAAAAAATACTGCCATCTCTGATGATGCCTCATCACATGTGACTGCTTCAGCCATCACATGTAATGAAATGTCATCACAGGAGGCCGCTTGTGCACAGACCACCAAGAAGAGCAGGGACCGGTTGTCATGGGATCGCCATGAGAGGTAGATAGTCCTTTTTTTGGTTTCGAACTTTGAAAATATATATTTTTTAAACTTGCTGTAAAAAAGCAGCGTATTCACAGCAAATTGTGCAAATTGGCACTTGTTGCAAAATTTTACTTCCTCGTTGATCTCAAAGGGGAATATCCACAACAAAAATCTGCAGTGAAAAATGTAAAATCTGTACCGCAGGTCAATTTCTGCTACTGTAAAATACTGCAGATTCTCCACCCGCAAATCTGGATGAAAATTCTGCAGCGCATTCAGTAAATGTGAACATACCCTAAAGATTCTTCACAGGTTCCCTGCTGCAGCTCCCCAGAAAAGTTATTGCTACAGCAGTGCCCTATTATCCAACACGTATGTCTAATCCATGCTCCTGCAATTCTTCAGGAACGAACGTTTTAAGGCTGAGTTCACACGGTGCGTTTTTGTTGCATTTTTAGCATGTTTTGAGTTCATCAATCAAAACAAAAAAAGGCACAATGTGAACCCAGCCTAAGGCCTCATGCACACGAACGTGCAGATATTTTTAGTGGTATATTTTTTTACAATGGAAGAAAATGGCAGATGTATATAACTGCATGGGCATACTGTTATATATGTCTGCCGCACAGGTTTGGCAACATACTTCAAATGTATATGCCGTACGTCTGCCCTGGCCAAGGTGTGAATAGATATTTCCTCTCCGGACGGATGTGGTGCGCGGTTACTGTTCCAGGACTGTTTCAATGGATCCCGGATGCCTCGCTATCATGGTGTCATGAAGCGCATGGAAGGAGCCCACGCGCTGCATGTGGCTCCCGGCTCCTGTGACACCCATGGGTACATAAGGCGCACTTAAGCCTTATTCAGTAGAGCGTGTCCGTTTTCCATCCGTATTTCATGCATTTCAGTTCCGTGTGGCATTAGTGTTGCTGTTTTTTTTCTCTCTCAGCATTTCTTTAGCAACTGGTGCGTGAAAAACACGGACAGCACACAGATGTCGTCCGTGTTTTTGATGCACCTATTGACTTCAATGGGCGACGTAATCCGCAAAAACGGACCAGAATAGGACAAGCAGTCAGCTTCACGCAACGGAAAAATGCTGCATGAAAAATCACGGACGTCTGAATAGCGCCATTGAATTGCATGCTTCCGTGTGCTGTCCATTCTTTTTAACAGACAGCACACAGACATATACAGTAGCCTGGATAAGGCCTAAACTGTACACCACCGGTTCGCCATTACGTATTAGTTATCATGACAGAATTTCTCTTGAGGTAGCCTTTTTAGTGTGTGGCTCAGAGCATTCCTGAGATGTGCTTTTGTGTAACATTGTGCCGCATAAGTCGCAGTATGGAATAGCTACTTGGCCAGGTCAGAACTGCTTCTAAAGAAACCACGGGACAGACCTTTCAAATGAGCTACCATCTAACTAGTAGATAATGGCTTCCGCCACTTTTAGACTTATGCAACTTTGGTCTCCGAAAAAATGTCTCCCGAAAGTACAGTTTGTCCTCTAGCGTTTAAAATATTCGTGTGACATTCCAGAGGCGTTGGCGGAAGGGGCGGTGTGTGGGCTTCTTGTCACATGACGTTGCCAGGTGTGGTCACATGACTCTGATAGTCGTCGGTGCTGCGGAGGTTTTCGTGTGTGCTGAGACGACAACATGGCCTATCCTGGGCTCCTCGTCCCTATTATCGTCATGACTGTGTTTTGGGGCATCGTGGGCGGTGTACTGCCGTGGTTTGTCCCCAAAGGACCAAATCGAGGGTGAGTATAGAAAGTTGTGAAAGTGTGACTGCTGAACACCGGGGGTGACTTTTCTTATCTGGGACATTGGGGCAGCAGCCATGTTCATCTGCATTGTCACAAATGGGGAATTCTTGGTAAGATGTTTATTGCCTGCTACAATTTACAACCAGGAGTCATTTACTGCCAGAGTTTTCAGGTGGATTGAATAAAGGTTCATCATACCCTCACACCCCGCATTGGCATGGCCATTTTAGATGAGGGTCGTCCGCTGTGACCGGTATGTTACGGAATATCTGTATCCACAACTTCCCTATTTTCATTCTCCCCAAGTCTCTGAGTCAGGGCTTCCTAGAATGAGCGGGTCGGTACCTTTTTACAGTAAATCCCGTGACTCCGGATCTCCCACCACCGATTCGCACCCTTTGCATGTTTTCTACAACATCATTGTGCCAATGTAAACGGCATGAAAGTTGTATAGAAATCTTAACCCCTTCCCGCCGCAGCCCGTTTTCAGATTTTAATTGTCGTTTTTTCCTCCCCACCTTCCAAAAGCCATAACTTCTGTCATTTTCCGTCGATATAGTTCCATGAGGGCTTGATTTTTGCGGGACGAGTTGTAGTTTTTCGTAGCACCATTTATTTTGCCATATAATTTACTAGGAAACGGGAAAAAAATATTTGTGGGGTAGAAAATGAAATAAAAGACAGCGATTCCTCCATGGTCTTTTGCGTGCCGTTTTTACGGAATTCACTGTGAAATTAAAACAACATGATAACTTTATTCTGTGGGTCAATACGATTACGGCGATACCAAATATATATAGTTTTTTCTATATTTTACTACTTTCACAAATAAAAACCTAAGTGTAAAAAAGAAAATTTATTTTGTTTCGCCAAATTCCGAGAGCCATAACTTTTTTTTTATTTTTCCGTCGATTTAAGTGGTATGAGGGCTTATTTTTTGCAGGATAAGATGTACTCTTTAATAATACCATTTTGGTGTACATGTGACGGTTTGATCGCTTTTTATTTCATTTTTTTTGTGGGAGATGAGGTGACCAAAAAATAGAGGTTCTGGCGTTTACAATTATTTATTAATTTTTTTACGGCGTTCACCGTGCGGGTTAAATAACAATATATTGTAATAGTTCAGACTTTTACGGACGCGGCGATACCAATTATATTTTTTTTTACTATGCACTAGGGGGAAAAGGTTTTTTTTTTTGAACTTTTAAAATGAAAATTTTTTTTTTTACACAAAAAAAACCCTTTAACAAATTTTTACTTTTTTTTATTAGTCCCCCCTAGGGGACTTCAACCAGCGATCGTTAGATCGCTTGCACGATATACTGCAATACTAATCGTGATTCTGACAGGCATCTATTAAGCTTAATAGGGTGCAAAAAGATGGCGGACCATAGCAACGCCACCCCCCCACCCGCACGATTGTGTTGCGGGGGGCGTGATGAGCTGTTAGAGGGGGTCGCCCCCCTCTGTCTAACGATTTCAATGCTGCGGTCGCTATTGATCGTAGCATTTAACGAGTTAAACGAGCGGGATCGCGCTCGAGCGCAGTGCCGCTCGTTACTCTGAAGTGTCGGCTGTAACAAACAGCCGACACCAGCATCGTATGGAGTCACTCCGTGAGCCCGCTCCATACTTCCCCTACCCGACTTTGGCCTATGGATACGTCAAATGTCGGGAAGGGGTTAAGGATGTGTACGTTACTCTTTGCAATTATTTGTGATTCGGAGCTTGCCGCTGGGTATTTATAAA
Organism: Rhinoderma darwinii; assembly: GCF_050947455.1. Taxonomy (NCBI): domain Eukaryota; kingdom Metazoa; phylum Chordata; class Amphibia; order Anura; family Rhinodermatidae; genus Rhinoderma; species Rhinoderma darwinii. The sequence continues at coordinate 97,949,565 of NC_134689.1, forward strand.
GGTCGGAAAACCCCTTTTAAAGCCATTTCTTTAGCACAAAAATGAGATTGGATGAATGCAAGGAATTGTTGATCCATGTTCTTGAATGGATGGCGGCATACCTAGACCTGCTGTAGCACAGGATAGATCCTTTTTCCCGGTAACATTCTGTACTGTTAATTGCGCTTATTGATCAACACTCATTTGTGCCATATAGACCGAGCAATGATCGGCATGTATGGGGACAAACTATCGTTAATACCAAGATTTGTCTCCATACATTTGCGTCTTGTTGGCAGCACATCGCCTGTTTAACCAGGGAGATATACGGTCAACAAACGACCATTTTTTGGGCTGCCTAAAAGATCCGATCCGCCAACAAACGAGTGTCTGCACAGGGCAATGATCGGGAACGAGTGTCTGCACAGGGCAATGATCGGGAACGAGTGTCTGCACAGGGCAATGATCGGGAACGAGTGTCTGCACAGGGCAATGATCGGGAACGAGTGTCTGCACAGGGCAATGATCGGGAACGAGTGTCTGCACAGGGCAATGATCGGGAACGAGTGTCTGCACAGGGCAATGATCGGGAACGAGTGTCTGCACAGGGCAATGATCGGGAACGAGTGTCTGCACAGGGCAATGATCGGGAACGAGTGACTGCACAGGGCAATGATCGGGAACGAGTGACTGCACAGGGCAATGATCGGGAACGAGTGACTGCACAGGGCAATGATCGGGAACGAGTGTCTGCACAGGGCAATGATCGGGAACGAGTGTCTGCACAGGGCGATGATCGGGAACGAGTGTCTGCACAGGGCGATGATCGGGAACGAGTGTCTGCACAGGGCGATGATCGGGAACGAGTGTCTGCACAGGGCAATGATCGGGAACGAGTGTCTGCACAGGGCAATGATCGGGAACGAGTGTCTGCACAGGGCAATGATCGGGAACGAGTGTCTGCACAGGGCAATGATCGGGAACGAGTGTCTGCACAGGGCAATGATCGGGAACGAGTGTCTGCACAGGGCAATGATCGGGAACGAGTGTCTGCACAGGGCAATGATCGGGAACGAGTGTCTGCACAGGGCAATGATCGGGAACGAGTGTCTGCACAGGGCAATGATCGGGAACGAGTGTCTGCACAGGGCAATGATCGGGAACGAGTGTCTGCACAGGGCAATGATCGGGAACGAGTGTCTGCACAGGGCAATGATCGGGAACGAGTGTCTGCACAGGGCAATGATCGGGAACGAGTGACTGCACAGGGCAATGATCGGGAACGAGTGTCTGCACAGGGCAATGATCGGGAACGAGTGTCTGCACAGGGCAATGATCGGGAACGAGTGTCTGCACAGGGCAATGATCGGGAACGAGTGTCTGCACAGGGCAATGATCGGGAACGAGTGTCTGCACAGGGCAATGATCGGGAACGAGTGTCTGCACAGGGCAATGATCGGGAACGAGTGTTCATAGAAGCGCTAGTTTGCCTGATCATTGGCCTGTGTAAAAGCCTTTGGTGAGATATCCATTGTCAGCTATTGGTATGGTTAAAGGAACACTGGGCAAAACTGTCCTACTCTGTTAGACCCGGGTGGGCGGTGCATGACACGGTTTCTCTCTTTGGTGTCCTTTGAATCCCTGTGTCATGCACCACCCACTTAGTCTCTATGTATATCCGTGTATAGTTTTGCCAGGGTGTTCCTTTATTGCCATTATTTGAACTTCATTTCTATAGCATTGTGGTCTCCATTGGCAGCTCACTGTTTAACCCCTACATCTCTTATGCTCTGTCCCATTACAGCGTATCTTGTGACAATGCTTGTAACAGGAGCTTTTGTTGTTGTCTTGCTGACTGTGCTGCCTCTACAGACTATCACGCGGACTAGTTTGTAGTGTAAACCTTACTGTGCGCACACCTGTTTAAGCAACTTTAATTATTTTGCCCAAGATCTGATATGTCTAGATGTCTCCAGGAGAAAAAAAAATCTGGTCAGGTTAAAGGGGATCAAATGAGAAGTAAGGAATCTCAAGCCAAAATGTGCAACTCGCGTCATACAACACATCACGGCAAAGAATTGCTATGCTCGCAATCTTTCAAATTTAGATTAAGATTAGAAAAAGATTGAAAAAAAATAACTATTGTGTGTTTTGTTTAGAAATCATAAATCTACAGAGGATAGTCTATAGGACTGTACAGTTGCATAAATGTTTTTTTTGCTGTGCTGAATTGCATAGCATGGGAAATTTAGGGTTACATGGCTGGGCTGAGTCCGACAGAGCTGAGCCACTCTTTCTTAGCAATTCTCCACTCTGGCTATTAGAGGGTGGACCCATCTATGGCGTGCAGTGGTCTAAATAAGCCCAAAATGCTGATTTAGACCACGGTCGGCGCCTTTGGTGACATAAATGAGCGTCACAGATGCTGACTGAAGGCCGATATCTGTGGAAAAGTTGATGTGTGATGTTGGTTGTTGTCGGGTCCAGTCCTTGGAAGTTTATTCATGCCAAACAGATCTATATCCAATCAATAGAAACCCAGACCAGGTCACAGATCGATCAGCGATTTGTTGGTTAAACTTATGGCGGTGTCCTCCAAAATGACAACCTTCACAGTCCAACAAGTTGTTTTCCAAAAACAGCCATCTGAATCTATGAAATCAATGTACGGCCTGCTTACGTTTCCGTGAATGGGTGATGACAAATATGACCTTCCTTATGGCTTCTACGGAGTTTCTCACCTGGATTTCCCAGGCTCTTAAAGAAGCTCTGTCACCACATTATAAGTGTCCTATCTCCTACATAAGGAGATCGGCGCTATAATGTAGATCACTGCAGTGCTTTATATTTAGAAAAACGATCTATTTTTACCACTTTATTAGCGTTTTTAGATTTATGCTAATGAGTTGCTTAATGCCCAAGTATTTTTACCTTAGACCAAGTGGGCGTTGTACAGGGGAGTGTATGACGCTGACCAATCAGCATCACTCCTCTCCATTCATTTACACAGCGCATAGGGATCCTGTTAGTATAAGACAGCACATAAGGATCTAACCGGATCCCTATGTGCTGTTTAAATGAATGGAGAGGAGTGCATGATGCTGATTGGTCAGCGTCATACACTCCCCTGTACAACGCCCACTTGGTCTAAAGTAAAAATACGCCCACTTGGGCATTAAGAAACTCATTAGCATAAATCTAAAATCGCTAATAAAGTGGTAAAAATAGATCGTTTTATTAAATAAAAAGCATCACTGTCACCTACATTACAGCGCCGACCTCCTTATGTAGGAGATAGGGCACTTATAATGTGGTGACAGAGCCTCTTTAACTGTTAATCTACCTTATTACTGCTTCCTTTTGCTCTATAGAAGTAATCGGTTCTGTTTTCTCAGAGGTATGACGGTTTCTTCTTTTTGTGAGGATGTTCTATTTTAAAGGCAAACTGTCCTAATTTTAATTTCAATAGCATTATGACTTTGTGTTTTATAGGCCCACATGTATTAGTTTATTACACGACCTCTAATGCTTTTGCTTCTTTTCCAGGGTCATTAATACAATGCTGGTGACGTGTGCGGTCTGCTGCTATTTGTTGTGAGTATAAACAACTGTGTTTTGGGTCAGTATACAGTGACATTGATGCGCCCTTCTGGCAGCGTATTCACTATACATGACTGATTAATCCTGTTGCCCAACAAACTAGCTGTAAACATGAGCCGGTCTGTCTAGTGAAAATGTCATGGTGGCAGGATCTGCGGGGTCGAGCTCAAGTTTAAAGGAGCAAATCCAGGAATAAAGAATATATTAGGTAGAAGCGATTTCTATAAATCCCGAAGGTGAATTCACACTTTAGGCCTCGTTCACATCTGCGTCGGGTTTCCGTCAGGGGAACCCGTGAACGGAAACCATAGCTTTCCATTTTCATTACCATTGATTTCACTGGTAATGCTTTCATTGCTAATGGTTTCTGTTTGTCTCTGATCCGTAAGGTTTCTGTGCTTTGTTCTTTGTGTGGAATCAATGACGTAGTTTCCGTTTGGTTTCCGTTCTTGGATCCTCTGACGGAAAGGTCTAACGGTACCCATCAATGGATCCCAGATGCAGATGTGAATTAAGCCTGAATGCACCGATCACTAATAATCCACAAAGCTTCTCCATAGTCTAAAAAGAAAACACTGGAGAGATACTGACTGACCATTGCAATCAGAAGGTTTACATCTGGACACCTTGGTGTTTGCGCCTATGATCCATGGAGTTGTTGGTGCTTAACCCCTTCACGACATTTGATGTATCCATACACCAAAGTTGGGTAGGAGAAGTATGGAGCGGGCTCACGGAGTGACTCCATACGGTGCGGATGTCGGCTCTTTGTTACATCCAACACTTCAGAGTAACGAGCGGCATCTCAGTCAATAGCGACCGCAGCATTTAAATCGTTAGAAAGAGGGGGGCGACCCCCTCTAACAGCTCATCGCGCCATCCGCACGCCCTTAATAGAAGGCTGTCCGAATCACGATATACTGCAATACATACGCTGGTTGAAGTCCCCTAGGGGGACTAATAAAAAAAAAAAAAATTTGTTAAATAACGTTTTTTTTCTTTTTTTTTTTTTTTTGTATAAAAAATATTAAAAGTTAAAAAAACAAAACCTTTTCCCATTTTCCCCCTAGATCATAGTAAAAAAAGAAATAAACATAATTGGTATCGCCGCGTTCGTAAAAGTCTGAACTATCACAATATATCATTATTTAACCCGCACGGTGAACGCCGTAAAAAAAATTATTGTAAACGTCAGAATGTCTATTTTTTGGTCACCTAATCTCCCACAAAAAATGAAATAAAAAGCGATTAAACCGTCACATTTACACCAAAATGGTATTATTAAAAACTACAGCTTATCCCGCAAAAAATAAGCCCTCATACTACTTAATCGACGGAAAAATAAAAAGTTATGGCTCTCGGAATTTGGCGACACAAAATAAATTTTCTTTTTTACACTTAGGTTTTTACTTGTAAAATATAGAAAAAACTATATATATTTGGTATCGCCGTAATCGTATTGACCCACAGAATAAGGTTAACATGTTGTTTTAGTTGCACAGTGATTGCTGTTTTTTTCATTTTCTACCCCACAAATAATTTTTTTTCTAGTACATTATATGGCAAAATAAATGGTGCTACGAAAAACTACAACTCGTCCCACCAAAATCAAGCCCTTATAGGACTATATCGATTGAAATATAAAGACGTTCTGGCTTTTGGCAAGTGGGGAGGAGAAAACGAAAACCTGAAAAAGGGCTGTGGCGGGAAGGGGTTAAAAGACCTCTGCCCCAGCTTCAAAGCATAGTAGTATATGCATGCGCATGGGGTGTATTGCACAGATTACAGGTTCTTGCCTGAACTATTTTACTAGCGTCTGATATGAGCTGTAAAAATAAATATATCACACTGTGTGTTCTGAGAAATTAATTTAAAAAAAAGCACACTCCCGAGATTTGAGGAGACTAAAGGCCATTTAACACGAACCAATGATCGGGCAAACTAGCATTCATATGAACACTCCTTCCCGATCGTTGCCCTGTGTATACAGGGCAGCGATCAGCTGATGAACGAGCGTATTCTCGTTGCTTGGATTGTTTACGCAGCAGAAAATATTATCCTTGTCGTCAGCACACTGCCGACATGACGGTAATTCATGGTGTAGAGCAATCGTGAAAGGAGCAAATGAGTGCTGATCAATGAGCTGTCTCGTTGATCGGTGCTCATGGTTACGGCCAAAATTGGTTGACACGGGCTGCGTAAACGAGCGCCGATCAACGTGATCGGCGCTTGTTTGCTCCTTTCACAAGGAGCTATGTATGGGGACGAGCGATTTTTACTATGATCGCTTGTCCTTTCTATTGTGTTGGCAGCACATCTCCCTGTTTTACAAGTTGAAGTCACTTTAGAAATCTATGCCATAGGGGGAAAGATTTCAAGGATCTTTGTCCCCGGCATGCCATACAAGACAGGTTGCGTACCCGTGGTCTATAGTGAAATCTAAAACCCACTACAAATAATGCTTTTTTGTTTGTAACGTATTTCTGGCCTTTTGGTGTGTGTGGTGTTTTTTTTGTTTTTTTTTTTAAAAAGCGCAGCATGCTCTAGATATGGTGTTTTTTTTCCATAAAATTCTCTATAGAACAGGAGCTGTACGAGAAAAAAAACGCATGAAAAGCTTAAAATACATGTTGTTTTTTTGTTTTGTTTACTAGCAAAAAAAGTTGGTTGGGAAAAAGTGTATGTAAGGCCTCATGCACACGAACGTATTTTTCCCTCCCGTAAATACGGGTCCTTGGTCACACGTATTCGACCCGTATTGCACCTGTATTTACGGACCCGTGCCCGTAAATACGGGTCCGGTGTCACAGTATTCCACCCGTATTTACGGGCACGTTTTCGCTGCAAAATTCAACTGCACTAATTGGCAGCCCTTCTCTCTATCAGTGCAGGCTATAGAGAAGGGACAGCCCTTTCCGCAGTAAAAGTAAAAGAAATTCATACTTACCCGGACGTTGTCTTGGTGACGCGTCCCTCTTTCGACTTCCAGCCCGACCTCCCTGGATGACGCGGCAGTACATGTGACTGCTGCAGCCTGTGATAGGCTGCAGCGGTCACATGGGATGAAACGTCCCCCCGGGAGGCCGGACTGGAGGAGGAAGAAGAGGAGTTCTGGGTAAGTTAACTTTTAATACTATTAACTCCAGCGGTAGTCACTGTCCCGGGTGCTGAGAGTTACTGCAGATAAGTTAACTCTTTCAGCAATAGAAGTCTATGGGCCCGTAATTATGGCTCGTAATTACGGGCGTTTTTACGTTCGTGTGCATGAGGCCTAAGAAATTGACCTGCTGTGCGTTTTTTTTTTTAACCCCTTCCCGCTCCTTGACATACTATTACGTCATGGCAGCTGTATCGTTCGCGCTCCATGACGTAATAGTACGTCACGGAAGTAACGGCCGTTTCGGCCGTCCTTCCGACACATACAGGAGATGTGACAGCTGCTGTCTTGTTCAGCAGCTGTCACAGCTCCTACAGCGGGGACCGATCGCTGTGTCCCCGCTGATTAACCCCTTAAAAGCCGCGTTCTATAGAGATCGCAGCTTTTTAGGGGTTAAGCTGCCATCGCCGGCCTGCTACGCGATAGCGGCCGGCGATGGTGACTATGGCAACCGGACACCAAACAATGGCGTCCGGCTATGCCATAGACGGAAGCCTAGTGGGTCCTGACCACGTCAGGACCCACTATGCTTGCTGTCAGTGAGTAGCTGACAGTTCTAATACACTGCACTACGCATGTAGTGCAGTGTATTAGAATAGCGATCAGGGCCTCCTGCCCTCAAGTCCCCTAGTGGGACAAAGTAATACAGTAAAAAAAAAGTTAAAAAAAGATGTGTAAAAATAAGAAAATAAAAGTTTTAAAAGTAATAAAAGTAAAAATCCCCCCTTTTCCCTTATCAGTCGTTTATTATTAATAAAAATATATAAACAAACAAATAAACTATACATAATTGGTATCGCCGCGTCCGTAACGGCCTGAACTACAAAACTATTTCGTTATTTATCCCGCACGATGAACGCCGTAAAATTAAATAATAATAAACCGTACCACAATCACAATTCTTTGGTCACTTCACCTCTCAAAAAATGGAATAAAAAGAGATCAAAAAGTCGCATGTACCTAAAAATGGTACTGATCGAAACTACAGTTCGTTACGCAAAAAATAAGTCCTCGCACGGCTTGATTGATTGAAAAATAAAAAAGTTCTGGCTCTTAGAATAAGGTAACACAAAAAGTGAATGATTGTTTACAAAACGTATTTTATTGTGCAAACGCCATAAGACATAAAAAAAAACTATAAACATCTGGTATCGCCGTAATCGTATCGCCACGCAGAATAAAGTGAATATTTTATTTATAGCGCACGGTGAACGCTGTAAAAAAAAAAGAATAAAAAAACAATAGTAGAATTGCTGTTTTTTAGTCACCACGCCACCTAAAAATAGAATAAAAACTGATCAAAAAGCCGCATGCACCCCAAGAAAACTACAATGGATTCCTCAAGGGGTCTAGTTTCCAAATTGGGGTCACTTTTGTGGGGTTCCCAATGTTTTGGCACCACAAGACCTCTTCAAACCGGACATGGTGCCTAATAAAAAAAGAGGCCTCAAAATCCACTAGGTGCTCCTTTGCTTCGGAGGCCGGTGCTTCAGTCCATTACCACACTAGGGCCACATGTGGGATATTTCTCAAAACTGCAGAATCTGGGCAATACGTATTAATTTGCGTTTCACTGATAAAACCTTTTGCGTTATAAAAAAAATGGTATAAAGAGGATTTTCTGACAAAAAAATTTTTTTAAATTTCACCTCTACTTTGCTCTAAATTTTTGTGAAACACTTAAAGGGTTCATAAACTTTCTAAATGCTGTTGTGAATACTTTGAGGGGTCTAGTTTCTAAAATGGGGTATTTCATAGGGGTTTCTAATATATGGGCCCCTCAAAGCAACTTCAGAACTGAACTGGAACCTAAAAAAATAAATAAATGAGGCAATACTTCGCTTCTTACATTATACTGATAATGAGCCGTGCCCACCCCGAGATGACCCCAGTTTTGACCGTTTGCATAAACGGAGACCCCTATTAGACCATTCCAGTGCCCGGTTTTCCCAAGCATACACCCCCGAGAAGTGTATTTCTATTGATGAGTCCCTGGTACATTTTAAAGGGAGGGTTCAATTCCGCGAGTACCTGCTGGGTAAGAGGGCAAGGTATGGCGTGAAGATGTATAAGCTGTGCGAGAGTGCATCAGGGTATACCTACAGGTTTAGGATATATGAAGGAAAGGCCACCCCCAAACCAGACTGCATCCTGGACTACAATAGGTACATGGGAGGGATGGACTTGTAAGATCAAGCCCTGAAGCCCTACAGCGCCATGCGGTGTGGTATAAGAAGCTGGCCGTGCACATCATACAGATGGCATTGTACAATGCGTACATGCTACGTCGATGTGCAGGCCAGACGGGAACTTTCCTGGAATTTCAAGAGGTGATTATCAATAACCTAATCTTTAGGGACCAAGAAGGGGGGGCACCCAGTACTTCTGGAAGCGGGGCCACACGCATCGTACCAGGGCGGCAACACTTTCCAGGGGAAGTTCCCCAAACTGGCAAGAAGGGAAAAAGTCAAAAGAGGTGCAAAGTCTGCTATAAGAGGGCGATAATGGATGACACAATATATCAATGTGACACGTGTCCCGAATAACCAGAGCTCTGTATGAAAGAGTGTTTTAAAATTTATCATACATCCCTTGGTTTATAATTTACCCCAATTTTACTTACCCTGATGCACTCCGCACAGCTTATCCCCCCTCGTCTTTCCCCTCTGAGCCCTGCTGTGTGCCCAGGCAGCTAACAGCCAGATGTAGGGTATTGCCATACCCGGGAGAACCCACATTACAGTTTATGGGGTGTAGGTCTCCGGTCAAAATGCTCACTACACCTCTAGATGAATGCCTTAAGGGTGTAGTTTTTAAAACGGGGTCACTTCTTGCGGGTTTCAACTGTACTGGTACCTCAGGTGCTTCTGCATACATGACTTCGCACTAGAAAATCCCCAGTAGGCCAAATGGTGGTCCTTTCCTTCTGAGCCCTCCCATGGGCCCAAACGGCAGTTTATCACAACAAATGGGGTATTGCGGCCCTCAGAACAAATTGCGCAACAGAATGGGGTATTTTGTTTCTTGTGAAAATAAGAAATTTTCAGCCAAAACTACATATTATTTGAAAAAAATAATTTTGTTTTCATTCCCAGCCCAATTCAAATTAGTTCTGTGAAAAAACTATGGGGTCAAAATAGTCACAACACCCATAAATGAATTCCTTGAGGGGTGTAGTTTCCAAAATGGGGTCATTTGTGATTGGTTTCTATTGCTTTGATAGCTCTGGGGCTCTGCAAATGCGACACGGCACCCGAAAACCAATCCAGCAAAATCTGTACTCCAAAGAACACACAGCGCTCCTTTCCTTCTGAGCCCTCCCATGGGCCCAAACGGCAGTTTATCACCACAAATGGGGTATTGCCGCACTCAGGACAAATTGGGCAACAAAATGGAGTATTTTATTTCTTGTGAAAATAAGAATTTTTGAGCTAAAATGACATATTATTGGAAAAAATATATATTTTTTTAATTCCCAGCCCAATTCAAATAAGTTCTGTGAAGAAACTATGGGGTCTAAATGGTCACATTACCCATAAATGAATTCCTTGAGGGGTGTAGTTTCCAAAATGGGGTCACTTCTGGTGGGTTTCCATTGCTTTGATACCTCTGGGGCTCTGCAAATGCGACATGGCAGCCGAAAACCAATCCAGCAAAATCTGGACTCCAAAGAACACACAGCGCTCCTTCCCTTCTGAGGCCTCCCATGGGCCCAAACGGCAGTTTATTGCCACAAATGGGGTATTGCTGCACTCAGGAGAAATTGGGCAACAAAATTGAGCATTTTGTTCCCTGTGAAAATAAGAAATTTTGATAAAAAATTACATCTTATTGGAAAAAATGTCATTTTTTTAATGTCACAGCCCAATTGAAATAGGTGCTGTGAAAAAACTGTGTGCTCAAAATGCTAACAACAACCATGAATGAATTCCTTGAGGGGTGTAGTTTCCAAAATGGGGTCACTTTTGGTGGGTTTCCATTGCTTTGATACCCCTGAGGCTCTGCAAATGCGACATGGCACCCGAAAACCAATCCAGCAAAATCTGGACTCCAACAAACATATAGCGCTCCTTTCCTTCTGAGCCCTCCCATGGGCCCAAACGGCAGTTTATCACCACAAATGGGGTATTGCCACACTAAGGACAAATTGGGCAACCAAATGGGGTATTTTGTTCCCTGTGAAAATAAGAAATTTTGATCACAAATGACATTTTATTGGAAAAAATTTCATTTTTTTCATTTCACAGCCCAATTCAAATACGTGCTGTGAAAAAACTGTGCGGTCAAAATGGTAACAACAACCATAAATTAATTCCTTGAGGGGTGTAGTTTCCAAAATGGGGTCACTATTGGGGGATTCCTACTGTTTTGGCACCTCAACGCCTCTTCAAACCTGGCATGCTGCCTAAAATATATTCTAATAAAAAAGAGGACTCAAAATGCAATAGGTGCTTCTTTGCTTCTAGGGCTTGTGTTTTAGTCCACGAGCGCAGTAGGGCCACATGTGGGACATTTCTAAAAACTGCAGAATCTGGACAATACATATTTAGTAGTGTTTCTCTGGTAAAACCTTCTGTGTTACAGAAAAAAAAATTAATAAAATTGAAATTCCGCAAGAAAAAAGAAATTTGCAAAGTTCACCTCCACTTTGCTTTAATTCCTGTGAAATGCCTGAAGGGTTAAAAAACTTTCTAAATGCTGTTTTGAATACTTTGAGGGGTCTAGTTTTTAAAATGGGGTATTTTATCAGGGTTTTCTAATACATAGGCCGCTCAAAGCCACTTCAGAACTGAACAGGTACCTTAAATAAAAGGCATTTGGCATTTTCTTAAAAATATGAGAAATTGCTGTTTATGTTCTAAGCCTTGTAACGTCCAAGAAAAATAAAAGAATGTTCAAAAAACGATGCCAATCTAAAGTAGACATATGGGAAATGTGAACTAGTGACTAGTGTGGGTGGTATAACCGTCTGTTTTACAAGCAGATGCATTTAAATTCTGAAAAATGCAATTTTTTCAAAATTTTCTCTAAATTTTGCAATTTTTCACCAATAAACACTGAATATATCGACCAAATTTTACCACGAACATGAAGCCCAATGTGTCACGAGAAAACAATCTCAGAATCGCTTTGGTAGGTTTAAGCATTCCCACGTTATTACCACATAAAGTGAAATATGTCAGATTTGAAAAATGGGCTCTGAGCCTTAAGGCCAAAACAAGGCTGCGTCCTTAAGGGGTTAAACCACAGCATGACCATTTATGCTGCGGAATCGTTGCTCTTTTGTTGCAGGATTTCCCCATTGAATTCAATGGGGAGGTAAATCCCACAACAAAGAGCTATGTGTTGCGACTTTTGCGGCAGACTTTTTTTGATTTTAAAATGAATTCAAGTTTATACTTGCCTTTGTCCTAGTGACGCGATCCTCTGTTCTGAGCGCAGCCTGGCCTTCTGGGATGACTTTTCATCCCATGTGACTGCTGCAGCCAATCACAGGCTGCAGTGGTCACATGGGCTACAGCATCATCCCAAGTGGCGGCCTGTACTCCGAAAAGAGGCATTGCATTTCCGTGACCAATTATTTTTTTTTCCTTTTTTCCTGAAGTGTTTCGGCAGTGGACAACTGCACCACAATGTGGTGGTATTTTTCGGGCATAATTTCCTGTGTACTTTTACGCAGCGTATCTGCCCTGTGTGTTCCTACCCTTAGTATTTACCCTGCTTTTTCTACTAGATCCTTCCTGTTTCAGATCTAGAGGGGTGATGGTGTTCACGAGATTGGTACTATCGAAACCTCCTTAGGAATTTAATCTACTAAAGCCTGTAGAAAGCCGCAGTTCACTAAGGTTAATAGTAGTAATGAAGCACATAATAGATTGTAGATGTGAAGGTGTCCTCGTGTTGGTGGAGTTCTGCCGTGATGGAGAGCAGAGCAGCAGGTTGTCATGAGATTGATGTAGTCCAGACCCCTGGCCGGCTCCCAGTTTCCACGACATGCTCTAGTCTAGATGAAGGTTCGTGTTAACTCCTGATGTTTCTGGTTTTATGTGACGGAGACCACAAAAAGCTGTTTTAACCTGTTGTGTGACCTGATGTTTTTATTTCTGGTTTACACTATACGTGGCATTCCCTGGTGACTGGTCTCATAACTGCTATTTATGAAAAATTGTATCGATCTACTTTATTACACGCAAAAGTGGTGAAATATCAAGGCCAAAAATTCTACCACTTAATAGTCTAATGTCTATGAGAATAACATTGTGACTTGAAGGGAGAAACAGTGGCCCGGCGCTCTGAGTGGCATGAAACTACTGGTGCCAGCATCTCCTGAAGCCCAGTACTTTGGGTGGGTGCCAGTTTAAATACCGTAGTTCCTGTTGGCAGTACTGTACTTCTTGCTGATGGCATTCAGGTGGATGCTGGTATTTTCTTCTGCCAGGTGGGTCCGTAAGGAGCTGACGGCAGAAAAACAAGGGCAGTTTGGTGATTCTTGTATCTTGCAAAATGTTGATCCCATCTATCAAGTTATTAAGTTTCACTTCAGCCTCGTAAAAAAGCAGCAATTGTGGTAAAATTGTCTGTCACTCAGCTTTAATAGAAACTAAAGTAAAAAAAAATAAAGCTCAAAATATTAAAACTGCACACAAAGGGCAACCTGAGGACTGAATAGATTTCTTTCACCTTGACAGAAGGTGTTCCATTCCGCAACATGTCCGATCTCTGTTCGTTTTTGTGGACCATTGCTGCCATTCAAGTCTATGGGTCCACAAAAGAAAGACGAGAAACGGGGAAGACATTCGCTGCTAGGAAACGCCTGGGAAATCTGATGACATGACCGTGAAATATGGATGACACTGAAACAACATGGCTGTAATATATGGCCATACAGAAAGGTGGTGGAAGCAGCTCAGAGGCATTACGCCAATCAACGTCAACAGTTGTGTGCATGAGGCCTAAGGCAGATCCTGCTTCTTCGGGTCTATTTAAAAACGAAATCCAACCCCCCAAAAAAAATGATTTTGTGACGTGATAGAACCATGTAAGGAAATCTCATTGCAGGGGTCTGAGGTTAGTCCACCAACTTTAATCAAGGCACTGCAGTCCTCCATACAGCCCCTGTACCCACATATGGAAAGGGCTGGATTAAAGGGGTTCTCCAGCCACAAAAAATATTTATAAAACTCAGACTGGTGTATAAAAAATACACTAATTTCACTGATCACCCGCCAGTCCCTGTACTTCCTTCTGCAGTAATGACATCCCGACACAGGGACGTTTGCCTGTAGCAGGGAGTACAGAGACTGGTGGGGAATCGGAGGTGAGTGTGTTTATTTTTTTTTATACACGAGTCTGAGTTGTTTTATAAATACTTTTTCATGGCTGGACATCCTCTTTAAGGTTTGTGGACTACGCTATTGATTCCGTCAAAATGACGGAACCCTTGCGCAACGGAGACAAATGTAAACCGTTGGCATCGGATCCGTCACCATTTAATGGTGATGGAAACTGAAACCTTTTGGTTTCCGTTTGTGTCAGACGGAACAGGACAATGGTGCAGATGTGAACGAAGCCTAAGGTGATGGAGGCCTCAGGGCACGTGTCCCATGTGCCCTCCACATAATCCGGCCCTGCATATACAAACCGCTCAGATATTAGAAGCCTTTTACACCATGTTCTGGACAAAGCACCACTGATTTGAATTTTTTGTTTAGTGTTTATTCACACTTAAATATGAAAATCTAGATTTAATACTGTTGCGCAATATGGATGGTTTGTGTTTTGTTTGTTTTTTTTTAATACAATTTGTTCAGTATTTTTGTTTCTGTATTGTATTCGTTTTCCATGCTGTGCTTGGAGTTGTCCGTTTTTCATCCGTATTTATGTTAAAGGATTAAATGGGAATTCGTATTTCAGACATGTATAGCATATACATAGGCTATGCCATAAATGTCTGACAGATGCGGGTCCCAGCTATGGGACCCACATCAATCTCGAGATCGGAGGTCCCCCGTCCATGCCTGGTGAGATGCCACATCCAGGCAGAGACTCCGTGGCAAGGTGGCCAGGATTAATAAAAAAGCTGAATAGCAGTGGTTGGGAGTCACAGAATCAGGTTAGCACAGCGAGCTACGTTGTTTCTGGAACTTGGCTATTACGTAAACCGTGTAGATTGCTGTGCTGACCTGTTGCCGTAACTCCCATCCAGTTATGGGAGTTAGAGATCGCGTAGCTTAGCTATTTCCGAGACCTCGACCACCTCTGCACCGTTTCCTCCTCTGGAGACCGTGACTAGCGGCTATCCCATCAGGCTGGGACTGAATTGGGAGACCTCCAATCTCGAGATAAGTGTGGGTCCGAGAGCTTGGCCCCTCATCTATCAAACATGTATGGCTTGGAGATGGGAATAACTCTTTTAACTTAAAAAATACGCAAATATGAGCTGTGCAAAAACAGAACGTGCCATTGACTTCTATGGGCTAAAAACAGTACCCTCTACGGATCCGTTGGAACATGCTGGGTTTTGGGGGAAAAAAATACGCCATGTGGAAAAACATTTAAGTGTATTCAATGGGGAAAAAACCCCGGAATTAATACGAATCCATAAAACACAAGTTTTATTTCCAAAAACGGCACGTAAAAAGATGCACGTGAAAAAGAAGTGCATGTCACTTCTTGGGCCGTTTTTGGAGCCGTTTTTCATTGACTCTAGAAAAACAGCTGTAAAAAACGCATCGAAAATCGCGAGTGGCTTAAAAAAAATGTCTGAAAATCAGGAGCTGTTTTCCCTTAAAATCAAAAATGTCTGAAAATACAAAGCGGTTTTCGTGTGTGCACATACCCTTACAGATCCATATTACTGATGGGCAGTCTTTTAGGAAGTTAACCCCTTAAGGACACGGCCAATTTTGGCCTTGAGGACAGAGCAATTTTTTTAGATTTCCCTCTTTACATCCCGACTCTCATAACTCTTATTTTTTGTACGACATAGTTGTATGAGACTTTGTTTTTTGCGGGACGAGTTGTACTTTATGTAGGTACCATTTTTTTGGTACAAATACATTATCGTTTATTTTCTATAAATTTTTATGTTGGCGAAATTGCAGAAAAAAAGCAGTTCCGCGGCAGTTTTTTACACCATACACCGATCATCATAAATAATGTTATACATTTGTTGTACAGGTTGTTACGGTCGTGGCGATACCAAATATGTCTATTATTTAATGTTTTGGGACTTATATTTTAAAACGTTTATTATAAAAAAAATTGTTTGTGTGTATTTTTTTACGATTTATTTATTTATCATTCTTTTTTTTTTTTTTACATTCATTTAACTTTTTTTTTTTTTTTTAATCCCATAAAGGGATTTAGCATTTTGATTTTGTAACTGTAATGTACTGGCATAGATCAATATGCCAGTACATTAGCCTGTGTACTGATTGTACACAGGCAGTTGTTAGGGCAGACCTCAGTATGCCCTAACAGGAAATATGTTCAGACAGCCCTGGGGTCCTTCACTGGACCCTGGGCTGTCTGGCCATATGAGTTGTGGGCTTTGATCGTGTCAGTTATTTTCTGTGACGCGATCAAAGTGCAGTCCCCTTTCCTTGAACGCCGCGATCAGCTTTCATCGCGGCGTTCAAAGGGTTAACGGTGGAGAGAAGATGTTTCTCTGCTCTCCGCTGTCAGAGCGGGGCCGTGGCTGTGTATAACAGCCGTTTCCCCGCTCTCGATCGCGCGCAGAGACGGCTGTTGCACAGGATGAGAATGTTCGTCCTAATGCGCGAAGTACCCGCCGCTCAGGACGAGCATTCTCATCCTGTGTCGGCAACCAGTTAAATGAATTACATGAGACAGCCCCTTTGGAAATCGGATACAATACAGATTAAATCCGTATTTTATTCACTTCATAGACTGCAGTGGGAGATTTCCATCTGGAAAACTGATGAAAGTAGTACATGCTGTATTTTTAAAATACGCTCATATTTCCTACGCCCATGTGAATCGCCTCATAGATTAATATTCACTTACGGGCGAAAAAAACAGGTGTAATACTGATGAAAAATACGGGGCTTTAGGCTATGTTCACACGGGGTATTTTGCCGAGTTTTTTGACGCGGAGTTTTTTTCGCCGCGAAAATCGGTGTGCAGGGAGAGGAATATCTGCCTCAAAGTTCCAAACGGAATTTTGAGGCAGATATTCCTACCCCAAAATACTCCGTGTGAACATAGCCTTTCAATGTTTTGCCAGATTTCTACTGCAGGAAATCTATGGTACAAGAGGCATTGGTTTGGGTGCTCTATAGGGGCTTGAACTCACAGCCTCCACCGATCTTCTGAGATCGGGGAAATTAGTCAGTTGTAACCTAGCTGACAAGTCTGCTTTTAGGCCTAATTCACACACTGCACTTTTGGTGCCGTTTTTGAAGCCGCAACCAAGAGTGGATAAAAAAACCCAGTAAAATCTTTCCTATACTATCCCTCTCTTTACGATCCACTCCTGGTTATGACTTCAAAAACTGCACCAAAACCGCACTGTGTGAATAAGGTCTAAGTCTGACAGACTGTAGAGAATCTGCAGTGTTTTTATGGGCCCACAGCTTGGGTTGGAATGCTTCTTGCATCACGAACGGTATGGCTTCATAGTGTATAATGGAGGAATTGTACATAATGCATTTCCCGAATATTTAAAGAGCTTGTCCAACCCCATGAATTTTTTACAAACCGATTACAATGGTCTAAAATAGCAAAAGGAGAAATATGCACCAATCCCGTGCCGACACTGGTCTGTTCACCCAACTTCAGCGATGATGTGTCGATGAGACATGTGACTGCTGGAGCCAATCACCGGCTGTATCGATGACCTCCTGACGCCAATGAGCTCACCCCTGCAACCAGTAGTCAGGTGATCAGTGATCGGCGGGGGAACATGGAAGCATCGGCATCGGATTGGTAAAATTAGTATGACCCCTTTTGTTATTTTAGACCGTTGTAAGCTGTTAGTAAAAAAATATCATGGGGCTGGACAACCCTTTAAGGTATTGCTTTAAAATGGATCTAAAGGTTAAAAGTAACAAAGCTGCACGGGGGAGATATATCAAAACTGGTGCAAAGGAAAAGTGGAGTAGTTGCCCATGATAACCAATAAGATTCCAGACCAAAAAAAGCAGCAACCTGATTGGTCTTCTTGGGCAACGCCTCTACTTTTTCTTTGCACCGGTTTTGATCTACCTCCCTTATAGTATTCTAAAATGACTCCAAAAATAAACGTATGACCTTTTTAACTGTTTGCAGTTAACACTTTGGCTCCCGTTTGAAACCCAGCAACTGTATTAATACATCTATAAGGTTGTCCCACGGACGTGTTCATCCTCTGCGTACTGAAACTGGCTACGGTCCTGTTCAATGCTGGTTATACCGGCACATCAATAGTCATTTCTGTGATACTGTCTTGTTTTTTCACACTACTCCATAACAACAACAAAACAAAAAACCCTTATCTTTCCTCAGCGGTGAACTGAACCAAGGGATCCATCTCAAGTAGCTGCTAGGATTTCTGGGGCAGCGTTACATAACCACGCTCTGCAATCTCTGCCTAGCTTGCTGTGTTTTGTTTTTTTTTTCTCCCTAAACCCTGCAATGCAACAAAACAAGGCTGGAATGTGCGCGGCGTACGAGCCTCCTGAGGATGCTGCTCTGACATTAGCTCTTTACTTCTCAGATGCCGTGTTGCTGCACAATGCGTTTTTGTTTGTTCAACGCGATTGCTCGCACAGCTTGACATATAGTCGTGTTGTCACGTACATGTAGATGATGTAGTAGGATTTTCAGTAACCATTCTCTTTATGCCTGTTTCTTCATGTGATCCTTTTATATTGGTTACACTTTATAGACCTATATAGTGTAAAATACCTGGGGCAAACCTACATTAGGATATAGCAAACCCCCAATAAAGACCTGTGTATTTTACAAGGAGAATTGCAAACCAGCTACAGGCCGCCACAAACAGCATCCTGCTGATAAATTTATAGAGCGACGGTGGGGAGTGCAAATTTCCCATAACCTTGAGAACTTATTATTGCAGCACTGGTTATAAACAAGGCCATTCTGACTTTTCCCATCCGATATTCTATTTGCATAGAGACGGTTAGTATCTGTAGCGTTCCAGGCAATAGTGATCTGTCATCGAGTGCGTTGTATTATGTTAAGGTACCTACTGTAGTCCTATTTGCTTGGCATTCTAGTGCAAGTTCCTATTCTTTTGAGATTTCTTGCATAACAGTGAAAGGTTTGACGGTTGCTCCTCAGCATGTGACCATCAATGTCAAATTCCCAGCATTGGTTAGTAAGGGACGTTGTAGGGGATTTAAATTCATCCAGTTGCACAGGAACACTCTCTAAAATGCATAGTTCTAGAATAGGGCACTGAAATAAAATAGCAATTTCTGAATATATATATATATATATATATATATATGTGTGTGTGTGGTCTGTAGGATTCACAGGCCTGTCATCTCACGGATGAGCATCTGCTGTAGATTATTCATACGGTAAAGTTACGTGCTAAAATGACCAATCTCAATATCTACAATACTATAAATGTGATCGCCTGGTATCGGGTCGTGAACTATTGCATCTAGCATGTTCTCATTTTATCACACACAGCTGGCTCATTGCAATATTGTCCCAGTTAAATCCTCTGTTTGGACCTCAGCTGAATTCCGAAGTGATCTATTACCTGAAAAACCATTGGCCTTGAACCAATTCACTGTATCGAGGTAAGACATGGAAGTGATCTATAGAGACGGTATCACATGTATACAGGATAGCTATGTAATAAAGGCACTTTACAAGGCTTCTAAGGGTATGTTCACACGTGCACGTCCGTTACAGCTGAAATTACGGAGCTGTTTTCAGGCGAAAACATCTCCCGAATTTCAGACGTTTTTGCATGTGCAGGCGTTTTTCGCTGGGTCCATTACGGACGTAATTGGAGCTGTTTTTCTATGGAGTCAATGGAAAACGGCTCCAATTACGTCCCAAGAAGTGACAGGCACTTCTTTGACGTGGGCGTCTTTTTTTACGTGCCGTCTTTTGACAGCGGCGCGTAAAAAAAATGACTGTCGGCACAGAACATCGTAAAGCCCATTCTAATGAATGGGCAGATGTTTGCCGACGCTTTCAAGCACTATTGAAATCCTGTTGGCAATTTTGCTAAGGACTTGTAACTTTATTCTTGGCTCCCACGTAGCGTAAACGCTGCGTAATTTCTGCAACGGAAGTCGGTGCGGAAATTCCGCAGCATTTACAGTAGCAGCAAAGTGGATGAGATTCAGAAAATCTCACGGCCACGCTGCGGGGAAAAAAATGCAGCGTAAACGTTAAGAAATTGACCTGCGGTGCTGAATTTATTTCCGTAGCGTATCAACTTATGCTGCGTTTATGTTGATTTTCCATTGTGGGTTCTCCCTATTGAATTCAATGGGTATGCAAATCCCGCAACAGAAAGCCCAGTATTGCGATTTTATGCCGCAAAAATCGCAACTACAGAAAACAATAAAATAAATCATACTTATCCAGAACGCCCTCCTTCCTGCAGTCTGGCCTCCTGGGATGACGTTGTATCCCATGTGACCGCTGCAGCCAATCACAGGCTGCAGCAGTAGTCACATGGGATAATACGTCATCCCAGAAGGCCGGCCTGGATGACGTCAGAGGGCCGGCCTCCTGGGATGACGCTATATCGCATGTGACTGCCGCTGCGGCCAATAACGGGCTGCAGCAGCCACATAGGCTGGAGTGTTATTCAGGGAGACTGGACCGGACTGCGATGGAGGGACGGGTTGCCATAACAACGACTTGTGTAAGTATGAGCGGTTTTTACTGCTGCTTTCCACGGCGGAAATTTTGTCCGAAAAAAAACGCAACACAATTTGGTGCGGTTTTCAGGCAGAATGTCCTGCATTTTCTAGGTCTGATACGCTGCGTGATTTTTACACCGCGTATCCGTCCCGTGGGAACCCAGCCTTAGGCCTTATTTACACGAGTGTATTTCACGACCGTGTTACACGCGTGAAAACAACGGACGTCACACGGACCTATGCAATTCAACGGGTCCATTCAGACATTCAGGATTTTTCACGCAGCGTGTGTCCGCTGCATGAAACTCGCTGCATGTCCTATTCTTGTGCGTTTTTTTTTTTTTGCGCATCACGCACCCATTGAAGTCACTGGGTGCGTGAAAATCGTGGACAGCACACGGACGCAGTCTGTGATTCACGCAACAGTTGCTAAAGAAATTATGACAAAAAGAAAAACTCCTTCAGTTTTTTTTTTTTTGCTGACTTAAAAAAAACGCGTGAGATACAGATGACGTACGCACATAAAAAACACAGACGCACGAAGTACACTGATGTCACATGGAACTGCAACGCAGGAAAAGCCTTCGGGTGTGAATAAGCCCTTGGGGTGTGTTCATATGTGACAGATTTTTGCTGAAATATCTGTTCTGCACATCTGAATGGTTGTATGGAAATCGCGAGCTCTGTATGTGTCCTTTGTGTTTACAGTAGGCTTTGTATTTTACAAACCGCATTCAGATTTATTGGACAGATTTTTTTCAGTCACAAAAGTTTCTGCAACAAATCTGCCATGTGTGATCATACCCTTAGGCTACATGCACACGTTGCATATTTTGCTGCGGAAAATACGCACCAAAACCACAGTAATACCCAATCGTGCGTTTTTTCACTGCATTTTTTAAGTTTTAATGCGTGTTTTGGCGCTTTTTTATGCTGCGGGTTTTGGTGCAATTTTCCACAACACTAGGCAGATACAATTCGCAAGCGGAAGCGCAAGATAAATTGACATGCTGCGGATTCTAAAATCCGCACCATAGGTCAATTGACGTGCGGAAAAATACTGCAGCGTGTACACGAGATTTCCTGGAATCTCATTAACTATGCTGGTACTGTATTGCACTGCGGTTTTGCTACACGCAAATACGCACAGCAAAACCGCACATAATACGCATCGTGTGCATTGACCCTTAAGAGTTACTATCGGATTAGGTTAGATTACAAAACCGCCACCTCCATTAATTCCTCTCAAGCAGCTTTTGGAACAAGAACATGAAGATCGTTTTACCACGGAAAATCAAATAATACCCAGCATGTATTATTCTTTGAGGCGTAATGGCAGCCATATCGATTGTCACACAGTTTTCCCAAGCTCTAAACTCTAAGGACTCATTCACATGACCTAGTGCAAACTCGGACGTGAAAATCAGCAATTTTTCAAGTCCGAGTTGCACCCGTGCGGGACCCGTTTTCACGGATCCCTCAGACTTGAGACTATCGAGGGATCCGTAAAAACGGTAGAAAAAAAGGACATGTCCTATTTTTTCCACGGAATGTTAAAACAACGGCCGAATTAAAAATACATGCGTCCGTGTGACGAACATTGTTTTAACGACTGTCATACGGACGTATACTACGGTCGTGTGAATAAGGCCGAAATTAAACTACAAAACGGCTGTATGGGATTTTTAACAACTTTAACAGAAGAGGAGGACTCGGACTTAAATTTCATGGTGAATATTAAATTTTTGAGGGACGTGTTCTCATGAAAACACAAAAATATGTAATCTTCGGAAGCGCTGTTAGGCTAGGTTCGCACATAGCAGAATTGCTGCAAAGTTTTCCAATTTGCAGGCAGAAAATTACAGTAACCGCAAAGAGGATAAGATTTTAACAAATCTCATCCACTCACGGCGGTATGATTTTTTGGCTCTGCATCTTGTGAATCTGTTGTGGATTTGTAGCAGATTTTCCAAATTTGAATGGGGAAGAGGAGATCTGAAACTAATGGCAAATGTGATTTTTGCTGCGGAAGCGCAGCTATTCCACAGCAAAAAAAAAGCGTACGTAGAAAAAAACCTATTTCCACCTAAAAAATAAATTACAAAAAATACCCTATTCAGCCAGAGAAGCAGGGACCCGTCAATAAAATCTGTACCAACTCGAACACTATTTGGTGTGGGTTTAAGCACGGAATCCTTGCGGAATTTAGGTCGGATTTGTTGCAGAGTTTTCCACAGCAAATCCGACCAATGTACCCTTATAGTCAGAGTTCTGTTTATATAAAGCTGCAGAATTGGGCGTTTTCTGAGTTGTACTGGTCTGTTATACAATGAGCGCACTATGAGTAACTGAATAGTGTGTATGATTTCTTTATTCATTTCCTTTTTTTTTTTCTTTTGTATTCTAATTGATCTATAATCTGTTTTGTTCTCTTATTTTTCAGGAAAATTCCCTGATGCCGACTTGCCTTAATGTCTTCCAGTACATAAAATGCCTTAATATTTGTATTACTTGAATTTCCGCCGTTGTTGATGCATTCCGAATACTTGGGCACTATTCTTCCACTCTTTCCTCCAAATATTAACATTTCACTCCGTGGGAGTAACGTTTTATAACACTTTATTTGGGATCCTAAGTGTAGTAATTCTGTAAGGCTTTATCTAGGACTTGAAGAGTTTTAAGCTTCTTCCTCTGTCCCCCACGACGGCTCTGTACTATAAGTAAGAGGAAGGGGTGTTTAATCCACAGTGGTGTAATATCACATGACTGTCATCCATTGGCTCTAGCATTATATACACACTAGAGCCAACGTGGTCACCTAATGATGGGACATTACAACTCTATGGATGAAATGTTACTGGCTTAGGGCCTGTTCACATCAGCATTGGCTTTCCGTTGAGGGGTTCCGTCGAAGGTTTCAGTTGGGAGAACCCCTCAATGGAATGGCAAACGGAAACCTTAGCTTCCGTTTGCATCACCATTGATATCGAGGGGTTCTCCTGATGGAAACCTCAGACGGAAAGGCAACGCTGATGTGAACAGGCCCTTACTCCATATCACAGAGCAATGGTTTGGAACAGCAGGGCACAGAGGAATGAGGTTCCCAATCATTGCTTAAAACTGTCCTCCACACAACCCCTTTAAACTACCACCAAATAATAGACGACCCCGCCCCCAACAAACCATTGCACTCAGTGGTTTAGAGGTTTTCTGTATTTTATGTATATATATTTTGTTTTTTCCCTGCATTTGTGTTCAATAATTTATAAAAGTGTTCACTTTCTCTCTTCAGTATTGAATGATCTCCAAATATGAGTGCCCTATTTATGTATTTTCCTCTTCCGTCTCTTCAACAAAGTACATTCTGTTCCCGGTTCTCGTCATCGCCACAATTCACTTTGTGCCTTTTTAGTTAGGCTTATGGAATTCATGTTTTTAGGAGAACAAAATAAAGTTATATGGAAATCACAAGCTCTGTGTATGTTCTACATGGTTTGCCAATATTGAATATCATTTTCTGTTTGAAAGGCTTATAATACTAAATAATATTAAAAATTGTTGTTTATCTTTTTATATTTAGGAAATTTGAAACCTGGAAAAAATGCAAAACCTATAACATTCTTTACTCCTTTATTTATGGAACCAAACATATATGTGATAAAGAATCACTACACATTGTCCATATAAGAAAACACAAAAAATAGTCTATCTCGCCTATATCAGCGGGTTCAGCTGACTCCTCTCCAATGTGTATGGGCAGCTTGTTGTCTATGTAGCCTAACCCGAGGTCTGCCATGGGGAATTTTCCCTGTCTGATCCCATGGTTTACCAGGGAGACACTTGAGGTGTCTGACATACTCCTTTTGCTTGCTGCATTGTAATAACATTTAGTGGGCCGCATGTTATTAGGGGCTTTTGGCCTGATAGATATCCGTTGACCACTATCTAATGTGTATGGCTGCCATAGAATAGACTGGTTGCTAATGGGCCGTGTTAACGAGCGCTGATCAACGAGACAGCTCGTTGGTATGATCGCTCGTTCCCATATATTTCTATCATGTCAGCAGCACATCTCCCTGTTTACACGGGGAGATGTGCTGCCGACAACGATAATATTTTCGCTATTTAAAACTATACAATCAGCCGATGAACGAGCGTTTGCTCGATCATCGGCTGATCGTTGTCCTGTTTACACACGGCAATTATTGGGAACGAGCGTTCTGTGAACGCTTGATAATTGGCCGGTGTAAAAGGGCCCCAAGGATGGGCGGTCTGACCATGCTTATTAATTTAAAAGACTTTAGGCAATTTCAATCAAAGTTGAATTGTCATTGTGCTGACACCAGAGAAATGGAAGTGCTGCTTGCCTACTTCTATTCTACATCTAGGCCTGCATTAATAATCAGATTTTTCTAATATTACATTTAGGTGGAGAATATTGCTTAAAGACTAAAATGAAAATTCCAACAATAGAGGGGGCTAACAAAGTTCGATTTTGTACATTTGCTTGGCCCTTCACTAGACATTAGATATCACAGGCTGAGCAATTTTTAAGCGGGTGAAGA
Organism: Rhinoderma darwinii; assembly: GCF_050947455.1. Taxonomy (NCBI): domain Eukaryota; kingdom Metazoa; phylum Chordata; class Amphibia; order Anura; family Rhinodermatidae; genus Rhinoderma; species Rhinoderma darwinii. The sequence continues at coordinate 97,974,725 of NC_134689.1, forward strand.
TCGGCCCTATTGCTCGTGCACACAGCTGTATTATGGATCCATGGTGCAAGGATCCCGTACTGGTTTGTGCCCCTGATTTTTACACTAAAATCTTTTGCGTTTTCCAACACATGGCATACTATGGGAGTTACTTAAAAGTCCATAATTAAGATCTGTATGTAACCTATGTGCAGCCGTACAGGGGAAGTGCACCCAGCCATGTGCATAAGCCCTAATTCCCTCATCAATGTACGTGTTTGGCTCGGCTGAATGTGCCTGTTGCTTCTGTAGCTTTGGAAATGTGGGCAGTTGCCAGACGTTTCCAGCACCACTTATCACCTGAATTGCACGATGCACTCTATGGCCGGCCTCCAGCGTCACTGGAGGAGGTGGCGGGCAAGGCGGCATGGAGCAAGAAATTGCTGCTGGCTTGGGATTACAGGACTACTGGAAAAGGTAAGGCTGTGGGGGAACGCCAGTAGTGCAGGCAAGACTCAGTTTTTCAACAGATATATTTATTTTATGTGGTTTTTCCTACTATTTGCATTTATCACCTATCCACAGGCCAGGTGATAAACAGGTTTTGACGCTGGGACCCCAACCGAACATCTGTAATTCCTATAGATGGAAAAATTGGGCTGTGGGCACGCAAGGTCATAGCTCCATACTGCAGGCGTCAACGTAAGGTACAAGGGCCCCTGTAATATTGATGAAAGTCCCCAGTTAGTCCCCCACAGATCTAACATTTCTCACCTGTCCTGTTTATCGGTGTTAAATGTTGAGGTTGAGAAAACCGTCTTAAAGAGGCTCTGTCACCACATTATAAGTGCCCTATCACCTACATAAGGTGATGGGCGCCATAATGTAGGTAACAACTTTATTAGCGATTTTAGCTTTATGCTAATGAGTTTCGCAATGGACAACTGGACGTGTTTTACTATTGACCAAGTGGGCGTTGTACAGGGGAGTGTATGACGCTGACCAATCAGTGACCAATCAGCGTCATGCACTTCTCTCCATTTATTCAGCGCATAGGGATCCTTTTAGATCAGTATGTGCTGTCTTATACTAACACATTAACGATACTGAAGTGTTTAGACAGTGAATAGACATTCCACGTGATGTCTATTCACAATCCCTGCACTTCGTTAATGTTTCTGTGGTAGTTAGAGCAGAGCAAGCGTAATATCGCGAGATTACGCTGTAGATAGGTTACAACGAGATTACGCTTGCATTGCTGTAACTACCACAGACACATTAACGGCACATACTGATCTAAAAGGCTGCCTATGCACTGACTAAATGAATGGAGAGAAGTGTATGACGCTGATTGGTCAGCATCATACACTCCTGTACAACACCCACTTGGTCATATAGTAAAACACGCCCAGTTGTCCATTGAGAAACTCATTAGCATAAAACTAAAATCGCTAATAAAGTGGTGAAAATAGATCGTTTGTTTTTTTAAATAAAAAGCACTGCTGTCACCTACATTATAGCACCCATCTCCTTATGTAGGAAATAGGGCACTTATAATGTGATGACAGAGCCTCTTTAAAGCTGATCTGTCACCTGAATATGCTGCCCTATTTTACGATTTATTTACTGCATTAGAAATTACATACAGGACATTGATCAGAGAAGCTGACACAACTCCCATAAAGCTAATCATAACACATCCAAATGGCAGAGTTATGGCCCAGTTTTGTACGGATCTGTAATACAAAACGCCCATAGCCTGTTATGGTCTCATACTGTACCTCCAATTGTATATTGAGACACACAGAATCCATGAGAAAAAAAAAAGTAATTTTTGAATTGCAAACCGTACTTTGTAGGTATTCTCCCCTAGATGTAAATGCAGTGGCACACTTGAGTGCCGCTGGTTCCATAATGGACTCTGCTGTTATACAAGGTCCATGCACAAGGCCATTTGCTATTTGCCTAAATCCTAACATAATTGATAAAAAGGGATCAGGGGTGTGCGACTTTAACATTCCCAATCCTTCGTTCCCCTGGAAAAAGTCACTTCCAGATATGTCTGGCAGTGGCTTATCTCCCTAGTGAAATAAACATGCACACTCACCTGATCCGAGCATGCATGTTTATATGGGAGATAGCTTCTATCTAACGTGTATGACCACCTTAACGGAACGACCATAGCTATTAGACCGTTAAATTATAAAATTCCAGCTGCCTGGAGCCACCACTAGGGAGAGTTTAAGAGAACTGCTCACAGTTATACTTTGAACATTTCAAAATAACTAAAAAGTCTGCAGTAAGCTTCCTCTTGTGCAGTTTTCCCCAAACTTTCTCAGGCCGGGACCTAATTTTAGCTCAGACTTTTTTGGGACTGCCCACTACTACTTTTGAAAAAGTCCCTACCACATCGAAAACAATAACAAGTGTTTGGGGGTAGGGGATGGGACGGACTCAATGTATCCTGTTGCTGTGTGTCGCTGAGGCCCAACCATGGCTGCTGACGGTGGGTCATGTGAGCCAACCCGTCCATCAGTGGCAATTGGAGGTGTAGCTGGGGGTTTAGCACGGGGTTGAAACACAGTATAATGCCCCTATAGGTGCCCCCACGCAGTATAACGCCCCTATAGGTGCCCCCACGCAGTATAACGCCCCTATAGGTGCCCCCACGCAGTATAACGCCCCTATAGCTGCCCCCACGCAGTATAACGCCCCTGTAGTGCCTCCCTACACAGAATAATTCCTGTCAATCTACCCCCACAAAAGATAAAGCCCCCAGAGCTGCCATCCCCCAGTACAATGCCCCACAGATGCCCCCACACACAGTATAATGCCCCCATAGCTGTCTCCACACAGACCCAATAGTGCCTAAAAATATTAATTAAATACATACTCATCCACGCTGGTTCCCACGACGAGTGGAGAAGACCCTTCTACTTCTCCAGTCTGTGCAGTTTGTGGCTCAGCGCAATGACGTCACTACATCGCACCTGTCTGCGCCAAGCCGCTCACGGCATAGCCATCAGCTCCTTGCTCCAGCATTGAATTCAACTGTATCTGCGTCCTGAGGACGCAGATACAATTGAAACCTGAACATTAGTGAGTGTCTCACGAGCTGCCGGAGGTCATGATATGACCCACCCAGTGAATCGAGACCCGCAGTTTGGGAAACACTGCTGTAGTGGTCGCTGCAGGCAGCCAGAATAATATGTTTCCGGATTTAGAGCTCTGTGTCAGGAAAAGAGTTCCACTAAAAACACACACTGTTCAGTCATATTAAAATCACTGACAAAGATTGAATAACATTGATTATCTCATTCCAATGGTACATGTCAAGTAAGTTGATATGTTTGAAGCAGGAAAAATGGGTTCTGAGCGACTTTGGCAAGGCTCAAATTGTGATGACTAGACAACTGTGTTAGATTCTCTAAAACGGTAGATTTTGTGGAATATTTCCAGTATGCAGTGGTTAGTACCTACCAAAAGTGGTCCAAGAAAGGACAACCGGTGTCAGGGTCATGGGCTTCCAAGGCGCATTGATGCACGTGGTGAGTGAAGACTAGCCCATCTGGTCTGATATTACATGAACCTATTGTAGTACAAACTGCTAAACGTATCAATGCTGGCTATGATAAAAAGGTGCCAGAACACACCCTGCATCACAGGTTGCTGCAGACCGGTCAGAGTGCCCATGCTGAACTCTGTCCACCCCCAGAAAGTGCATACAATGGGCATGTGAGCATCAGAACTGGAGCAATGGAAGAAGGTGGCCTAGTTTGACGAATTACATTTTCTTTTACATTATGGGGACAGCCTGATGCGTGTGCGTGGCTTACCTGGGGAAGAGATGCTCCTGGCTGCACTATTGGAGGAAGACATGCTGGCGTGGCAGTGTGATGCTCTGGGCAATGTTCTGCTAGGAAACCTTGGGTCTTGGCATTCGTGTGGATGTTACTTTGACACATACACTACCGTTCAAAAGTTTAGGGTCACTTAGAAATTGCCTTATTTTTGAAAGAAAAGCACAGTTTTTTTTCAATCAAGATAACATTAAATTAATCAGAAATACACTCTATACATTGTGCTAAATGACTATTCTAGCTGCAAACGTCTGGTTTTTAATGCAATATCTACAGAGGTGTATAGAGGCCCATTTCCAGCAACCATCACTCCAGTGTTCTAATGGTACATTGTGTTTGCTAACTGTGTTAGAAGGCTAATGGATGATTAGAGAAAACTTGAAAACCCTTGTGCAATTATGTTAGCACCGCTGTAAACAGTTTCGCTGTTTAGAGGAGCTATAAAACTGACCTTCCTTTGAGCTAGTTGAGAATCTGGAGCATTACATTTGTGGGTTCGATTAAACTCTCAAAGTGGCTAGAAAAAGAGAATTTTCATGTGAAACGCGACAGTCCATTCTTGTTCTTAGAAATGAAGGCTATTCCATGCGAGAAATTCCCAAGAAACTGAAGATTTCCGACAACGGTGTGTACTACTCCCTTCAGAGGACAGCACAGACAGGCTCTAACCAGAGTAGAAAGAGAAGTGGGAGGCCCCGCTGCACAACTGAGCAATAAGACAAGTACATTAGAGTCTCTAGTTTGAGAAATAGATGCCTCACAGGTCCTGAACTGGCAGCTTCATTAAATAGTACCCGCAAAACGCCAGTGTCAACGTCTACAGTGAGGAGGCGACTCCGGGATGCTGGTCTTCAGGGCAGAGTGGCAAAGAAAAAGCCATATCTGAGACTGGCTAATAAAAGGAAAAGATTAATATGGGCAAACGCAGAGAGACATTAGACAGAGGAAGATTGGAAAAAAGTGTTATGGACAGACGAATCGAAGTTTGAGGTGTTTGGATCACACAGAAGAACATTTGTGAGACGCTGAACAACTGAAAAGATGCTGGAAGAGTGCCTGACGCCATCTGTCAAGCATGGTGGAGGTAATGTGATGGTCTGGGGTTGCTTTGGTGCTGGTAAAGTGGGAGATTTGTACAAGGTAAAAGGGATTTTGAATAAGTAAGGCTATCACTCCATTTTGCAACGCCATGCCATGCCATACCCTGTGGACAGCGCTTGATTGGAGCCAATTTCATCCTACAACAGGAAAATGACCCAAAGCACACCTCCAAATTATGCAAGAACTATTTAGGGAAGAAGCAGGCAGCTGGTATTCTATCTGTAATGGAGTGGCCAGTGCAGTCACCAGATCTCAACCCCATAGAGCTGTTGTGGGAGCAGCTTGACCGTATGGTACGATGGAAGTGCCCATCAAGCCAATCCAACTTGTGGGAGAGCCTTTTGGAAGCACGGGGTGAAATTTCTCATGATTACCTCAGCAAATTAACAGCTAGAATGCCAAAGGTCTGCAATGCTGTAATTGCTGCAAATGGAGCATTCTTTGACGAAAGCAAAGTTTGAAGGAGAAAATTATTATTTCAAATAAAAATCATTATTTCTAACCTTGCCAATGTCTTGACTATATTTTCTAGTCATTTTGCAACTCATTTGATAAGTATAAGTGTGAGTTTTCATGGAAAACACAAAATTGTCTGGGTGACCCCAAACTTTTGAACGGTAGTGTACCACCTACCTAAACATTGTTTCTGACCAAGTACACATCTTCATGATAATGTTATTCCCTAATAGCAGTGGCCTTTTTCAGCAGGATAATGCGCCCTGCCACACTGCAAAAATTGTTCAGGAATTGTTTGAGGAACATGAAAAAGAGTTCAAGGTGTTGGCCTCTAAATTCTGCAGATCTTAATTCAATTGAGCATCTGTGGGATGTGCAGGAAAAACAAATCCGTTCTATGGAGGCTGCACCTCACAAGTTACAGGACTTAAAGGGAATGTGTCGCTAGAATTATTTTTTTTTTTAGTTAAACAATCATTATTTGAGTGATTACACATTGTTTGCATTTTTTAAATTTTTTCACAAGTCAGGAAATATTATAAATTAGATTGTAATTTATAAAATTTCCATGTGCTGGTCACTAGAGGGAGCAGTTCCCAAAATTGCAACATGGTCAATGTGGTAAAGCAACCTCATTGCTTTATGCTGCAAATTTGGGGTAGACACACTCGCTCTAGTGTTCTCACACAATCCCCCCTCCCTCATTCTGGCTAGTGCCAGGAGAAGGAGGGGGTTAAATCTTCAAACCTCCTACACTGTGGGCCGCCATTTTCTGAGCGAATGACAAGTGTAGGAGGATTAGATACAGTGCTAAGCAGACAGTATAACACTAACATACACGAACATAATACATACATCACATACACAAACATAAGTTACCAGCTTCCGGTCCACATGAAAATAGCGCCGGATTTCGCTCTGCTAACGAGCTTTGTTATGGTTTGTGTGGGAGCGGTGCAGGCGCCGTTCCCACACAGACGGCGTACGCTGCAGTGAATGGAACGGCTCCTGTTCGCATTCTCTATGGGGATGTATGTGCCGTATTCCATCTCTGTATGTGTTTTTAATCGACACATACAGAGATGGAAAAAACAATGGCAGCCCCCATAGAGAAGTAAAAGTAAGAAAAAAGAACACAAGTAGAACACAAGAACACAAATAAATAAAATGTATTTTAATATCACACTAAAAGCAATATTATAAAAAAAAATACAAAATTCATGACACCTTCCCTTTAAATGATCGCGATTGCAATGGCAACCAGGAAGCCTAGCAACGGCTTCATGGTCGGCCAGGTACAGAAGACTATTAGGTCCTGCCCAAGGCAGGGCCTAATAAGCTTAACTGTCAGATGAAAAATGACAGTTACAGTACACTGCCCTACATAAGTAGTGCAGTGTATTGTGCAGGGGATCAGAAGATCAGATCTTCATGTCCCAAAGTAAGTGTAAGGCGGAATTCACACGACAGGGTTTCCCGGCCGGGTGCCGGCCGTTCATAAATCGGCCGGCGCCCGGCTGCATTAGGAACAATAGACCCCTAATGGGTCTATTCACACGACCGATTTTTTGACGGGCCGGGAAAACCGGACGTCAAAAATTGGGACATGCCGGGTAATACACGGCCATCACCGGAATGTGTCCCGAGTGATGGCCGGGTCTACCGTCGCTCGCGCTCTCTCTCCTCCTCACAGTGCAGAGTGCATGTGAGGAGGAGGAGGATCTTTTTTTGCTCCCTGTAGGAGTCGGAATCCCCAATCCCCAGCCGGGGATTGGGGATTCCGCTACAGGATAAGTGAGTGACTACACTGTCCATATATGGACACAGCGAAGTCACGCACTTCTGCAGCGGAATCCCCGACTCTATGGCCGAGGATTCCGCTACAGGAGAAGTGAGTGACTACACTGTCCATATATGGACACAGCAAAGTCACTCACTTCTGCAGCGGAATCCCCGACTCTATAGCCGGGGATGCTGCTACAGGAGAAGTGAGTGACTACACTGTCCATATATGGACACAGCGAAGTCACTCACTTCTGCAGCGGAATCCCCGACTCTATGGCCGGGGATGCCGCTACAGGAGAAGTGAGTGACTACACTGTCCATATATGGACACAGCGAAGTCACTCACTTCTGCAGCGGAATCCTTGACTCTATGGCCGGGGATGCCGCTACAGGAGAAGTGAGTGACTACACTGTCCATATATGGACACAGCGAAGTCACGGACTTCTGCAGCGGAATCTCCGACTCTATGGCCGGCGATGCCGCTACAGGAGAAGTGAGTGACTACACTGTCCATATATGGACACAGCAAAGTCACTCACTTCTGCAGCGGAATCCCCGACTCTATGGCCGGGGATTCCGCTACAGGAGAAGTGAGTGACTACACTGTCCATATATGGACACAGCGAAGTCACTCACTTCTGCAGCGGAATCCCCGACTCTATGGCCGGGGATGCCGCTACAGTAGAAGTGAGTGACTACACTGTCCATATATGGACACAGTGACGTCACTCACTTCTGAAGCGGAATTCCCGACCTGTGGCAGGGAATTCCTCTCCAGGAGAAGTCAGTGACTACACTGTCCATATATGGACATTAAAGTCAGTGACTTCTCCTGGAAGGGGGGGGATGGGTGCAACCTACAGGGGGCTGGGTGGCATCACCTACAGGGGGCTGGGTGGCATCACCTACAGGGGGCAGGGTGGCATCACCTACAGGGGGCAGGGTGGCATCACCTACAGGGGGCAGGGTGGCATCACCTACAAGGGGCAGGGTGGCATCACCTACAGGGGGCTGGGTGGCATCACCTGCAGGGTGGCATCACCTACAGGGGGCAGGGTGGCATCACCTACAGGGGGCTGGGTGGCATCACCTGCAGGGGGCTGGGTGGCATTACCTGCAGGGGGCTGGGTGTCATTACCTGCAGGGGGCTGGGTGGCATTATCTACAAAGGGCTGTGTGTGGCAACAAATTTAAATGAAATTCATCCGATTTTAAAACGGACAGGGAAAAAAACGGATGCAAATCGGGTCCAAATCGGCCGGTAAAAACGGCAACACGGCCCGGAACGAAATCGGAACGGATGCAAACCGGCCGGGAAAATCGGCCAAAAACGGACGATTTTCCCGGCCGACACTCGGACCCTGTCGTGTGAATGAGGCCTAAAGAAAAAAAAGTAAAAAATGTTTTAAGAAAAATAAATAAGCTTTAAGTAATAAAAACAATAATCACCCTATTTCCCTGATCAAGTCCTTTATCATTAGAAAAAAATAAAAAAAACTATACATAATACATATCGCTAAGTTCGGAAAGGCCTGAACTATAAAAATGTCACTTTATTTTTACCGCACAGTGAACATGGTAAAAAAATTAAATAAAAAACCATGACCGAATTAATTTTTTGGGTCGCCTTGTCTCAGAATTTTTTTTAATAAAAAGTGATAAAAAATGTTGCTAATACCCACAAAAACGACAGTTCGTTACGCAAAAAACAAGCCCTCCCACAGCGAAATCAACTGAAAAAGATACATTTTATGGCTGTCAGAAAATGGCGACACTAAAACATGATTTTTTTTTAGAAAAGAGTATTTTTATTGTGGGAAAGTAGTAAAACTTAAAAAACAATATAAATTTGGAATCACTGTAATCGAATCGACCCGCAGAATAAAGTTTACATATTGTTTATTAGAAAAAAAATTTGATTTTCATTTCCACGGCCTAATTACACTAAATTCAGCAAAACAAACCTGTGGGGTCAAAATGCCCACTATACCCCTTGATAAATTCCTTGAGGGGTGTAGTTTGCCAAATGGTGTCTTTTTGGGAGTGTTTCCTCTGTTTTGGCCCCACAAGACCTCTTCAAACTTGAAATGGTGCCTAAAATATATTCTAATAAAACGAAGGCCCCAAAATCCTCTAGGTTCTCCTTTGCTTCTGAGGCCTATGTTTCAGTACATTACCACACTTGGGCCACATGTGGGATATTTCTAAACACTGAAGAATCTGGGCAATAAATATTGAGTTGCGTTTCTATGGTAAAACCCACTGTGTTACAGAAAAAAAAGGATTAAATATGAATTTCTGCAAAAAAAAAAAATGTTGTAAATTTCACCTCTACTTTAATTCTTGTGAAACGCCTAAGGAGGCACACGAACATATTTTTTTCCTCCCGTAAATACTGGCATAAATACGGGTCCTTGGTCACACGTATTCGACCCATATTGCACCAGTATTTACGGACCCGTGCCCGTAAATACGGGTCCGGTGTCACCAGTATTCCACGCGTATTTACGGGCATGTTTTCTATGCAAAATTGCACTGCACTAATTGGCAGCCCCTACTCTCTATCAGTGCAGGATAAAGAGAAGGGGCAGCCCTTTCCGTAATAAAAGTAAAAGAAATTCATACTTACCGGCCGTTGTCTTGGTGACGCGTCCCTCTTTCGACATCCAGCCCGACCTCCCTGGATGACGCGGCAGTCCATGTGACCGCTGCAGCCTGTGATTGGCTGCAGCGGTCACATGGGCTGAAACGTCATCCCAGGAGGCCGGACTGGAGGAAGAAGCAGGGAGTTCTGGGTAAGTATGAACTTCTATTCTTTTTACACGTTGATCTATATTGTGATCGGAAGTCACTGTCCAGCGTGCTGAAAGAGTTACTGCCGATCTTTTAACTCTTTCAGCACCCTGGACAGTGACTATCCCCTGACGTCTCCTAGCAACGCTCCAGTAATTACGGGTGCACACACGTAGTCACCCGTAATTACGGGAGTCCCATAGACTTCTAATTACAGGCGTTTTTACGTTCGTGTGCATGGGGCCTTAGGAAACTTTCTAAATGCTGTTTTGAATACTTTGAGGGGTGCAGTTTTTTAAATGGGTTGATTTATTGGGATTTCTAATATATAATGCCCTCAAAACCACTTTACAACTGAACTGGTCCCTGAAAAAATAGCCTTTTGAAATTTTCTTGAATATGTGAGAAATTGCTGCTAAAGTTGTAAGCCTTGTAACGTCCTAGAAAAAGAAAAGAACGTTCAAAAAAACGATGCCAGAAAACACATCCAAGGGGCGTGGCTTGGACATGGCGCTGACCAGACGTGCTGCTTGGGAGCTCCGTTCCTGCACTTCCCTAACCCGCTCATAAGCATACTAAAAGGCACACTTGGACCTACCTAATGGTCAGGAAATCTAAGGCAACCACGGGGACTCCATACTGTACGAGGCAGATGTCTTCAGCCGGCTCCATTCAAAGATTCCTCACCGATGCTGCTGCCGGGCCGTCTCCCAAGATGGCGCCGCAGGAGGGGAGACGTACTGGAACAGGGTTCCCGCTGCAGCATCAGGTACTGACAGTACCCACTCTTCGGTCTCTAGCTCCCTGGGTCCGTTTCCTTCCCTGCTGGCGGGGGTGGAGATGGGTCCTTCTGGGACTGTCATGGCGCTTCCCGCTCCGTCCTGCTCGCCACGTGGTGTTAGTCATGGCGCCCGGGTCTCTCCTTCCTCATCCTCTGGCATGCTGGGGTCTGCATCGATGCCTGCTTCTCCTCGGGATCTGGATCTACATTCCTCTCCCCACATTGTTGGCTCTGCTAGCATGGGAGATGATTTACAGGGCCTGAGACAACAGCTCGCCACATTGCCCACTAAACAGGACATGGAGCGTTATGTGAATCGTCTTGAGATGACTTACAAATCTGAGATACAGGCACTTACGAATAATGTCTCTCAATTGTCCGATCAAGTTCATCACATAGAAGGCGACGTTTCCACTGTTACACAGCAGCAAGTCTCTCATACAGAACGGCTGGATCATCACTCCCAGCAGATTCGTGCGCTATTTAACCTGGCTGAAGATCATGAGAATCGGAATCGCCGTAACAATATTCGGCTCCGGGGCATTCCTGAGGATATCTCTCTGGGGCAACTCATACCTGTCTTACAGTCCTTGTTTAACTCCCTGCTGGAGCGTCCTGCTGATGATCCATTAGAGCTGGATAGGGCTCACAGGACTCTTGGTCCCCGTAACCCGGATCCTGATAGGCCTAGAGATGTGCTATGCCGTGTCCATTTTTTCTCTCTGAAGGAGCAGATCATGAGGAAGGCCCGAGATAAAGGAGAAGTCTTATTACAAGGGGTCAAGATCCAGTTGTTATCCGATTTATCCAAGATGACCCTGGACAAACGGCGAGTGCTTCGTCCTTTACTGGATGTGCTGAGAGAGCATGAGATCTCCTATTCCTGGGGTCACCCCTTCAAGCTGCAGGTTCGCAGGGACGGGACATTGCTGAGTGTTCGAGACTCAGGAGATGTTCCGGACTTCTGTGCTGCCCTCCGGGTGCCGAGAGTTTCCCTGCCTGATTGGCCTTATGTCCCCCTACCACCGCAGCGTCCAAAGCCACGCCGGCGTGGTCGTTCTCCCGCTTCTCCTATGGGTCGTCCTGGTGGGCGACGTGCTGATCCGCTGTGATTTCGTCTGGATGTTTCTTTGTCGGCCAGCAGTCGGACTAGGCCTGTTAAGTTCAAATTGTTACTGCTTATATCTTGGGAGGCGATGGTCTGATGTGTTTCATGTAACACCCCGTTATGTCTGTTCGTCCGATCTAGGTGGGGGCTGCAGGTGATCAGATAGGCCATTTGCCCGTGATTAACTAATGTTCCTCAGCTGCCAGTAATACTGCACTATATATGTTATGTGATTACCTACGTTTTTACTAATTACATGCCTGTACATCCATGCAGTAAATGTGTACATCTCCGGGAATGTCTTGTTATGCTGGCATCTCTGTTTGATCCTGCCCAAATGTCGGCCATTACTTCATTTTTCTTGTGATATTGAGCTAATTGCCTTGATTTTCTTTCCATTCATGTTTTGGTTCTTAGATGTGTGATATTTGTACTGGGTTGGGGGGTGCGGGGCGCTGGCTAGACCTTGTCCTGACACTTCTCCTCTTAGGGACTCACTGGTTATATCTGGTGTATATTGGATTGTTTCTCCTTGAGTAGCTCAAGGAGTGGGTGACTACTTCACCTGTCTGTTTGTCTTTGTGGTCGTGTCTCCCTTCCTTGTTTGTCCTGTTTCTGTTCGTCTCGCCTCTGCTTAGTGCATTGCTCTACGAGTTCCTTCAGTGGGAGGTGGCGATGGCACAATTGAAGGCTTGTACCTTTAATGCTAGGGGGCTTAATGTCCCAGAAAAACTCTCACAAATTCTATATAACCTGCATAAAGAGCGGGTACATATTTTGTTCCTACAAGAGACCCACTTTCAGGTGGGCCATACGCCACAGTTCACAAATCGATATTTTCCGGCCTGGTTCCACAGTACCAACCCGGAATCCAAGTCCAAGGGTGCCAGTATATGTATTCATAAGTCACTCTCTCATAAAATTCTTGATGTTCTGGTTGACCCGGATGGTCGATATGTTTTTCTCAAGCTATCTATACGTAATAAGATCTTTACTCTGGCTAATTTGTACCTCCCCAATCAGGACCAGGCACGAGTGGGCCGATTGTATTTAAGGAAACTGGAGGAGTTCACTGAGGGCGTTTTAATTGTTGGAGGTGACTTTAATTTGACTTTCGATTCCAGACTTGACACCTCCTCGGGCAGGTCTGCTGTCCCTAAGTCGCATTTGGGGGCACTGAAAACTGTGATGCATTCCATGCAGTTGATTGACGTGTGGAGGATTCTACACCCTCGGGTAAGAGAATACACTTATTTCTCCCCACTGCATAACATGTACAGTAGGATAGACGCTTTTTTGGTTAGTCACCACTTGCTTACCTGGCTTCCTACCTCTGAAGTGGGCCCTATGGTTTGGTCGGATCATGCCCCTGTGTTTCTGACCCTTACATTTCCTAACTCGTTGCCTAATTTCCAATCCTGGAAACTTAATGACAATTTGCTACGGGATGCAGTATGCGTGGTGGTCATTAAAGATTCACTTACCGGTTTCTTTGAGGTTCATGAACATGAAGCTACTCCCTTGCCACTCCAGTGGGAGGCACTGAAGTGTGTCATTCGAGGGGTACTGATACAAAATGGGGCACGATTGAAGCTCGAAAAGGGGTTTGCTATTGCACGTCTCTTGATTCAGATACGGGATCTGGAATCCTGTCATAAACAGGTTCCATCCTCACAGATTTTTGCAGAGCTCACTACAGCGAGAGAATCCTTACGTTCTTTGATAGATCAGTCACATGCTCGGTTCAGGGATCGGATGCGCAAGCACTCATACGAATATGCGGATAAATGCGGTATGTCTCTGGCACGGATGCTGCATCCCCGTACACAAGCGTCATATATCCCTAAAGTTTCATCTCCCTCGGGCGGTGAGGTTCATGACCTGGTTGGTATTACTGACTGCTTTAAACACTATTACTCGGCGCTATACAATATTAAAGGCCAATTTCATGATATGCAGGCAGAGGCATTACATGATAAAATCGACCGTTATGTTCATGATACTGCATTGCCGACCTTGGAGGAGGGGGTGGCTTTGGAGCTTGAGGAGGATTTTTTGGAATCCGAAGTTGAGCGTGCTATTGGAGAGTCACCCTTGGGCAAGAGCCCGGGGCCCGATGGGTTTAATAACAAATTTTATAAGGCATTTAAAGATCAATTGGCTCCTTTTCTGACAAAAGTTTTTAACTCGGTGTCCTCCTCGTGTCCCTTTGCGCCTCAATCCCTCGAGGCTCATATAACTCTCCTACCAAAACCAGGCAAGGATCCAACGTTGTGCGCAAACTTCAGGCCCATATCGCTAATCAATGTAGATGCGAAGCTTTTTGCAAAGTTGCTTGCCTCTCGTTTATCCCCGGTACTGCCTGGCTTGATCGCGGATGATCAGGTGGGGTTTGTATGTGGTCGGGAAGCGCGGGATAACACTAACAAAACCCTCCTTTTGACGTCATACTGCCAAACCCGTAAGATACCGATGTGCTTACTATCGATAGATGCCGAAAAGGCTTTTGACAGAGTGCACTGGGTGTTCCTCCGCAGTGTCCTGACGCAGATTGGCCTTGGCACCACTACGGTGGATAGGATAATGGCCTTGTACCATAGGCCTACTGCTCGAGTTCGTGTCAACGGACTATTATCTGATCCTCTGTCTATTGCTAATGGCACGAGACAGGGGTGCCCACTTTCGCCTCTTTTGTATATTCTGGTCATGGAACACCTGGCCGTGGCACTGCGGAACAACCCTAATATTAATGGTATACACGTTGGCTCACAGCATCATAAATTGGCGTTATACGCGGATGACCTCCTGGTATACATCACAACTCCCATGATTTCTTTGCCATCTTTGACGGAGGAATTTGAGTGCTTTGGTCATTTAAGTAATTTTAAAGTCAATTACTCTAAATCGGAGGCATTGAATATCTCTTTGGATCCCCCTCTGGCTGCCCATCTCGCTCAGGTTTTTCCGTTCAATTGGCAATCTACTTTCTTAAAACACCTGGGGGTACATGTCCCCACGCAACAGTCAGATTTGAATTATACGCCCATTCTACAGTGTACCCTGAAGGAATTGGCGGAATACGGCGGGAACCACATGTCGTGGTTTGGGCGTATCAATGCGGTTAAAATGGATATCTTGCCCAAATTTCTATATATCTTCCAGACTGTCCCTATTGCCGTACCATCCAGTTTTTTCCAGGTGTTACATAGGGCCATAACCAAGTTTGTGTGGGGCTCCTCTAAGCCTCGTATTCGGTTTGCTGTCCTTAGCCGGCCAAAAGTAGATGAGGGCGCGGGTCTCCCAGACTTTAAACGATACCATCAAGCTGCGATGATTATGAGAGTAGTGGATTGGTTCCGTTCGGAAACAGGTAAGCAATGGGTGCGTATTGAAAAGGCTATGTCTCCTCTTGCATTGTCCTCTCTGCTGTGGCTGTCAGTCCTTCAGAGACAAACTCTTTCTCTACCTTTCCTCCCACGTCAGTTTCTCATGGTATGGGAACGGATCCTCGGTACTACGGGCCTTGTTCATCGCCCGGGTCCCTTGACTCCTCTATTCGATAACCCTTCCTTCCCTCCGGCGGAGGGTGTTGATATATTCCTCTGTTGGGAGAGAGGGAATGGTGGATGTTTGTCTGAGACCCTTACTCCGGACGGTGCCATTTTGCCAATGACTGCTGTATCTGCTGCCTGCCTGGGGAGGCGGTCAATCTGGTGGTCCTATTTGTAGTTGCGGTCCTATCTCTCTTCCATGGGTGACTGCCTGGTCTTACTACAGGATAAGACTCCTCTGGAACTCTACTTGTCCTTGCCCACAGCCCCTTCTCATGTGTTGTCCCACTTACATGGGATCCTTCTGCCAAAATTGTCTTTTTCTCAATCGTCCTTCACTGCTGCATGGGACGAGGAAATGGGGGTTAGACACTCTGAAGAGGAGTGGGGTACCGCTTTCTTTTTAGCCCATAAGTTACCGATGTCTTGTTTTGCCCAGGAAAAGAACTACAAAATACTAACCAGGTGGTACCGTTGTCCGACCTTGTTACATAGGATATATCCTGATGTGTCTGCTGATTGTTGTAGGTGTGGGGGGGCTCCTGGAACTATGTTGCATATTTGGTGGGACTGTCCCATGCTACGTCCCTTTTGGGGAAAGATTTTTGATCTAGGCAACAAGCTTCTCCATACTGAGGTTCCGACTTCGGCTTCCATAGGCTTGCTTTCTATGGTTCCTGGATCACTCCCACACCTCAAAAAGGGGATCTTTCGACATTTCTTGACTGCAGCGAGAACGGTGATACCTCGTCACTGGAAGTCGCATACTGTACCGTTCCTGACGGAATGGGTGACGGAGGTGAACGGGATTATGAGGATGGAGGAGTTGCTGTCCGCTGATAGGGGCAAATCAGTGCTCTTCGTCCAAACTTGGATGGTGTGGTCTGGATTCCGGGGTGGTGCTGATCTACCTCTCTGGCTGGATGGAATGTTCTGAACGAATTATATTGCCTAACTGAGGCGCTTTGTCTGTATGTGTTTCCCCTTTGTTGTCTAGTGTTATGTGTTGTGTGTCCATATATTCAAAAGTGCTCTTATATGTGCCACTTCTCACTTTACTGGGGGGGGGGGGGGGGGGTGGTCTCCCTGACTATTGCGAACATGGTACAGTTATTGCCGTTATATCTCTCTTATCACTCAATTCTGATAGGTGGGAGGCTACCTTCTACTGATGTTCTTATACATGTATATATATATTACATATTATTGTTATACTATGAAACTTCACTTAATGTATTGCACTGAGTGCAAATTTCACAAACGTGAAATGTTTATGTATTGTTATATTTTTAAAATAAAATCTTTGATAAAGAAAAAAAAAAAAAACGATACCAACATAAAATAGACATATGGGAAATATAAACTAGTAACTATCTTGTGTGGTATTACTATCTGTTTTACAAGCAGATACATTAAAATTTAGGAAAGAGCTATTTTTTGCAAATTTTCTCTACATTTTGGTGTTTTTCACAAATAAATATTGAATTTATCGACCACATTTTTTCACTAACATTAAGTACAATGTGTCATGAGAAAACATTCTCAGAATCGTTTAGATAGGTAAAAGCATTCCGAAGTTCTTACCACATAAAGTGAAACATGTCAGATTTGAAAAAATCGGCCCGTCCTGAAGAAGTTAGGCCTTATTCACACGACAGTGAAAAAAAATGTCCATTTAAAACTGATCAACTGTCAGTTTTTCATGGCCATTTTGCATCAGTGTGTCTCTAAATTTTCATCCATTTCAAGTCCATCTGTCCGTTTTTATTGGCCGTTTCACATCCATTTTGCATCAGTTTTTCATGGCCGTTAAAAAAAAACTGATGAATTTCATTGGTCAGGCTTTTTTTGTCCCAACCCCCTTAAAACAACCAAAGGAAGGTCACATGTTCACCTAGACACTATTTACAGCCTCCCTGTATATGATGCCACACGCCTCCCTGTATATGATGCCACACGCCTCCCTGTATATGATGCCACACACCTCCCTGTAGATGATGCCACACCAGCCTCCATGTAGATGATGCCACACCAGCCTCCCTACAGATCATGCAACACCTGCCTCCCTGTAGATGATGCCACATCTGCCTCCGTGTAGATGCCACACCAGCCTCCCTGTAGATGCCACACCAGCCTGCCTGTAGATGCCACACCAGCCTGCCTGTAGATGCCACACCAGCCTCCCTGTAGATGTCACACCAGCCTCCCTGTAGATGCCACACCAGCCTCCCTGTAGATGCCACACCAGCCTCCCTGTAGATGCCACACCAGCCTGCCTGTAGATGCCACACCAGCCTGCCTGTAGATGCCACACCAGCCTCACTGTAGATGCCACACCAGCCTCCCTGTAGATGCCACACCAGCCTGCCTGTAGATGCCACACCAGCCTGCCTGTAGATGCCACACCAGCCTGCCTGTAGATGCCACACCAGCCTCCCTGTAGATGCCACACCAGCCTGCCTGTAGATCGTGCCACATACTCACGAGAGCAGCGCCGTCTCTTGTCTTCTTCAGGTGTGGTCACTCATCGGCACGGGATCTGGCAAGGCAGTGCGACGGGGCGATGACGTCATCGAGGCGCCTTCAAACCCGTGAAGACGAGTGACCACACCTGAAGAAGCGCCCCAAACGTGAGTATGCCAACGAAAGACAGCAAGGGAACTAGTAGTTCCCTTGCCAATCCCCATGTAACAGATCAGTTTTTAACGGTTGTTACATGTATTGACAGCCGTTAAAAACGGATCCATTGACTTCTATGGGGGCCGTCAGGCCGTTAAAACAGGCAAAAATAGGACATGTCCTATTTTTTGACGGCCATTATTCACGGGCCGTTAAAAAAACGGCCGTGTGAATGCACCCATAGAATATCATTGTTCTGAAAACGGCCATGTGAAAGCCGTTAAAAGGACGGCCATCACACGGCCGTTTTTCACTGTCGTGTGAATGAGGCCTTAAAGAGGTTTTCCAGGGAGACCAAATTTTTTCTATGGGCAGTGCACAAGCACAGAGTTTTCTGAAAGGACTCAAAGAAAATGGGGGCAGGCATTGAAGCCTAATCAAAGAATGAACAGAGCAGTCATTGGGGAGGCTGCGGACCAATAGGGTGCCTCAAACCCGGGTCTACGTCAGAAGTCCCGTGTTTGAGGCATCCTATTGGATCACAGCCTCCTCAATGCCAGCGCTGTTCATTCTCTGCTTATGTTTCAATACCGGCACCATTTACTTTGCTTTCAAGCTATTCCTAAGTGCTCGTACGCTGGCCACCCCAAAAAGGGCGAGCGGCGCACGAGCACAGAGGGATAAGCATGAAGGCAAAGTAAATGGTGCCGGCATTGAAATATAAGCGGAGAATGAACTGGGTGGGCATTCAGGCTGTGGACCAATAGGATCCCTCAAACCCTGGTCTACAACAGAAGTCCCGGGTTTGAGGCATCCTATAGGATCACAGCCTCCTCAATGCTAGCGCCGTTCATTGCTTATTCTTCAATGCCGGCAACATATACTTTGCTTTCATGCTATTCCTAAGTGCTCGTGCGCTGCATGCCCTGAAAAGGGCAAGCAGTGCATGAGCACAGAGGAAAAAGCATGAGGGCGAAGTAAATGGTGCCGGCATTGAAACATAAGCAGAGAATGAACGGGGCGGGCATTGAGGAGGCGGTGGACCAATAGGATGCCTCAAACCCGGGTTTGAGGCATCCTATTGGTCCACCGCCTCCTCAATGCCCGCGTCGTTCATTCTTTGCTTATGCTTCAATGACAGACCTGTGTCGATATTCAGTGGGGTATCGACACAGGTCTGTCTGCATAATAACGCTCGTGCATGAGCGTGTGTCGAAGTAAAAAAAAACACATGAATGAAAAGCAGAACTTCCGACCGGCCAGAGGTAGGGGGAATAGGAACAAATGTGTTTTGATTTTTGACACAATTTATATTAGGATGTTTATTTAATTTAGACATAGATTATTAGAACAAAAATGTTGTATCCTTGGAAAACTCCTTTAACATAACAAAAAATTAAAAGAAAAGAAATAAAGAGGTTAGCGCTTGACTATCAGATTGTATAACTGAGGCTAATGAGATTATATGGTGACATAATGAACAGCTTCCTCTTGTAGATAGTGCCACACCCCTCCCTTGTAAATAGCGCCATACACACCCTTGTAGATAGTGCCACACCTCCCCTTGTAGATTGTGCCCTGCAGCCCCCGTAGATGATTCCACACTCCCCCTTGTAGATAGTGCCACACCCCCTCTTGTAGATAGCGCCATATACATCCCGGTAGATAGTGCCACACCTCCCCTTTTAGATCATTTCATGCAGTCCCCCTGTAGATAGTACCAAACCCCCCCTTGTAGATAGTGCCACACCGCCCCACAGGAGATAGTGCCGCACACGACCCATGTAGATAATACCACACACGCCCCCTTGTAGGTAATGCCAGCCCACCTGTAGATAGTGCCACACCGCCCCCCCCCTGTACGTAGTGCCATACACACCCTCCTGTAGATAGCACTACACTCCCCTCCCTGTACATAGCGCCATTGGAGCTTCCTAGAGGAGCCGCCGACGTCACTCTCCATATATGGATAGTGAAGTCAAGGGCTTCCCCAGGAGCGGAATCCCCGGGAAGTGCATCAGCAACGCTTTGGGACTCCTCCATACCTCCCAACTATCACAAAGAGGGACAACCGATGCAGCGCACGTAGAAACACAGTATAATGCCCTCTAGCTGCCTCCACACAGTATAATGCCCCCATAGCTGCCACCATACAGTACAATCCACCCATAGCTGTCACCATACAGTATTATGCCCCCATAGATGAACCCATACAGTATAATGCCATCACAAGTTCTCCCATGCAGTATGATTCCCACACACATGCCCTCATACAGTATAATGCCCACAAAGATGCCCCCATGCAGTATAATGCCCAATCAAATTCTTCCATACAGCAAAATGCCCCTATAGCTGCTCCCATACAGCATAATGCCCCCATACAGTATAATGCCCCCGTAGCTGCCCCCATAGCTGTCCCATACAGTATAATGCCCTATAGCTGCCTCCATACAGTAGAATGCCCTTACAGCTGCCCCATACAGTATAATGCCCCTATAGCTGCCCATACAGTATAATGCCCCTATTGCTGCCACCATACAATAAAATGCCCCCTTAGCTGCCACCATACAATATAATGCCCCCACAGCTGCCCCATATAGTATAATGCCCCTATAACTGCCCCATACAGTATAATTCCACTTTAGATGCCCCCATACAGTATAATGCCCCCTTAGATGCCCCTAGTGTAAGTGCCCATGTAGATAGTGCCACAGTGCCCATGTAGATAGTGCCACAAGCCCCTTGAAGATAGCGCCACTGTTCCTGTAGATAGTGCCATTGGGACTCATTCTAGGAGCGGAATGCCCAGCCAGAGAATAGGCCGGGGATTCCGATCCTAGTTGCTACTGTTCATTTATGGATAGTGACGTCAGGGGCTACTTCCGGAGCGGAATCCAGTGCCAGAGTGTCGGCAACGGGGATTCTGCTTCAGAGAAGCCACTGGACAGTGACAGTGACGTCAAGGGCTTCCACGGGCACAGCACTTAAAGTAGCGCTATGCCCGTGGAGTCCTCGGCGAGTCGAGGACCTTCCGCTGCTCTGAACTAATGCTGAAGCATGGAGCTGACGGTTCCTTGCTTCATCATTAAGTTCAACTGTATCTCTGTCCTGAGGACGCAGATACAGTTGACTTTGGAACATACCCCCGGCTGTCCGGCACAGCAGGAGGTATGATTCCTCTCCTGGAGAAGGAGCCCCTGACATCACTGCCCATATATGGATATTGACGTCAGGGGGATTACACAGGGCAATGATCGGGAACGAGCGTACATATGAACATATGTAGTGTAAAAAGGGCCTTTAGGCCGGGTTCCCACGGGTTGGATACGCTGCGTGATTTTTCCGACCTGGAACCCGCAGCACCTTCCGTCCGAACATTTTGGTGCAGTTTTCCTGACTAAATTTCCGTTACGGAAAGCAGCGCTTGAAAAAAAGAAAAAACGTCGATACTTACCCCCTCCCTCTTCCCTGCGCGTAGTAGATGATGTTGCAGGCCATGTGACGCTGCAGCCTGTGATTGGCTGTAGCGGTCACATGGGGATAAAACGTCATCCCAGGAGGCCGAACTGCAGGAAGAAGGAGAGTGTTCTGGGTAAGTATGTTTTGTTTTTTTTCCAGAGTTGCGATTTTTGCTTCGTAATCGCTGCGATTACGCCGCAAAAGTCGCAACACTTGGCTTTCTGTTGTGGGTTTTGCATCCCTATTGAATTCAATGGGGAAAGCTCGCAACGGTAAATCAACAAAAACGCAGCATAAATTGACATGCTGTGGAATTAAATTCTGCACCGCAGGTCAATTTATTAACGTTTACGCAGCATTTTTTATCCGCAGCGTGGGCATGAGATTTTCTAAATCTCATCCACTTTGCTGCTACTGTAAATGCTGCGGAGTTTCCGCACACAATTCAGTTGTGGAAATTCTGCAGCATTTACGCTACTTGGCAACCCGGCCTTAGACCTTGTGCACACAGTGCAGATTTGCTGCAGATTTTGCATGTATTTTTTAAGCAAAAACCAGGAATGGAACCTAAACAGAAGAAATATATAAAGTAGGCCTTAAAGTGTCTCCACTCCTGGATCTAATTTTGGTTTGGGGAAGAGGGGGAAAACTTAAAGTGAGTACCTTGTAATGATGGGGGTAGGGAAACAGACAAGTGAGCCCTAATCTACCCGCCACTCAGTCCCTGCCTACTTGCAACGACCCGCCCTAGGCGACGGGGTACAACTGGGCGACGGTCCCTACGCTCAGTAAGTGCACGACAGACAAACAGACAAGGGTACACAAAGCTAAGGGAAATGGGGCAGTTGCCCACGGCAACACCGTGAGCAACAAGAGTGGTGAACGAGCCGAGTCAAACCAGGAGTGTACGAGGTACCAAACGCTGAGCAGGAGAGTAGTGAACAAGCCGAGTCAAACCAGGAGTGTGCGAGGTACCAAACGCAGAGCAGGAGAGTAGTCAGTAAGCCAGGGTCAGAATGAAGCAGGGTCAAATAGTTCAGAAACTGCAGCAGGGCCAGGAAACCACACGAGAAGAATCACAAGCAAGGAGGAACAGGAAAGGCAGGTATAAATAGACAGAGGGCGGGAGCTAGCTCCGTCTGGCCAGGCTGTGATAGGCTCTCCCACTCCTAAGCCTGCCATCCTGAGTGGTGGAAGATGGAGTCAGTCTCACAGACATAGAAGCAGGTGCAGACTGATTACCTATGGGCGTATACACAGAAGCTGTGCCTGGCAGATCCTTTACAGTACCCACCCTTTTATGAGGGGCCACCGGACCCTTTCTAGGTGGACCTGGTTTATTGGGGAAACGAAGGTTGAACTTCCTGACCAATACCCCAGCGTGAACATCCCGGGCGGGTACACAAGTCCTCTCCTCAGGCCCGTATCCTCTCCAATAGACCAAGTACTGGAGGGAGCCTTGGACCATCTTGCTGTCCACAATCTTGGCCACCTCGAATTCCACCCCCTCAGGGGTGAGAACGGGGACAGGAGGTTTCCTCGAGGGAGCCAAGGACGGGGGGCAGCGTTTCAGATGGGGGCAACTCCAGTTGGAAGGAGACAGGATTGAGGACTTCAATGACCTTATACGGCCCTATAAACCAGGGAGCAAACTTCTTGGACGGGACCTTAAGGCGCAAGTTCTTAGACGATAACCACACCAGATCCCCGATCATAAACAAGGGGTTAGCAGAATGTCTTCTATCTGCCTGAGTTTTTTGTATGCTCTGGGATGCCTCTAGGGTCTTCTGAACCTGGACCCAGACTGTGCACAGTTCCAGATGAACGACCTCTACCTCGGGATTGTTGGAACTACCAGGTGAAACGGAGGAGAACCGTGGATTAAACCCAAAATTACAGAAAAAGGAGGAGACCCCTGACGAGTTACTGACCCGGTTATTAAGGGAAAATTCGGCGAGGGGAATGAATGAGACCCAATCATATTGACAGTCAGAGATAAAACACCTTAAATATTGTTCTAGAGACTGATTAGTCCTCTCGGTTTGGCCATTAGTTTCAGGATGGAAGGCAGAGGAGAAGGATAGATCAATCTCCAAATTTTTACAGAATGCTCTCCAAAACAATGAAACAAATTGTACCTCTCTGTCCGAAACAATATTGACAGGGACCCCATGGAGACGCAGGATGTGTTTGACAAACAAGGTAGCTAACGTCTTAGTATTGGGTAGTTTCTTGAGGGGCACAAAGTGGCACATCTTACTGAAGCGGTCTACTACAACCCACACCACCGACTTGCCTTGAGATGGAGGCAAATTGGTGATAAAATCCATGGAGATATGGGTCCAAGGTCTCTGGGGAATGGGCAAAGAACGTAGTAAGCCCGCTGGTCGGGACCTGGGAGTCTTGGACCTAGCACAAACCTCACAAGCGGCAACGTAGGCCTTAACGTCTTTAGGCAACACAGGCCACTAATAGTTTCTGGCAATGAGGTGCTTGGTACCCAGGATCCTGGATGACCAGATAGTGCCATGATTTTCCCTAAGTACCCTTAGCCGAAATTGCAGGGGAACAAACAGCTTGTTCTCAGGAAGGTTCCCGGGAGCTGAACCTTGATCAGCCGCAATTTCAGAGACTAAATCAGAATCAATAGAAGAAATTATTATACCTGGAGGCAAAATACAAGCAGGATCTTCCTCCGAAGGAGGGCTGGCCATGAAGCTACGCGACAGTGCATCAGATTTGATATTTTTAGACCCAGCTCTATAGGTAACCAAAAAGTTGAATCTGGTAAAAAATAGCGCCCATCGAGCTTGTCTCGGGTTTAGCCTCCAGGCAGATTCTAGGAAAACCAGATTCTTGTGGTCGGTAAGGACCGTTACCTGGTGCCTAGCCCCCTCCAGGAAGTGGCGCCACTCTTCAAATGCCCATTTAATGGCTAAGAGTTTGCGGTTGCCAATATCATAGTTACTCTCAGTGGGCGAAAACTTCCTGGAGAAGTAGGCACAGGGACGGAGATGGGTGAGGGACCTGGTACCCTGGGACAAGACAGCCCCCACTCCCACCTCGGATGCGTCAACCTCCATGATAAATGGCTCCATTTGGTTGGGCTGAACCAGCACCGGGGCCGAGATAAAGCACTTCTTAAGGACCTCAAAAGCCTGGACAGCCTCAGGAGGCCAGTGGAGGAGATCAGCACCTTTGCGAGTGAGGTCCGTAAGAGGCTTAGCGATGACCGAGAAGTTAGCAATAAATCTCCTGTAATAATTAGCGAACCCCAAGAAACACTGTAACGCCTTCAGGGAGGCAGGTTGGATCCATTCCGCCACAGCCTGGACCTTGGCGGGGTCCATGCGGAATTCATGAGGAGTGAGGATTTGACCCAAAAATGGTATCTCCTGCACCCCAAACACACATTTTTCGTCTTCGCAAACAGTTTGTTTTCCCGAAGGACCTGGAGCACCTTCCTGACATGCTCAATGTGGGAGGACCAGTCCTTGGAAAACACAAGTATGTCATCAAGGTACACTACAAGAAATACCCCCAGGTAATCTCTTAAAATCTCATTTATGAAATTCTGGAAGACCGCGGGAGCATTACACAACCCAAAGGGCATGACGAGGTATTCGAAATGACCTTCGGGCATGTTAAACGCAGTCTTCCACTCATCCCCCTCTTTGATGCGGATAAGGTTATAAGCCCCCCGTAGATCAAACTTAGAGAACCATTGGGCCCCCTGAACCTGATTAAAGAGATCAGGAATCAAAGGAAGGGGATACTGGTTCCTTACAGTGACCTTATTCAAGTTACGGTAGTCAATGCATGGCCTAAGACCACCATCCTTCTTCCCTACGAAGAAGAAGCCAGCACCTACCGGAGAAGTAGAAGGGCGAATGTAACCCTTGGCCAGGCATTCCTGGATATACTCTATCATGGCTTCACGTTCGGGACAAGAGAGATTAAATATCCTACCCTTAGGGAGCTTAGCTCCTGGTACCAAATCGATAGCGCAATCGTATTCTCTATGAGGAGGTAACACTTCGGAGGCCTCCTTAGAGAAAACATCAGCGAAGTCCTGAACAAACTCAGGTAGCGTGTTCACCTCCTCAGGGGGAGAAATAGAATTAACAGAAAAACATGACGTCAAGCATTCATTACCCCATTTGGTAAGCTCCCCAGTATTCCAGTCAAACGTGGGATTATGCAACGGCAACCAGGGAAGGCCTAAAACCAAATCGGACGATAATCTCTGCATCAACAGTACAGAGCACTGCTCCAAATGCATGGAGCCAACAAGGAGTTCAAAAACAGGGGTATGCTGTGTAAAATAACCATTAGCAAGAGGAGTGGAGTCGATACCCACTACCGGGACAGGTTTAGGCAAATCAATCAAGGCATAGCTAGAGACATAGCAAATTCCACAGACATGATATTAGCAGAAGACCCTGAATCCACGAAGGCACTGCCGGTAGCAGACCTACCAGCAAAAGAGACCTGAAAGGGAAGCAAGATTTTATTACGTTTCATATTTACGGGAAATACCTGTGCGCCCAAGTGACCTCCCCGATGATCACTTAGGCGCTGAAGTTTTCCGGCTGCTTATTCTTACGCCTAGGACAGGTGTTCACTTGATGCTTGTCATCCCCACAATAGAAGTAGAGACCATTCTTCCTGCGGAATTCTCTACGTTGTCGGGGGGACACGGAGGCCCCGAGTTGCATAGGTACCTCCGAGTCTTCCGTGGAAGAGCGAAGCAACGGGACCTCGGGAGGCATCATGGGGGAGTCAGAGGGGAAAACACAAAAACGTTCAAGTTGTCGTTCCCTGAGACGTCGGTCAAGTCGTACCGCTAAAGCCATAACCTGGTCTAGGGAGTCAGAAGAGGGATAGCTAACTACCAGGTCTTTCAGGGCGTTCGACAGACCCAACCTAAACTGGCACCTTAAGGCAGGGTCATTCCACCGAGAAGCTACGCACCACTTCCTAAAGTCAGAACAATACTCCTCAACAGGTCTCTTACCCTGAGGTAAGGTCACCAGCTGACTCTCGGCAAAGGCAGTCCTGTCAGTCTCGTCATAAATGAGTCTGAGAGCAGAAAAGAAAAGATCAACGGAGGAAAGTTCAGGGGCGTCAGGAGTCAAGGAGAAGGCCCATTCTTGGGGCCCTTCCTGGAGCCGGGACATAATTATACCAACCCGCTGGCTCTCAGAACCTGAGGAGTGAGGCTTTAAGCGAAAGTAGAGCCTACAACTCTCCCGAAAGGAGAGAAAAGTCCTCCGGTCCCCTGAGAACCGGTCAGGCAACTTGAGGTGGGGTTCAAGAGGTGAGGTGAGGGGCAGTACCATGGTAGCGTCAGGCTGGTTGACCCTCCGAGCCAGGGCCTGGACCTGTAGGGAGAGACCCTGCATTTGCTGAGCCAGAGTCTCAAGGGGGTCCATAGTAGTGTGAGGGACCAGGGTAGCCTAGGTATATGGGCTTGTGATTATGTAATGATGGGAGTAGGGAAACAGACAAGTGAGCCCTAATCTACCCGCCACTCAGTCCCTGCCTACTTGCAATGACCCGCCCTAGGCGACGGGGTACAACTGGGCGACGGTCCCTACGCTCAGTAAGTGCACGACAGACAAGGGTACACAAAGCTAAGGGAAATGGGGCAGTTTCCCACGGCAACACCGTGAGCAAGAAGAGTGGTGAACGAGCCGAGTCAAACCAGGAGTGTACGAGGTACCAAACGCTGAGCAGGAGAGTAGTGAACAAGCCGAGTCAAACCAGGAGTGTGCGAGGTACCAAACGCAGAGCAGGAGAGTAGTCAGTAAGCCAGGGTCAGAATGAAGCAGGGTCAAATAGTTCAGAAGCTGCAGCAGGGCAAGGAAACCACACGAGAAGAATCACAAGCAAGGAGGAACAGGAAAGGCAGGTATAAATAGACAGAGGGCGGGAGCTAGCCCCATCTGGCGAGGCTGTGATAGGCTCTCCCACTCCTAAGCCTGCCATCCTGAGTGGTGGAAGATGGAGTCAGTCTCACAGACATAGAAGCAGGTGCAGACTGATTACCTATGGGCGTATACACAGAAGCTGTGCCTGGCAGATCCTTTACATACCTTTTGAACATTTAAATAGCAATTCCCTAGCCTAGACCGTCTACGCATCAAGTTTTCCCAGACATTACTTTTTTTTCATCATTAATCTATGCCCTATATAGCGGTATTATTTACACACTATATAGATGTATTATTTATGTACTATATAGTGGTATTATTTATACACTATATAGAGGTATTATTTATGCACTATATAGTGGTATTATTTTTACACTATATTGTGGTATTATTTTTGCACCATAAAGCGGTATTATTTATGCACTTTATAGTGGTATTATTTATGCACTATATAGCGGTATTATTTATGAACTATATAGTGATATTGGCGAGCTGTATAGCGGTATTT
The DNA here is from genome assembly GCF_050947455.1 of Rhinoderma darwinii. NCBI lineage: Eukaryota > Metazoa > Chordata > Amphibia > Anura > Rhinodermatidae > Rhinoderma > Rhinoderma darwinii. The sequence continues at coordinate 98,002,641 of NC_134689.1, forward strand.
TTTATGCACTATATAGAGGTATTATTTATGCACTATATAGAGGCATTATTTATGCACTATATAGCGGTATTATTTATACACTGTATAGCGGTATTATTTTTGCACTATATAGCGATATTATTTTTGCACTATATAGCGGTATTATTTATACGCTATATAGCAGTAATATTTATACACTATATAGCTGTATTTTTTATGCACTATATAGTGGTAGTATTTATGCCCTATATAGCGGTATTATTTTTGCACTATATAGCATTATTATTTATGCACTATATAGCGTATTATTTATGCACTATATAATGTTATTATTTATGCCTTATATAGCAGTATTATTATTGCACTATATAGCGTTATTATTTATGCACTATATAGTGATATTATTGGCGAGCTGTATAGCGGTATTATTTTTGCACTATATAGTGGTATTATTTATACAAAATATAGCAGTAATATTTATACACTATATAGCAGTATTTTTTATGCACTATATAGCGTTATTATTTATGCACTATATAGCGTTATTGTTTATACACTATCAAGTGGTATTATTTATGCACTATATAGCGTTATTATTTATGCACTATATAGTGGTATTATTTATGCACTATATAGCGGTATTATTTTTGCACTATGTAGCGTTATTATTTATGCACTATATAGTGATATTATTGGCGAGCTGTATAGCGGTATTATTTTTGCACTTTATAGTGGTATTATTTATACACTATATAGCAGTAATATTTATACACTATATAGCAGTATTTTTTATGCACTATATCAGGGGTCTCAAGCACGCGGCCAGAGGGCCGCATTCGGCCCCTGGGGCTGTTATCTGCGGCACGTGGGACACAGTGCCGCTAGGATCGGCTCTGCTCCGAGACTCTGTGGAATTCCCTGACATATATGGACAGTGTGTCAGGGTCTTCCCCAGAGCGGACACCCGAGCAGAGCGCTAGTACAGGCTCTGCTCCAGGACTCCGTGACATCGCTGTCCATATATGGACAGTGTGTCAGGGTCTTCCCCAGAGCGGAGACCCGGGCAGAGCGCTAGTATCGGCTCTGCTCTGGGACTCTGTCGAATTCCCTGACATCGGTGTCCATGTTTGGACACGCGATGTCTGGGGCTTCCCCAGAGCCGGAGTCCAGTGCAGAGCTCTAGTACAGGCTCTGCTCCGGGACTCTGTGGAAATCCCTGACATCGCTGTCCATATATGCACAGTGTGCAGGGTCTTCCCCAGAGCGGAGTCCCGGGCAGAGCGCTAGTATAGGCTCTGCTCCGGGACTCTGTGGAATACCCTGACATCACTGTCCATACATCAACAATGATGTCAGGGGCTTCCCCAGAGCAGGAGTCCCAGTAATGTCAGGACCACAGCTGGAGTCCCAGGAAGAGCCTACTAGTGCTCTGCCCGGGACTACAGCTCTGGGGTTGCCCCTGACATCTCCTCTGTCCATATATGGAAAGTGATGTCAGGAGCAGAGCTGGAGTCCCGGAGCAGAGCCGCTTCTAGCATCTGCGGAGGGCACTGTGGCAGCATCTGCGGAGGGCACTGTGGCAGCATCTGCAGAGGGCACTGTGGCAGCATCTGCGGAAGGCACTGTGGCAGCATCTACGGAGGGCACTGTGGCAGCATCTGCGGAGGGCACTGTGGCAGCATCTACGGAGGGCACTGAGGCAGCATCTACAGAGAGCACTGCGGCAGCATCTACGGAGGGCACTGCGGCAGCATCTACGGAGGGCACTGCGGCAGCATCTACGGAGGACTCTGCGGCAGCATCTACGGAGGACTCTGCGGCAGCTTCTACGGAGGACTCTGCGGCAATAATTTTGTATTGTATCAAATTTGAAAGTAATGCGGCCCGTCAACTTCCCATTTTTTTAAATATGCGGCCCACTTACCCAGCCGAGTTTGAGACCCCTGCACTATATAGTGGTATTTTTGCACTATATAGCGTTATTATTTATGCACTATATAGCGTTATTATTTGTGCACTATATAGCGTTATTATTTATGCACTGTATAGTGGTATTATTTATGCACTATATAGCGTTATTATTTTTGCACTATATAGCGTTATTATTTATGCACTGTATAGTGGTATTATTTATGCACTATATAGCAGTATTATTTTTGCACTATATAGCGTTATTATTTATGCACTGTATAGTGGTATTATTTATGCACTATATAGCAGTATTATTTTTGCACTATATAGCGTTATTATTTATGCACTATATAGCGTTATTATTTTTGCACTATATAGCGTTATTATTTATGCACTATATAGTGGTATTATTTATGCACTATATAGCGGTATTATTTTTGCACTATATAGCGGTATTATTTATGCACTATATAGCAGTATTATTTTTGCACTATATAGCGTTATTATTTATGCGCTATATAGCGTTACTATTTTTGCACTATATAGCGTTATTATTTATGCACTGTATAGAGGTATTATTTATGCACTATATAGCAGTATTATTTTTGCACTATATAGCGTTATTTATGCACTATATAGCGTTATTATTTTTGCACTATATAGCGTTATTATTTATGCACTGTATAGTGGTACTATTTATGCATTATATAGCGTTATTATTTTTGCACTATATAGCGTTATTATTTATTCACTATATAGTGTTATTATTTATGCACTATATAGCGGTATTATTTTTGCACTATATAGCGTTATTATTTATGCACTATATAGCGTTATTATTTTTGCACTATATAGCGGTATTATTTTTGCACTATATAGCGGTATTATTTTTGCACTATATAGCGTTATTATTTATACACTATATAGCGTTATTATTTATGCACTATATAGTGATATTATTGGCGAGCTGTATAGCGGTATTATTTTTGCACTTTATAGTGGTATTATTTATACACTATATAGCAGTAATATTTATACACTATATAGAAGTATTTTTTTATGCACTATATAGTATTATTTTTGCACTATATAGTGATATTATTGGTGAGCTGTATCGCAATTTCATTCAAAACTCCATCAGATTGACAAATCTGATCCTCAAATATAATGTTATAACTGTTGGGTGTCCTGACTGTTAATAGCCAAGTTGATTGATTTGGCAGTGCATAGAATACAATGGCTCCTATTGTATTCTCTGGACTGATACGCCTAGGTTCTTAAATTCACCAAACTATAGATTTAGATAGATGTTAATGTGCATGTATTTATGTGCCCAGTGTTTTTGAACGGCATAAATGGGCAGAGCTTGGGTTGTGTGACTGGCGGAGAGAACGGTCAGTACTAATAATAGCGGTTCTAGAGAAATCTCCCATTATCTAGATAGAATGTAGCCCCCTCCCCCCTCCTCGCCATGTAAATGAATGAATTGTGACCCCTCCCACCGAGGGATTCCCCTTTTCACACACAGCGGGATCAGGTATGGCAGTGCCAGCATGCTGTAGGATAACACTTGGCATCTCGCTGGGGCAAATTACACTGCATATAATATTAGAGCACGGGTGTCTTTTACTAGCGCTGAACACACCTCCCCTTCCCCTAAACTGCTGCTGACGCATAACAGACGCACAATGTGAGGGAGCAGTGCGGGGCTGCTGGTGTGCACCGAATAAGGGTAAGTACCCCGGGATCTCTGCTGCCCTCTCTTCCTGCTCAGGACTCTGCTTCACTTACACCCCCCCCCCCCCTCCTTCCCCTTATATTTCCACCCCTGACAGCTGGACCGCTGATTGGACAGACTCTGGTACCAAGCGGCGTTGATTGGTTATCCTCCTGGTCACATGGGCAAGGAGTCACGCGCTTTCCGGGAACCCGTCAGGAAGGAAATAAACAAAACAAAGCAGAAAGCATGGAGACCGTCCGGGGGGATGAGCGGCGACGGCAGCAGAGAGGCGGCTGACAGGGCACACCGGGCACGGCCTGAACACCTCTGGCGACGGGTGAGTGCATATGATGGCGGTGCCAGTTACCTGCACGCTGGTAGGGTGGGGGCAGAGCGCGCAGTGTGACCCTGGGTCATGCATGTACTGGGTCTGCATGTAGGCACGGCAGGGAGGCAGCTGGAGTCAGGTGTAGGGGGCGTGGTGCACCATTCATAGAAAGCCACTGACGGTGCGGGTGACAGTGGTGTCTCTGGCGGGTTTCCCTGCATTCATTGCTGGGACTACCCGGGATAATGACCTCTGCACACAGGAGATGTGCTACTAGTGTGAACAGAACTCCACAGGGTTCTCAGGTGTGTTGTGTGCGCTTCCCTCTATATATGTGTATCACAGCAGGAGTCCCTAGGTACAGGGGTGGGCAGCTCATGTCAGGGCTCCCCTAGGTTGGCATGTTGTTGTGGGCGCCCGGCCTGTTGTTTACATGCAGTAATGGCAGTGCAGGGGGTGTGTTGCTGGGTAGAGGGCTCTGCATGTCCAGGGGGTGTGAGCTCTGAGGGGAGGAGCCTTGTGTTTTACATAACCGCCCTTGCTAGCTCCTGTTCCTGGCCCCAAGTTTGCTGTGATGATGTGGGGGGAGGAGGTGGCAGCGGCGGCTCTCCCCTCTCCCTCCCGCCCCTTACATTGAATGGAGCAGGAGATTGTTTATGTGTCGGCTCACAGTAACTTTGCTGTAAGGAAGAGGGCGGGAGCGTAGAGTTGATTGATCGTGTATACTGACCATTTGGAGTTCTTTCTGCAAGCCTGCCGTCCAATCAGCGTCCGCTTTAGGTCTGACGTTACGTTAGGCTGCGTCTTAGCTGGAGCTGAGGCCATGTTGGCTGTGTACACCAGAAAGGGGTGTGTATGCAGCGCTGCTTGTTATGTTTATGTCTCTGGGTCCGGTGCAGCATTGCTGGGCTCCCCTGTCATTTACAGTCATTCTTGTAATGCCCCAATCCGCTGGTTTAACCGCCCCTTGTGTATTATGGTCATAGATCTGCAGTGCCAAACTTACTGTGGTGGTCTAATATGCACCTAGTCCTTCTCCAATCCTATAGGGTATGTTCACAGCTGTGTAGTACTTGGCATGTTTCATGGTAAAGAAAAGGTTGCTCAAAACTAGCTGCCCTTATTGTGTCTGTATAGATTGTCACTTTCTAGTGTTGATATTATTGGTAAATATTTTGCTTTAGTTTGTTGTTCTTTACAATTGTCTAAACAACAACAAATAGTTCTGAAAAGGTCATCTAGAGTAAATACAAGCCAGTGCTCGATCAATGCAGTCATTTTACATTGTGATCCAAATAAAATGTGCATAATAGATCAGGTAAGAACCGTTACATCAGTATACAGTAAATGTCAAGTGTCGGGGCCCATACACCCAGCAGGACCATGTGTACAGAGCCGGTAGGGGTGGCACATGGAGTTCTTCCAATTTCAGACCTGTAGGCCTTGCGTGTGCCGCCGTGTGGTTCTTCTGCTCCCCAAGAAGTATGGCTTTTGTAAGGGCATATTCACACGTGGTGGATTTTGTTGCAGAAATATCTGTAACTGACGATCTGTGAAACCATCCCATTCAGATGAACTGGAATCGGCGTGAATTTTCAACCGTGTGAACATGGCCTAAAAGGAACCTCTCAGCATTATTGAGCCCTCAAAAATGCTGACAGCCCCATATACAAGGTGGGGAGCAGCATAACCACTGCTATTTTGTCGGGCATGCGAGTTGCACGACCAAGAAATCTACGTTGTGATGTCTCCGACACAGTGATCGCGATTACCACACTATGCTGAAAATGGCAGGTCTAGCGGTTTCCTGATTTAACGCTAGATCCGTCACTCAGAGGGGAGAGCGGAGTTCATTGGAACGCTAAACACTTGCGGCGACGCGGACGTTGAAGTGTAGATTTGTCAGTCGTGCGACTTGCTTGGCTGACAACACCGGTCTGGTAACGTTGTACTCCTTACCATGTAGATGGCGCTGTCTGCAGTTTTGAGGGCTCAATGCTGCTGACAGTTAACTTTCAAATTATCTACTCAGAAAAATGATAAATTTTATTTGGACTTTTTTTGTTTTTTAAATAAATTTGTTGACAGAAGAACAGGTTTACGAGGTAACAACCAATACAGGTGAACTTACTGTTGTCATTTTTGCAAAAATATCCTCCGTATGCAGAGGCGCAGCAGCACGGGCCAGGGGGAGCGCTCACCTGAAAACACTGGACTCCTAATGCTGTATTCTTTGATAGTTCCTCTTGCACACGACCGAGTTCGGGCCTGGAAAATCTGGCCGACACGGACCGTTTTTCACGGCCCGAACTCGGTTGTGTGCAAGAGGTGTTAGGCTACATTCAGACGAGCGTGTCCGATTTGCGCGTGTAAAAAATGCAGTGGTTATTTTTCTACATTTCATATCCGTGCGCTTTGCGTGTAGCATGAGTTTTTAACTTCTTTGCAGGCACTTCCTTTTTTTGTTTCTCTTTAAATTCTCTGCATTTCTATGTAATTGCTGCGTGAAACACGGACAGCACACGGATGTGCGTCCGTGTGCGGTCTGTGGTTTTCATGCACCCATTGACTTCAATGGGCGACACGGTGCGTGAAAATAGTTTTTAAGGTAAATCCTTGTATGACCTTTTCATAAGAGTGAGTTTTGGTGGATCTGACTGCTGCGACACCCCCTTCCCTTCTTTCTTTAGGCCCAGTCACACGACCGTAAAAAAAACTCCGTAATTGTGGACTGCAATTACGGACCCGCCCGATTCTATTGGCTGCGGACACCTTTCCGTACCGCTACGGATAGGTGTCCGTGATGTAGAACCGTGCCGGGAATTATGGAGCGTGTCCTACTTTTACTATGTATGGGAGCATGGCACGAAAATGCGGCCTTCGGAAGCCGGTCGTGCTCCCAATCGCGGGCCAGGATTACGGGCATGGCCGTGTACATGAGGCCTTACTCATGAGAATCCCGATTTTTGGTAGATAGATGGCTGCACCTGCATGATGACTCTCCATCGAAGTGTGTGGAAGTGACTGAAACTTCCAAGTGAGAGCAATAGGATTATGGAAGACGAGGGTGGATGACCGTTTAAATGGGTTATTTAAGTCATGAAACCTTATGGCCTAGATAACCGTTTATGGCACTTATTTTTATTTGTAAACTGTGTCGGAATTGGCGCCAAAAAATAGTCCCAAATCTCCCTTCAATGATTTCAATATTTATTTTTTTCCCCGGGATGTTTTTGACCTATCTCGGACCAAATTTTATTTTTTAAATAAATTAAAAAGCAACATGCCTTATCTTGGAGCGGTTTCCGTGGCAAAAAGCTCGACCTCAAAGGGGGTTTCCAGTCCCTAAAAATTGATGGCCTATCACTCTGGGTGCGACTGCCGGGACCCCCGCTGGTCTACTGTTTTGAAGGGGCCGCAGCACTCCTACGAGAGTTGCGTCCTTTGTTCCGGTCACTGCTCGTACTGTGAATCGCCGACACATCAGTTGCGGCGGTTCACAGTATTATATCCTCCCATTCACTTCAATGGGATAAGGTTATAATACTGTGAACTGCCGCTACTGCTGTGTCCGTGATTCACAATACGAGCAGTGACCGTAATGAAGGGGAAGCATAGCTCCTACGTGTGCTGCGGCCCCTTGAAAACCGCTGTCTTGGCAGTCGCACCCTGAGCGATCAGCTATTGATGTCCTTTCCTGAGGATACCACGAAAAAAAGATTTTCCACAGCACTGGACCACAAATGGGTCCACGCCTCGACTGGAGCTGGTCCACAGTCCTCAATATCAGGCAAACAGAAATAGACAGAGGCAGCACTTCCAAAAATAACAGCTTTGAACCATCCGTGTGATGTTTCAGTCCGACTGGACCTTTCTCAAGCTTGAGAAAGGTCCAGTCGGACTGAAACGTCGCATGGGTGATTAAAAGCTGGTGCTTTCCTGAGGATAGGCCATCAATTCTTAGGGACTGGAAAACCCCTTTAATAGACTAATATTCATCAGATCCCTTAGCAAAACTTTTTTGACTATAAGGCCTTATTCATACGGACGTGTCCGTTTTGCGTGCGCAAAGAAACGCAGCGTTTTGCGTGCTCAAAAGGTCCGGGTGTCATCAGCATATGGTGCCTGGGTGCGTGATTTTCGCGCAGCCGGCATCATGATGACACTCTGGTTTTCTGTTTACAAACCGAAAAGCACGTGGTGCTTTTCTGGTTTCATTCATAGCTTTTACTGCTGTTGCGCGAATCACGTGCAGCACCCGGAAGTGCTTCCTTGTGCCGAGTGCGATTTGCACGCACCCATTGACTTCAATCGGTGCGTGCAGCGTGAAACACGGCCAAATATAGGACATGTCGTGCGTTTCATGCAGCGGACATGCATACCCTTAAATGCTAATCCTGAAAAAAACAAGCCCTCGTATGACAATGTCAACAGAAAAAAATTAAAAGTGGTGGCTGTTGGGGTATGACTATGAAAAAAATTGCAGCGTCCTGAAGGCCAGAATAGGCTGCGTCCTTAAAGGGGTTTTCCAGGGACACACAATTTTTAGAGTAACGCCCTGTCTACTAATTGAATAAACTTCCTAATTTACAGTCTGTATTAAATACGGCAGCTTATCTTCCTATTGACCCTCCTGTGCCCGGCCGGAAGTTCTGCTTTGCATGCAAGTGGTTTTTTTCCTTCGACGCAGGCTGAGCTACACTGTTTCTGTAAGGCCTTATTCACATGAACGTGTGAGTTTTGTTTGCGCAAAAAAGCAGCGTTTTGCGTTCGTTGCAGTTCCGTGTGTCATCAGTGAATGATGCGTGGCTGCGTGATTTTCACGCATATGCCATGCTTATGACACGTGGTTTTGATGTTTAGAAAAATAAATGAAGGAAGTGCTTTTATTTTTTCCTTCATTTCTTTATCTACTGTTGTGCGAATCACGCGCGACACACAGAAGTGCTACCGTGTGCCCTGCGCGATTTTCACGCACCCATTGACTACAATGGGGTGCGTGATGCGTGAAAAACGCCCAAGTATAGGACATGTCATGAGTTTTACGCAGCGGACACGCTACGTGAAAATCACTGACAGTCTGAACGTCCTCATAGCCTTACATAGGTCCGTGCGACACACGTGATTCTCACGCGCGTATCACGGACGTAATACACATTCGTGTGAAAAAGGCCTTCGTATCATATAACTATGACCGTTACGGAAACAGCGTAGCTCGCATGCTACGCTGACACCGTAACTGGCATTCACTACTATGGGACTTACGGAAACAGAGTAGTTCAGAGATTCACACACTTCATCACAACATAGAGCAGTAGAACAGGGTTTAGGGGGCCCCGTTCTAGAGATAGGTGCGGGTCCCAGAGGTGGATTTATCATAAATGTCGCTGATGGGGAAAAACCCTTTAAAGGGGTATTCCCATGTTAGGGCTTGTCCCCACATAACGCAATTGCTGCAGAAAATTTCTACAGCAATGCCGCATAAACTAGCAGGATTTCTGTTGCGGAAAGACCGCACCATTCCCTGCGTTTTGTACTGCAGAAAATGGTTCAGATTTTGCTGCTTCTTTCTGAATTCTACGAGATGGTGACATCTCTTCTGCAAAACGCACCAATTCCGTTCACTTTCCGCAGCAGGAATTGACATGCTGAGGTACGAAAAACACGCACCGCAGGTACATTTTCTGCAGCTTGTGGGTGAGATTTGTTAAACCTCCCCACTTTGCTGCTACTGTATTCTGCTGCGTATTTTCTGTCCAATTCCAGACGGAAAAGACGCCGCAATTCCGCTTCGTGTTGCCAAGTCCTTTTTACATTTAGGATATGCCATAAATGTCTGATAGATGTGGGTTCCAGCTCTGGGACTCGCACCTATATCGAGAACGGGGGTCATCTGACCCCTGTTTGGCATGGTGTGTTTCCAAGATCTGGGCCCCCCATCTATCAGACATTTATGGCATATCCTGTTTGCCCGACTTAAGTCAACCGAAACAACTTTGGTACTGCGCAACTCTATTATGCGACAGTCATCCTTCCGTTTATTTTTAGCATTTGCAGAGACACAATTTATGATCACTTCCGATATAAAACAATACTTTTTTTAGAGGACCTGTAACTCTCTTGACAGAGCAACAGCACAGCGCAAAATTCCTACAAAAGGTACGTCAGCAAATTTCAAGGGGACTACAATTATTTACTAAAACCGATATCTCCGGAGAGCTTACGGGCGTTTTTCATGGCCAATTTGCATTTGTGCGGGACCAGTTTTCACAGATCCCTCATAGACCATGTCTGTATGTGAGAAGCGATATGAAGGGGAGTGTGAATGAGACATTAGAGAGTGAAGGTTGTGAGGAGGTTGAAACCTTGTGGGTGGAATTTCAAAGGAAGGTAAACACTGAAAAAATTACTTTTGGTGTAATCTATAGACCCCCCAATATAACTGAGGAGATGGAAGGTCAGCTATATAAACAGATGGAGCGGGCTGCACAGGCGGGTACTGTAGTGATAATGGGAGATTTTAATTTCCGGGATATTAATTGGTGTCATGGTTCAGCTTCAACTGCAAAGGGGAGACATTTCCTCAACCTGTTGCAGGAAAATTTTATGGGCCAGTTTGTGGAAGACCCGACTAGAGGTGAAGCTCTGTTGGATCTGATCATTTCTAATAATGCAGAGCTTGTTGGGAATGTCAATATTCGTGAAAACCTCAGTAACGGTGATCACAATATAGTTACATTTTACCTATACTGTAAAAAACAAACACAGGCTGGGAGGGCAAAAACACTTAGTTTTAAGAAGGCCAATTTCCCCAGGATGAGGGCTGCAATTCAGGATATGGACTGGGAAGAACTAATGTCAAATAATGGTACAAATGATAAATGGGAGATTTTCAAATCTACTTTGAGTAATTATAGTGCCAAATTTATCCCTTATATGTAACCAGTATAAACGACTAAAATTAAATCCCACATGGCTTACACCTTCTGTGAAAGGGGCAATACATGACAAAAAAAGGGCATTTGAAAAATACAAATCTGAGGGTACAGCTGTAGCCTTTGTAAAATATAAAGAGCTTAATAAAATCTGTAAAAAGGTAATAAAATCAGCAAAAATACATAATGAAAGGCAGGTGGCCAAGGATAGTAAAACAAATCCCCAAAAATTCTTCAAGTATATAAATGCAAAAAAGCCAAGGTCTGAACATGTAGGACCCCTAGATAGTGGTAACGGGGAGTTGGTCACAGGGGATCAAGAGAAGGCAGAGTTACTAAATGGGTTCTTCCGCTCTGTATATACAACAGAAGAAAGAGCAGCTGATGTAGCCGGTGCCAGTGCTGTTAATATATCAGTTGATATACTGAATTGGATGAATGTAGATATGGTGCAAGCTAAATAAAATAAATGTACAAAAGGCCCCGGGACCAGATGGGTTACACCCTAGAGTTCTTAAGGAGCTTAGTTCAGTTATTTCTGTCCCTCTCTTCATAGTATTTAGAGATTCTCTCGTGACTGGTATAGTGCCAAGGGACTGGCGCAGGGCAAATGTGGTGCCTATTTTCAAAAAGGGCTCTAGGTCTTCGCTGGGTAGTTATAGACCAGTAAGCTTAACATCAATTGTGGGGAAAATGTTTGAGGGGCTATTGAGGGACTATATACAGGATTATGTGACAAAAAATAGTATTATGTGACAGCCAAGGACCGAAGCTGTCAAACCAACCTGATCTGTTTTTATGAAGAGGTGAGCAGAAGGCTAGACAGAGGGGCCGCTGTGGATATAGTGTTTTTGGGCTTTGCAAAGGCATTTGACACTGTCCCTCATAAACGTCTAATGGGTAAATTAAAGGCATGGTGTTGCCCGAAAAACATGTTTTTTTTTTTAAAATTTAAACATTTAGTGTGTGGGTGATTAAACATTGTTCAAATTTTTTTTATTTTTTTCGCGAGTCAGGAAATATTATAAATTTTTTCTAATTTATAATACTACCCATTTTTGGTCACTAGATGGAGCTAGTTCCCAAAATTGCAGCATTGCAACATTGGGTTAAAAGTTCTCGCTCTAGTGAGCTCTCAGCATCCCCCCCTCCTTTATCCTGGCTAGTGCCGGGATAAACGAGGGGTTTGAAAGGTTTAACCTCCTACACTGTGTGTCGCCATTTTTTGAGGTATCCCACAGTGTAGTAGGTTTACATACAGTAGTAAACACACACAAACACTAACATACATTGAAATCTCTTACCTGCTCCTGCCGCCGCGGCTCCCTCCGGCCCGTCCGCTTCCTTTGCTGCCGCTGTTCCATGTGCACAAGTCCGGAAGCCGCGACCGGAAGTAGTAATATTACTGTCCGGCCGCGACTTCCGGTCCACAGGAAAATGGCGCCGGACGGCGCCAATTTCGAATAGGACTGTGTGGGAGCGGCGCATGCGCAGTTCCCACACAGACGCCGTACACGGCAGTCAATGGGACGGGAGCCGTTCGCAGTCCCTATGGGACTGTGGCTGCCGTATTCCATGTCTGTGTGTGTCGTTAATCGACACACACAGAAATGGAACAAAAAATGGCAGCCCCCATAGGGAAGAAAAAGTGTAAAAATAAGAAACAGTAAAACACAAACACACAAATGAATATAAACGTTTTTATTAAAGCACTAACATCTTTAACATATAAAAAAATTATTTGTGATGACACTATTCCTTTAAGGACTATAGGTTTGGAAAGTATAGTTTGTAATTGGATTGAGAATTGGCTCAAGGACCGTATCCAGAGAGTTGTGGTCAATGATTCCTACTCTGAATGGTCCCCGGTTATAAGTGGTGTACCCCAGGGTTCAGTGCTGGGACCACTATTATTCAACTTATTTATTAATGATATAGAGGATGGGATTAATAGCACTATTTCTAATTTTGCAGATGACCCCAACCTATGTTGTAATGTTCAGTCTATGGAAGATGTTCGTGAATTGCAAGTGTTGTTTGGGCATCCACTTGGCAAATTAAGTTTAATGTAGATAAATGTAAAGTTATGCACCTGAGTACGAACAACCTGCATGCATCATATGTCCTAGGGGGAGCTACACTGGCGGATTCACTTGTTGAGAAGGATCTGGGTGTACTTGTAAATCATAAACTAAATAACAGCATGCAATGTCAATCAGCTGCTTCAAAGGCCAGCAAGATATTGTCGTGTATTAAAAGAGGCATGGACTCGCGGGACAGGGATATAATATTACCACTTTACAAAGCATTAGTGAGGCCGCATCTAGAATATGCAGTTCAGTTCTGGGCTCCAGTTCATAGAAAGGATGCCCTGGAGTTGGAAGAAATACAAAGAAGAGCAACAAAACTAATAAGGGGCATAGAGAATCTAAGTTATGAGGAAAGATTAAAAGAACAAAACCTATTTAGCCTTGAAAAAAGACGACTAAGGGGGGACATGATTAACTTATATAAATATATTAATGGCACATACAAAAAATATGGTGAAATCCTGTTCTATGTAAAACCCCCTCAAAAAACAAGGGGGCACTCCCTCCGTCTGGAGAAAAAAAGGTTCAATCTGCAGAGGCGACAAGCCTTCTTTACTGTGAGAACTGTGAATCTATGGAATAGCCTACCGCAGGAGCTGGTCACAGCAGGGACAGTAGATGGCTTTAAAAAAGGGCTTAGATAATTTCCTAGAACAAAAAAATATTAGCTCCTATGTGTAGAAATTTTTTACTTCCCCTTTCCCATCCCTTGGTTGACCTTGATGGACATGTGACTTTTTTTTTTTTTTTTTTTTCAACCGTACAAACTATGTATGTAACCTGAGTCTTTTGAGGGATCTGTGAAAATGGGCAAAAATAGGACATGTCTTTGTGCGATTTCACCGTTTGTTTGAATAATACTTTTTACAAAAGTAAGTTTGAATCTTATGTAAAAAAAACAATGAGGGAGATTTATCAAAACTGGTGAAAAGGAAAAGTATATTAGTTGCCCATCAAATCTGGTTCAAGCTCTCATTTTTCAGAGGTAATTTGAAATATGACAGAAGCAATCTGGTTGGTTGCTATAGGCAACTATTCCACTTTTCCTTTGTACTAGTTTTGATCTCCCCCAATAAGTCACATGTGCATCAATGTTCTCCATAGCATCCAACCAGATTCCATCTTTCTTTCGTTTTCCGGGGTTAAAAATGAAAGCTGTTATCTGATTGGTTTCTATGGGCAACATTGCACCAGTTTATCTTCACAGTTATGCCTGAGGCCCTGTGTGTGAACCTGGACTTCTTGCCAGTGCTATATTCCAGGTAGCACAACTGCTTGGCTTGCAGGAGGCTGTGTACTTGGCCTGTCCTTTCTCTTCTCTATTATTCTCCCTGTCAGTAAAGATATGAAAAGGACACAAGTCAATAAAAGTGCCATTTTAAATCCTTGTAGAAATGTAAAGTAGTTGTCCCAATAAGACAAGCCCATTGCATATACCCTGTTAGGGCGCATGAACTTTTACCCCTAAATTAGTTGAGAGGAGAGTTGCTAACAAAGAGCATCTATGGCAGTTATTACTGCTTGAAGATTCAGGGTCAAAGCCTGCGGCTGCACTATATTCCTGCGTTCATACGGAGCGGAATTGATGTGGGTTTTCCTTCTCGATTTGTGGGCAGAAAATCTGCAGCGTATTACGTAGCGGCAAAGATGAGATTTTAACAAATATCATTCACACATTGCAGAAAACTTCCGTGTAGAATTTGACCTGCAATACAGATTTTTAAATCTACGGACTGATCAACTATCGCAGATTTTCAGCGTTTTTTGCCCACGGCTGTTGAATCTAATGCAAAAACCTCTTCAAAAAAACTTTCAAAATGAGCGCTGCTCTTTTTTTCTGCGAGCGGCCAATAGCCGCCAGGGGGAAAAAAAAAAAGCCTCTACTTCCCATTGAAATCAATGATAGATTATTTGTAAACCTTCCTGGGGTGATTTAGGTTGTATGATCAAGAATCCATGTTTTACTTCTCCCGATGCTGCAATCAAAGATGTCCAGGAGGCGGCTTCTTCATGTGTAGTGCTTTCTGCCCTGAAAGCTCCCCATCCTCTCCTCTCTGCTCTAAATGTTGGCTCTAGCTTTCGATCTGGAGACCACTAGAGGCATCACTCAGAGCAGAGGGGAGAGGTGAGTATAGTTTTTTTGTTTTTTTTTTGTCGGCTGTTATTTTTTTAAGCGTTAAATCCACCCAAAAATCGTTACGAAAATAAGCACGGTTTGGTGCAGAGTAGGCCATGCTATGGTATAGCAATAAATACTAAGGGGGGCATGTATTAACCTTTCTATGCCATTTTTCTAGCGTAAAAGAATTGCAAAAAGCCCAAAAGTTGCAATTTGGGAGGTAAATTGTGACTTTTGCCCATTTTAAGCTACTCACACTTTTGGAAAAGGAGGCATAGCTTCGCGAAAGGGGGCAGGGCCACCAACAGATTTACTATAATTTACACCAGAAATTGCGGAAATCTACACCTTGCTCCTAGCTAGTGTAGATTTTACTCTCTGGCTTATAGAAAGATAGAGGCCCATATCGGCCCCGTGTCTTGCCTTCCCCCGATCAGACTACCGACCCATCATACTATCCCCCTTCCCTTCCCCATCAGACAATAAAATTTGGAAAAAATAAATATGTACTCGCCTCACCGCTACACTTCTCCCATCAGGCTCTCACAGCAGGCCACTCTGGTACTGACGCCGGGCAGCGGCAGGACGTTATATGTGATGCAGCACTTAGGGCGTTGAGTTCTACATCACATATAAGGCCCTGACACTACTCCGAATACCTTGTATGAGCCACGGCCTGCTGTGAGAGCCTGTGGAGAGAAGCAGAGCGGCGAGATGATTGTTTTTTTTTTTTTGTGGATTGTCCCCAGCCGCGGTTGTGGCGCACTATTGACCGAAAGATATGTTAAAAGGTGTTTGCCTCTTAAGAAATGTGTCACATCTTACTCCAGCGAACTGTTTCATATGCCAGTCTTAATAAATCTTCCCCAAACTCTATTGTGACCTTGTCTTTATTCCTAGGCTGTACTCCTGTTATAATAAAGACTATTTTGGCATCATCGATCTAGAGCACCGTCTAGGAATAAAGACCAGCGTAATTGTTACGTTATCCCAATAGATAAAAACAACCACGGCTTTTAAGAAATTTGACTGTTATATACCATTACAGTCAATGGAGACTAAGCTCTGTTTTTATGAAAGTTATTCTGTTAATTATATGTACCCCGGGGCGTGGCTTTGGCATGGCGGTGTGAGGACGCATTTTCTTGAAGCTCCGGACTTGACCCACAGAAAAACACCCAAAAGGGCTCACTTACCCGGTCCTTGTGAACGATGACGAAGGGGAGGCATCGCAAGAGCCTCTCGGTCACTCCTGGCACCTCGTCCATCGGCAGGTTCCTTTGCTCCAGGCATGACGGATCATCTCCGCGGCGCTCCTCCATTCCACCTTCAGACCGCAGTCGGACCCCGCCAGCACGTGGGCGCTCGCCGACTTACTGCTCCTCCGGGCCGGCGAGTATCGACTGCCACTCCCAGGTCCACAACCCCATAATGGCGACTCCGGAGGTAGGTCAGGGCTCAGATGCAATGCCTGGATCGTCTCCTCCGGCCCTGGCGGATGACTTTCCCCCCTCCAGCCCGTCTATGCCAAGACAGGACGCTGACCGAAAGGCAGGGCGGTTCCGGCGCCATTTTCTTTTGCCGCCCCGTGGCAATCTCCCCCAGTGGACTGGATGGAGCTCAGTCAGGGGACGACAGCCATTTTGAGTGGGCCGCTCACGCCATCAGCGGTTTCGGGGGACCGTCAGACAGTCCTTTCTCCGGGTCCTCTCCCCTCCATGAAACGGACCCTGGTGGAATTTTGGGAAATGGTGCGGGTGTTTCCCACCAAATCTGAACTGGCTTTACGCCTCTCCTGGCTGGAAGAGAAGCATGATAAGGCTATTGGTGCTGTCTCACAGGAGGTACGTTCATTGGCCACACGGGTGGGGACATTGGAGCGCCAGAATTCTGTTTACTCCATGGACATCTCGGTCCTTTCTCAGACCTTGGACACTCAATCTACCCAAATGCGAGACTTTTCCTTACACTTGGATGATGTGGAAAACGGGGAGACGGAACAATTTGCAACTGAGAGGCATATCGGAATCTGTGCTTCCGGAAGGCCTATATGAAGCAGTGACACGTATCTTTAACAAGCTCCTGTATGGACCATGTGATATGGCCATTGAGATAGACAGGGTGCATAGACTGGCTGGCATCCGGGCCAGAGATGGTAACCACCCGCGGGATGTCATATGCAGAGTACACTTTTACAAACAAAAGAAAGTCATTGCACGGAGAGCCTGAGAGAAGGGGGCCATTCCCTTAAATGATTTCGAGGTTATCGTCTTGCCAGATGTTTCTAGATTGACTCTCTACATGCGTAGGGCTGTCTGCCCCTTGCTGGAGGCTACTAAAGAGGCGGGCGCTACCTACAGGTGGGGCCATCCCTTCCACATCATACTCTGCAGACCGTGGCATTCGTTTGCTGTTCGTTCTCCAGATGAGCTGGAGGAGGCCTTTCGGTTCCTGGAGATCTCCCCAGTGCGGCTACCGGATTGGACAGAGCCCCCAGCATCGCTCTTTCCCAGAGGCGGACCCTACCCTCATCCTGTGCGCCCGATTCTGCCTCGCTCCAGAGACAGGCCAGCCGAGATGCGGACCCCAGGGCGGAGTTCCCCACGCAGAGACTGACTTACCACATTATAACTGTATAGTCTAGTTCCCACCATTGGAGCCTCGGTCATGGTTTGAATGTTATTTGTGCTTATCATTTCTTTGCAGTATTACATAGTTACATAGTTACATAGTTAGTACGGCTGAAAAAAGACACATGTCCATCAAGTTCAACCAAGGGAAGGGAAAAGGGAAGGAAAAATTTCTACACATAGGAGCTAATATTTTTTTGTTCTAGGAAATTATCTAACCCTTTTTTAAAGCCATCTACTGTCCCTGCTGTGACCAGCTCCTGCGGTAGGCTATTCCATAAATTCACAGTTCTCACTGTAAAGAAGCCTTGTCGCCTCTGCAGCTTGAACCTTTTTTTCTCCAGACGGAGGGAGTGCCCCCTTGTTTTTTGAGGGGGTTTTACAAGGAACAGGATTTCACCATATTTTTTGTATGTGCCATTAATATATTTATATAAGTTAATCATGTCCCCCCTTAGTCTTCTTTTTTCAAGGCTAAATAGGTTTAATTCTTTCAATCTTTCCTCATAACTTAAATTCTCCATGCCCCTTATTAGCTTCGTTGCTCTTCTTTGTATTTTTTCCAACTCCAGGGCATCCTTTCTATGAACTGGAGCCCAGAACTGAACTGCATATTCTAGATGAGGCCTCACTAATGCTTTGTAAAGTGGTAATATTACATCCCTGTCCCGCGAGTCCATGCCTCTTTTAATACACGACAATATCCTGCTGGCCTTTGAAGCAGCTGATTGACACTGCATGCTGTTATTGAGTTTATGATTTACAAGTACACCCAGATCCTTCTCAACAAGTGAATCCGCCAGTGTAGCGCCCCCTAGGACATATGATGCATGCAGGTTGTTGGTACCAAGATGCATAACTTTACATTTATCTACATTAAACTTCATTTGCCAAGGGGACGCCCAAACACTTAGTTTGTTTAAATCTGCCTGTAATTCATGAACATCTTCCATAGTCTGAACTATATTACATAGCTTGGTGTCATCTGCAAAAATAGAAATAGTGCTATTAATCCCTTCCTCTATATCATTAATAAATAAGTTGAATAATAGTGGTCCCAGCACTGAACCCTGGGGTACACCACTTTATAACCGGGGACCATTCTGCATCTTCAAGAGATGCAGATGTTTGTATTGGTGGTGATCTTGAACGGGACTTTCTGTACAGTTTGCTGGTCTGGGGGTTTATTTATTGGGGGAATCTGCATCAGTTTAGGCAAGTAGGGGCAGAGTGGTCCACACAGTAGTTAGCCGGTTGAGTCCGGAGTTTCATTGAGCTTAATTTGATATTCCTAGTCTATTTTTGTAATTCTTTGAGGAACTGTTTCTTTCGCGCCGCTGTCATTCTTCGTTCCCCATTAGGGTTCCATGTTGTGTCGTGGTCAGAGGGTATTTTTCCTTCTGAGGACGAGATAACACATTACGAGTTGTTGAGGGGTTTTGTACTCCGCTACTAGTGGGGCTGTGTTGCTCCATTTCTCTGTTACGTCTGTCCCCTTTAAGGGGTCTTGTTCTTTCTACCTTCCCTTCCCACCTCCTGTCTTCTCCTCCCTCTCCTATTATGTCTAACATAACCATTGTCTCCCAGAATGCGCAGGGTCTGAATATCCTGGAATAGAGGTCCCCCATTCTCTGTTTTCTCTGGAAGAAAAAAGCGCAAGTGGCATTTCTTCAGGAGACCCACTTCCTGGCTGATTGTATACCGAAGCTTACGGACTCTCATTATACGGAAGGGTATCCTATTTTGTCCCCTGATTCTAAGACTAAAGGAGTCTCCATCCTGATTTCACGCTCTCTCCCTTGGGAACATGTGGAGACTCGCACAGATGGAGCGGGAAGGTATCTTTTCGTGAAAGGTAGGCTGGCTAACACTCTGTTCACACTGGCCTCGTATTATCTCCCGAACACTGGTCAGGTTGCCTTCCTGGAGAAGATGTTGGTGGAGTTGGATGACTTTCTGGAAGGTACTCTAATACTGGGAGGGGATTTAAATGTCCTCTTGGATCCTACATTAGACTCCTCACGCGGGCACACGTCATTATCTAGATCAGCTCGCCGCCGTTTACGTCGGCTGTTGCATGATCACCAATTGGATGATATGTGGCGGCTCATGCATTCATCGACAAAAGACTATACTTTCTTTTCGGCTCCCCATAACTCATATTCCAGATTAGACTATTTCTTTCTACGACATTCACATCTTTCTGGCCTCACATCAGCCTCCATAGATGATATCACCTTCTCTGATCATGCTCTTATCATTCTTACCCTCTCACTCCCAACGGTCCACCCTCGCTCCTGGCAGTGGCGCTTAGATGAATCGCTCCGGCAGGATTCGACGGTGGTGTTGGACATTCGCAGGGACCTCCAGGAGTATTTTGCCACAAATGTTTCTCCGGAGGTTGAACCGCTTTGCGTTTAGGAGGTGCTTAAGTGTGTAGTTCGCGGCTTCTTCATTCATATTGGTTCTAAACTAAAGAAGGAGCGGACTGCACACTTGTTGGATCTCTTGTCTCGCATACATATGTTGGAACAGTCCCAGAAGGCCTCCCTGGACCGGGTTGTGGGGGCGGAACTGGGGCAGCTGAGAGTTCAAGTTCGTTCGCTTTGCATTTCCAAGGCTAGGGCCTCCCTAGTTAAATTCAGACGGCAATTTTACGAATTTAGTAATCTACCTGGTAGGACACTGGCGCGAGCTCTTAGGAAAACCCGTTCTCGTACCTATGTTCCTCAAATTCAAGCTTCCCACAATAGATGTTTGCAACTTCCCCATGACATTTCGGAGGCCTTCCGTGCCTATTACCACTCCCTTTATAATCTTCCTCAGGCCTCTCCATCTCCGGATGGGGGGAGCCATATGGAGAGGATTGAGGAGTATCTCCGCTCCTCAATGATGAAATGTATACCCCAGGAGGCTATAGCTGTTCTGGAGGCTCCTATTTCACCGGAGGAGTTGTCGTGGGCATTTAAGGACTCGCCAGCGGGGAAGGCACTGGGCCCTGATGGCCTACCTTTGCAATACTATAAGGCCTGCTCGGACCTGCTCTCGCCCCATTTCCTACACTCTTTCAACTCACTTACTGAGGAGAGTCCCCTTTCTCCAGATACACTGAGGGCCTACATTACGGTGATACCCAAAGAGGGGAAGGACCCATCCATGTGCCAAAATTATCGCCCCATATCTTTATTAAACGTAGATCTAAAGCTGTTTGCGAAGATTCTGGCCCATAGGATGACTCCACTGCTACATAATGTTATACATAATGACCAGGTGGGCTTCATGCCTCTTAGGGAAACTCGGGATAATACCATGCAGGCAAGTAATTTAATATACCAAGCTGCTGCCTCGGCTCTGCCCACGTTCTTTCTATCCACAGATGCGGGGAAGGCCTTTGACAGGGTCAACTGGGACTTTATGCTGGCCACCTTGCGGCATATTGGACTGGGCACTCATAAGATGCAATGGATTTCGAGCCTCTACTCCTTTCCCTCGGCCCGGGTTAAGGTTAATGGTAATTTTTCCTCCCCACTCGCTACCTCTAATGGTACGAGACAAGGTTGTCCCTTGTCCCCCTTAATTTTCAGTTTATGCTTGGAGCCCTTTTTGTGCCATATTGGCTCCAATCCTGACATAGCAGGTGTATCTTAGGGAGGAAGGTCCCATAAGGTCTCAGCATATGCGGACGACCTTCTCTTTTTTTTCTTTTTTTTTTTTCTTCCTGCGCCCAGGATCTCCTTGCCCAATCTGATGGCGGAGATGAGTAGATACTCGAAATTGTCCAACTTCAAGATTAACTACCAGAAGTCGGAGGCTCTCAATATCTCGTTGCCACAGTCTCTGGTGGACGATCTGTCTGAGTCCTCCTTTAAATGGGCTAGAGATTCGCTTAAATATTTGGGGGTCCGGCTTTCCAGTGATCTGTCTCACCTTTATGTGAACTACCCTCCACTCCTTCAACGTGTAAAGAGTGATTTGGATTCCTGGACGACGGGCACCTTTACCTGGTTTGGTAGGTGTGCAATATTTAAAATGAACATTTTAAAGCAGATTTTGCACCTCTTCCAGGCCCTGCCGGTTCACATCCCCCGCCCTTTCTTTCAAGCACTGCTGTCTTTAGTCCATAGATTCATATGGGTGGGGAAACCAGCCCGTATAGCCCGTTCCATGCTTTTTCGTGCTAGGTGTGACGGCGGTGTTGGTCTTCCGGACTTTGTTTCCTACCATCAGGCCTCACACTTGTCACAAATTTTGGACTGTTTTAGACATACTGAGGTTTAACAGTAGGTGTCAATGGAACAGACCTTTCTTGCTGTCCCATTGCAGGCACTGCCTTGGTTGGGCAAACATGTCCGTCTATCGGCGCGGACTCACCCGACTATTGGACCCACATTGGCGGTTGGGTCCCGGCTCTTTCCCCGGAAAGAGATCTCCCCGTCTCCCTCCCCCTTGAGGGCAGGTAAGGGACATGCTGCTCATTTACAGGGTGGGACCTGGATGATTAGCCCACAGTTAGCGTCTCCTTTACCTCCTGGCAGGTCACTCAGTTGAGACATTTTCTCGCGTCCTTACCGAACCCCTCGGAATATACGCGGGATAGTTCCCCTTTCGAGCTTCTTTGCACGGGCACATTGCGTCACTCACTGTCCAGACTTTATGCTCTACTGATCTCTACATCCAATCTTCCCAAACCTTCCTACTTGCTTAGCTGGGAGAGGGACTTGGGTATAGCATTTACCTCGGAATATAAGGATCGATTGTTCACTATGACACATAAATCCTCCATGGCTAGCAGATTTCATGAGGTGGGATTTAAGATCTTGTCGCGATGGTATAGAGTGCCTTCCAGATTTCATGCGATGATCCCATCGATCTCACCGTTGTGTTGGAGATGTAGAGACCATGTGGGCACAATTTTACACATCTTTTGGGATTGCCCACAGTAGACAGATTTCTGGTCGGAGGTGTGGCGCATCTTCTCCAAATTTACGGATTTCCCCCTCCCGCGCTCTCCTGCCTTTTTCCTGCTCCATCTGTGTGATGTTCCATTATCTACGTACCGACGTTCATCTGGTGAATGCGGCTAGAGCGTGCGTTCCTGTGCTGTGGAGACAATCTGGTCCTCCGTCGGTGGGCATGTGGTTCGGCAAGATCCAGGAGATTATGAGAATGGAGGATCTCACGGCATCCATGAGTGGGACTCATACTAAATTCCTCAAAACGTGGCATCACTGTATCAGATTTCAACCTTCTGTGGAGTTTAGGACCATTATGGCCTCTTGAGTGGAATTCCTAGGCCTAGTAGTTTGTCAGGTTTTTCTTTCTTTCTCTCCTTTCTTTCTCTCCTTTCTTTCTCTCCTTTCTTTCTCTCCTTTCTTTCTCTCCTTTCTTTCTTCTTTCTTTCTTTCTTTCTCTCCTTTCTTTCTTTCTTTCTTCTTTCTTTCTTTCTTTCTTTCTTTCTTTCTTTCTTTCTTTCTTTCTTTCTTTCTCTCCTTTCTTTCTTTCTCTCCTTTCTTTCTTTCTCTCCTTTCTTTCTTTCTTTCTTTCTTTCTTTCTTTCTTTCTTTCTTTCTTTCTTTCTTTCTTCTTTCTTTCTTTCTTCCTTCTCTCCTTTCTTTCTTTCTTTCTTTCTTTCTTTCTTTCTTTCTTTCTTTCTTTCTTTTCTTCTTTTCTTTCTTTCTTTCTTTCTTTCTTTCTCTTTCTTCTCTTTCTTTTCTTCTTTCTTTCTTTCTTTCTTTCTCCTTCTTTCTTTCTTTCTTTCTTTCTTTCTTCCTTTCTTTCTTTCTTTCTTTCTTTCTTTCTTTCTTTCTTTCTCTCCTTTCTTTCTTTCTCTCTCTTTCTTTCTTTTTTTCTTTCTCTCCTTTCTTTCTTTCTCTCCTTTCTTTCTTTCGCTCCTTTCTCTCTTTCTTTCTCGATGCATAAGAAGTCTATTTCAATAATGATTTCAGCTCGGTGTGGTTGTTTTTCTCGTACTTACTGTAGTTGCATATACTGGCCTGTGAGCCGATGTCTGTGCTAGGTCTGCACTATCTTATTTGTGTTTTTGGAAAACGGAAAATAAAAGAATTTGAAAGCATATGTACCCCAAAATGGTACCAATAAAAAATACAACTTCTCCCACTAAACAAAAAAAAAAGCCCACTTACGGCTACATCCACAGGAAAACAGAGCTTTGATTCCCGGAATGTTGCGACACAAAGATTTTTATTTCCCATGAAAAAATACTTTTTTATTGTGCAGAAGTCTTTAAAAGATCAAATACTGTATAAATTCGGTGTCGCCTTATTCGCAACTCAGAATAAAGTTAGTCTATGTAAATGTTTGATATGGTGTGCGTGTTATTTTTATTTACTTTTTAATAAAATTGTATATGTGTGTTTTAAAAAAACTCTGAATACATTTTATTTAAAAATTATTTTTACTTTTTAAGATACAGCTGCTGTGTATTCTATATACAGAGGAGCTGTATCTAGCGCTATTCACTGAATACGTCGGTCCCGCGGACCTGACGGATTCAGTGACAGCGGTTGCATCCACCTGTAATCGATCACATTTAAGTTCATAACTGTCAGAGCCACTGAGGACCCGCTATTCACTGAATTTGTCGGGTCCGTGGGACTGACTGATTCTGTGAGTAGCGCTACATACAGCTGCTCTGCATAGAGAATACAGAGCAGCTGTATATTAAAAATAATTTTTAATAAAGTATTTACAAAGTTTATTAAGACACACTAACAAACATTTTACATAGATTTTAACATATGGAACTAAGGAACTCTGCTACACCAGTTGTAGGGGATGCTTTTCTTAAAAAAATATATTACAAGTTATTGATTCTAGATTCCGGAGATGGGACAATGATCCAGGGATTTATTCTTATTGCCATAATTAATGTCGGGGAGGAATTTTTTTCCCCCAAATATGGGGCAATTGGATTGTTTTTTTTGTTTTTGTTTTGTCAAGCTTATTAACTAAATATTCATGTTACTCATACCACATGGCAAATAGCGTAAACAAAAAAAAATCCCAAGAAACAATGGAGTATTTTAAATGTATATCTGAAAACTGCATGTCTCCCTTTTTCATACATTGAATAAAAACCAAAATACCCCTTTTTTGCTCTGCTATTCATGTTTTTGTTATCTTTTATTATTATTATTATTATTATTATTATTATTATTATTATTATTATTATTATTCTTCACCAAGAGTTCTTACCATAACCGTATTGTCACTCTTTTTTTTTTCTCTCAGGAGCTGTATGTGAAACAGGCTCTGGGTGAAGTGCCTGTGATTCCCTTGTAAATCGCTACTCTTCAATGTATGTATACTTTTCTTGATACTGAAAAGAAGCTGGTTAGAAGGTCTTCGGAGAATAAGAACACACATTTAGGACTTGGTCTGGAAGAACCTGACTTTGAGATGCCTCTGGTGAGTTTTTATTGTTGTATACACAGTGCAGAGGATTGATAACTCTATAGTACTATTATGGTGTCTTGTAATTTTAAGTGTGTAAAGTTGTCTATCCACTTATCAGATGTTGGGATGTATACACACACTTTGCGGTCATATCACCGGTTTTGCTGAGATTTTCACAAAACACCACGGTTGTGCTGTGATTTTGCATACTTGTATACTTAGTTAGTTTTAAAACTTCTGACTTGTCTGTGCTTTAAAAAAACCTCCATCTTGATTTCTAAGATTTCCCTACTTTCTCTTCCTCTCTGCTTTGCTATCAATCCCATGATTCTTCAGCACAGCATCACATGACCTGCTAAAGACAATACCATTTCTGCATACTGGGGGACACTAATTATCATTCTCTCTAAATTCTCCTAAATAAGCTGAGAAATTATAAGTATACAGACAGGGAGGCTGCACTATATTCTTCTACATTATACCTGTGTGACCGGAACCTGTTTTGAGTATTAGTGGTAGCTGCGTAGGTAGGGAACTGTTGGGAGGAAAGAAAAAAAAAAAGTATCAGTGGTAGCTGATGATAGAAGTTGTCGTCGTCCCCCCCCCCCCCCCCCCACCCCACTGTGCAAAACTAGTGTGGTACAGGAACTGCTGAAGCCTGTGATGGGTGACACATAGATCTCCATAGACTCAAGCAGAGAAAGCGTGTCACCGAGCCTGATACACACAGCTGCTAAGCAACCATCCCAGGTTGATATATAGAGCGAGAACCAGCAAGAAAAATAACAGGTGACAGACTGACACATGGAATACCATAACGGTACACATGGGAATGTTTTTAATTTTGGCTGCAGTGTGCCTTTACATCTCGATTCTGCGTGCCAGAGACACTCAGGACCCGCTGACACCGAACCGGTCAGTCGGACTGACCTGACGGATACAGGCCTCAGCGCACGATACAGCTGCTGTGTATCCCGGATACAAAATAGTCGTATCTGAAAAAGTTAAAATAATTTTTAATGAAAAGTAATTACAAAGGGGCAGCAAACGCACTGCTACACTTTTTTTTCTTTTTTTTTTTAATAAAAGGTATACATGGCCTTTAACCTTAGTTAAAGGGGGTGTCCCACAATGAAATATTACACTTTTCTGTTCGATCACAAAAATGTTTTAATTGAAATAATAATAATAAAAAACGAAAAAAATTCTCCTGTGTCACTCTAGATATTGCTGTTACATACTTGTTATGGCACCCCAGGGTATTCTTTTTATTACCTCAGAATGTCCACCTGATGTGTCCAGTACCGGTAGACACACAAGCACAGGCAGGTTATTTTATTGTGCAGACGAGCTAATAAGAATTGGTGCACTAGAAGAGGCTTCTTCTCAGCAGCACTGGACATATTTGGTGTATATTCTTAGTTATTAAAACAACACCAGGGAGCGCCATAAAAAGTATCTAACCGCAGCGTTTAGACACGAGCATTTTTACAAAATTCTTAAATTGAAAACTCCAATTGGAAAATTTATGTTTTGTGTGATCTAACAGATGTTGTCGTTGTGGAACAACCCTTTTAAGTACCACCCTACTATATAAAACATGACAATATTGACTTGTATTAGAGGAATGTAGATTAGTATATTTTTGTTTTACAATCTGTCTTTCTGGGGTTTGCCACATTTTAAAGAGAACCTTTTACCTGCCCATACACGTGCAGCATGTAGTGGGCAGGGCTGCACAAACCCTGGGGCACTTTAAATTTGTCTCCTACCCTCCTCCGTTATTTAGATATCGGTGCCGTTATATTTGGCACCCGATATTTAAATAACCCCCTGAACTGTCAACCGGGTGTGTAATAGCAAGGGGGTGTGTAACATTGCTGTGAAGAGAAATGTGCCGAGGCACAGAAGTCCCAGTTTCCCAGCCACCAGTCGATTAGTGTCAGTAAAGGCAGTTAAAATATAACTTTTATTAATGTATCAAACAGACAGACAACAATGAAGAGTTAAAATTGTATCAAGAGACGGCCAGTATGTATCACAGGAGTCAATGTGCATGCACCCAGCACGTCGCTGGACGCAGTGAAAGAGACTGATTCGGCAGCTGCAGACTGCCGTGCATAGGAACAGTCCCACACGAGTAGAGGCAATGACTGGGCCGTCAGTGATTTATTAAAATGGCGATAGCCCCCCCGACATGTTTCGCTGCAGAAGCAGCGTCCTCAGGGGATAACACGGGGCTAATGGGTAATTGGCATTAGCCCCGTGTTATCCCCTGAGGACTGTTCCTATGCACGGCAGTCTGCAGCTGCCGAATCAGTCTCTTTCACTGCGTCCAGCGACGTGCTGGGTGCATGCACATTGACTCCTGTGATACATACTGGCCGTCTCTTGATACAATTTTAACTCTTCATTGTTGTCTGTCTGTTTGATACATTAATAAAAGTTATATTTTAACTGCCTTTACTGACACTAATCGACTGGTGGCTGGGAAACTGGGACTTCTGTGCCTCGGCACATTTCTCTTCATTGTTTATTCATCCCTGCCAGCCACTAGGGGGTCTCTCTTTTGCTTTTTCATGTAACATTGCTGTGACACTGTCCAATCCGCTGCAGACAGTGCCACAGCAAGAGCTGGAGAGAGGAGAGTGTGAGCGCGCAGCTCGGAGCTGTGTGCACATGTGCAGGACAAGACAGTGTGATCTCTCGCGAGAGATCAGTCTTGTTCTTGCCTACCAAGAGCTGGAGAGAGGAGAACGTGTGCACACGCAGATGGGAGCTCTGCGCGCATGTGGTTGCACGCTGTCACTCACTCTTCAGCTCTCGGCAGACAAGCACAAGACTGCGATCTCTCGAGAGATCGCACAGTCTTGTCCTTGTCTGCCAAGAGCTGAGGAGTGAGAGCGTGCGCGCACAGCCCCAAACTCCTCTCTAGCTCTTGCTGTGGCACTGTCCTTATCTGATTGGACAGTGTCACAGCGATGTTACACGCCCCATTGAACGTTCAGGGGGGTTATTTAAATATCGGGTGCCAAATATAACCGCACCAATATCTAAACGGAGGAGGGTAGGAGAAAAATGTAAAGTGCCCCAGGGTTTGTGCTGCCCTGCCCATTACATGCACTCAGCTGCACATGTATGGGGAGGTGAAAGGTTCTCCAACAGAATCCTAGAGCAGTACTGTGCTTTGTATATGACTACAGCTGCTCACAATTGGAGCTCATATGTCCAGTCATATTCATTAAAGCTGAATGGAAAGCTAACATTTATCTCTAGTGTTTAGTTCCCTAGTTTATTGACCTATCTTGCACATTTTTTCTTGGAATTTTTGCGCTAAAGATGAAAATTGGTAAACGGAGTCAGAGTAGTTCACGAAAACTTTTCCCTGGCTGTAGCCCTTTATCTGCAGCACGGTTCCCACCGAAAAGTTTCGGCCTGGGGACTCAATATTCCTTCCCACACACGCGTGGGAAATAATGGCCGTACCCAAGCCGCAGGCATAGGGGGAGACCACATGATAGGGGAAATAGGAAGGGGAGGAGCCGTGGGACACGAGGCTGGGTTAGACGGTGCTTTGAGCGCTGGTCTCACCGGAAGGAGCAAGCTGAGCAGTTGTCCCGCCCTTCCACCTTAATTTTTGGTGCTTATCTTAATTTTGATGTGCTGATAGTCACTTGGGGGTGGGGAATAGTATAGTTTTTCTTTTGTTTATTATTGTGTGCTTTACTCTGTTTTTAGTATGGTGTCATGGCGGGTTTGGGGGTTCTTGGAGTTGGTTAAATTTGGTGGGGGAGGGATTCATAGTAGGGTTAGTCCCTCCAAAATTATGTTTATGGTGAATCTGGCTTATTTGGGCTCCTGCTCGGTGGGGTCCTGAGGAGTAAATACATTTTGAAGTCTAGCCATCTGCGCTTGGTCACAGTGCCCCGGCGCCTTTTCTGAGCTTCAAGGACCTCCTTCCCAATTTTGCCATGGAAGTGAATGTTCTCACGCGAATGAGGTTAGAATGGGCTTGCGTGAAAAGGTTACATTTTTGGTTATTTATTTTTGGTTATTTATTGGGTATGTTATTTATTGACTTATTTTTTTTGTTTGTTAATAAAATGGCTGCTGTGGCCAATTCAATCCAAGTGAAAGTCTGTGGTTTATTGGGCTAATTAGAGTGTTAAAGACCGAACTGAACTCTATTGTCCCTTGTCATGGAGCGCTCTGCCGCTTTTTTTTTTTATCTCTTATGCTAGTTTATTTCCAACCAAATAAATAACTGCAAAATAAAAACCTTTTCAACCCCTTAACGACGAGCGACCAATATATCCGTCACCAGCAGGTGTAAGATCCCGCATAGTGACTGATTGGGTGGGTACTGCCAGTGTACCCACGCGATCAGTGGCAGGCGCACGGCTATTATACACAGCCTTGCTCCTGCCGTAACTGACAGCGGCATCTAGTGTGTTTGACAGGGGGAGGGAGCTCCCTCTGTCACCACATCAGCGCCCCTGCAAAGAAATCGCAGGGTGCCGTTGGTTTTCCATGACAGCCGGGGCCAAACAAAGGCCCCCAGGTCTGCCTTCAGCATCTGCTTCTTAGCCCATGCCAGAGGCATGGCCTAATAGATTGCCTGTTTTACACAGACCGGCAATAATGCTTTGGTATACGAAGTATACCAAAACATTATATAAGCGATCAGCAGATCGCATGGTGAAGTCCCCTAGTGGGCCAAATTTTTTTTTTTATTTAAAACCGTTAAATAAAGTTGACAAATATTATTTTTTTTTTTAAAAACTTTTTCCCCAAAAAGTAGTTTTATTTAGTAAAAGTGTAAAAAAAATAAAAAAGTATGTACAGTGTCCAAAAAAAAACCACAAAAAACAATGGCAAAATTCCTTTTTTTTCTCCCATTACCGCCATAAAAAATAAAAGTTAATCAAGAAGTCCCATGTACTCCAAAATACTACCAATGAAAACGACACCTTGTCCCGCAAAAAAACAAGCCCACCCACTGCTACATCGACGGAAAAAAAAGTTACGGCTCTTGAAATGCTGCGATGCAAAAACAAGTAGATTTTTTTTTTTTTTTCTTAAAGGGTTTTTGTTTTGCAAACCTAGGAAAATATAAAACTTCTACTTATTTGGTTTCCCCATAATCGTGCCGACCCATAGAATAAAGGTAACATGTTATTTATGCCGCATGGTGAACAGTGTAACTTTATAACGTAAAAAACAATGCTGTAATAGACGCTTATTTTCAATTCTTTCCTAAAATAAAGTTTATAAAAGTTAATCCATATATTATATACACCCAAAAATTATGCAATTGAAAAATACAACTCGTCCCGCAAAAAAACAAGCCCTTATACGGCTATGTCAACGGAATAAAAAAAGAAGTTACGACTCTTAGAATGCAACAGTGAAAAAACAAAAAATAATGGTCATCGACGCACAAAATGATCTGGTCGTTAAGGGGTTAAAGAGGCTCTGTCACCAGATTTTGCAACCCCTATCTGCTATTGCAGCAGATAGGCGCTGCAATGTAGATTACAGTAACGTTTTTATTTTTAAAAAACGAGCATTTTTGGCCAAGTTATGACCATTTTTGTAGTTATGCAAATGAGGCTTGCAAAAGTCCAAGTGGGTGTGTTTAAAAGTTAAAGTCCAAGTGGGCGTGTATTATGTGCGTACATCGGGGCGTGTTTACTACTTTTACTAGCTGGGCGCTCTGATGAGAAGTATCATCCACTTCTCTTCAGAACGCCCAGCTTCTGCCAGATCACGCTGTGACGTCACTCACAGGTCCTGCATCGTGTCAGACGAGCGAGGACACATCGGCACCAGAGGCTTCAGTTGATTCTGCAGCAGCATCGGCGTTAGCAGGTAAGTCGATGTAGCTACTTACCTGCAAACGCTGATGCTGCTGCAGAATCAACTGTAGCCTCTGGTGCCGATGTGTCCTCGCTCGTCTGACACGATGCAGGACCTGTGAGTGACGTCACAGCGTGATCTGGCAGAAGCTGGGCGTTCTGAAGAGAAGTGGATGATACTTCTCATCAGAGTGCCCAGCTAGTAAAAGTAGTAAACACGCCCCGATGTACGCACATAATACACGCCCACTTGGACTTTAACTTTTAAACACACCCACTTGGACTTTTGCAAGCCTCATTTGCATAACTACAAAAATGGTCATAACTTGGCCAAAAATGCTCGTTTTTTAAAAATAAAAACGTTACTGTAATCTACATTGAAGCGCCTATCTGCTGCAATAGCAGATAGGGGTTGCAAAATCTGGTGACAGAGCCTCTTTAAAGAAGTTTGGAGTTTTTGTTTGCTTGTATTATTGACACTTTTTTTTTTTTTTAAATATTTTATATCCCTCTTTTAGCCAAGTGTTAGTGGAATGGATCCTCCTTTTGGGGACGCTTTTCGCAGTCCAGCATTTGCCGAGCAGACTTTAATGAGCACAGAACTTCTGGCTAACAGCTCCGACCCAGACTTCATGTATGAATTGGTAAGCTACAGGGATCCACTGCCGCCACTATCTGTTGGGTATGAAAGCCATTTTGGATACACCGCGCTAGGAGTGATTAAAATAATTTTACAGATGTGATGTTTAAATGAAATGTCTTTTACATACAAACTAATAGAATTGTATTTAATGTATTCATATTTACATAGACTTCTTCAGTATGCCAATTCTTGTTTCAATGCCTTGAAGCATAACCAGCCCTTCATTTGAACATTGTTTATGATTGTGATAGGTGATTTATGTTGATACTACAACTGCTAGTATGCCTCGTCAGCCAGAGGTTGGCAGAGCATTCTGGGAGCTGTAGTGTCATAATAGCTGGTGTGCCATAGCTTGCTTACTACTACTTTAAAATATACTTATGATAGAAATGCTCCAATGGGTAAGCCATATTCTTACAGATCTATGTCTTATGTTTCTCCTCAGGATCAAGAGTTGGGTTACCAACAGAGCCCAACAGATAACTTTCTAATGCTGGAAGACTGCAAAGATTTGGAAACCTTGGACTCTTTTGCTGACATCCTGGGCAATAGTCCAGCCCTATCTTCTCACTGGGAGCAGTGGGACACCTATTGTGAGGATTTAACCAAGTATACAAAACTTACAAGTTATGATATATGGGGCACCAAGGAGGTCGATTACCTTGGCTTGGATGACTTTTCAAGTCCCTATCAAGATGAGGAGGTCATCAGTAAAACGCCCACTCTTGCTCAGCTTAACAGTGAGGATTCACAGTCAGTGGTTGACTCCTTTTGTTATACAGAAGGCTTGCTAGGAGCTAAAGCTACATTTCTTCCAGGAAAGAAAGTGTCATCTGGAAGGGTTACAGCTCCAGTTAGCGCTTCTAAGACTTCTATTGCGGAAATGCCATCAGCTGATTGCCCCCTAAAAGCTGCCAAGGCAGCTGCAAGTACACAGATGGTGGCCAAGACTAATATTTCTTGTGAGGAGAAGATCAATATTCATGTGGAGTGCAAGGACTATGTAAAAAAAGCCAAGGTAAAGATCAGCACGGTACTTCCTACACGACCGACAAGCACAGTGGTTGCACTAGACGCAGCCAAAGAGAACACGTGTTTTTGTGGCGCAATGGCCAAAAAGCAGGAAAGGACAATTGGTGAGACCTCAGTAGGTCTCAAAAGCTGTGCCATCTTGCCTTTCAGAGAGACTCAAAAGCTATTTTGCCCACCTCAGAATGTGGTAACGATTAGTGCGGTGGAAGGGAATGTTACTGTCTCAGCTTCTGTGCCTGACCCCTCACAAAAGGAGGAACACAACTACTCTCTCTTTGTCTCAGAAGGACTTACAGAGTCAGTCAAGAGTGAAGGACCACAAGGTGAAGGAGAAGACGATGCGGAGGTTGATTTGGATGAAGAAGATCATGATGAGGGGTTTGGTAGTGAGCATGAACTCTCTGAAAATGAAGAAGAGGAGGAGGAGGAAGAAGAAGAAGAAGAAGAGGAGGAGGAGGAAGAAGAAGAAGACTTTGAGGATGATAAAGATGATATTAGTGACACCTTCTCTGAACCAGGTAATAAATCAGCTGTTCTATTTTAAATCTACATGTTAATATTCTGTCCTGAGAGAGATGGGAATACCCCATTAAAGGGTTTTCCAGTTACAAGAAACTGGTGGCCTATCCTCCGCTGTTTTGAAGGGGCCACAGCGCTTATGCGAGTGCTGCTTTGCCTTCTTTCCTTACCTGCTCCGTACTGTGAATTAAATGTCAATTGAATGGGAGAAGGCTGTAAAACTATGAACCGCCGCTACAAGTGTGTAGGTGATTCGCAGTAAGAGCAGTGGCTGGAATAGAGGGAAAGCAGTACTCGCTTAAGCTCCGCGGCCCCTTCAAAATAGCTGATTGGTGGGGGTATTTGATGAGATATCTGATGAGATATTGATGACCTATCCTGAGGATAAGCCATCAATTTCTTGTACCTTTTGAAACGTCTTTAATAAGACATTTATGACATCTACTGGGGATGCCATAAATATGTAATAGGTGCTCTGGTCACCCAATCTCCGCCCTTCCCCTGCTACTCCCCTTACAGACGCTTGCCTGATCCCTTGCCGGTCTCTGTTCTACCGGCTTCAGCGATGACTAGTCAACACTACATGTCATCACAGCAGCCAATCAATGGCCATAGTGGTGACTTCCGTAGTATTGACAGGCCACTGATACTGCCAGTGATTGGCTGCAGTGGTCTCATTATCGTTAAAGCTGGAAGAACAGAGACAGGCAGGGATCAGGAAAGAATCAGCACGAGAGTGATAGTTATTACTTTTTTTGTTACCATTATAGCCATTTATGCTGTTTGGCAAAAAATTTATTATATGATAAGTTCTAGGCTTAACATCATCCAACATACAATAAATTTTGTTAACTGCATAACTGTGTTTAAAGTGAGTGTGCAATACTTGAAATGGGTACCCTATAGGCCATATTTTATTGGTTCCTCAAGGAATGCAATTGCTCTAGACTCGAAATGATAGGACTTCAGAACTTTGTAAAGTTGCTATTTTTTAGATGCATTGGGACAATAAAAAAATAATTGGTTGTGAATGTGTACGTACCCTTTAAGTCATAACTTTCTAGTATCACTTTCTGCTTCTAACACCTATTATTGTAATAGGCACATGGTAGACATTACTAAGTTAGTGTTATTCTTTGTTGCATGATGCTCATTACCTGTCGTAGAATACCAGTTTTAGGATGAATTTTTTTGCTGAATATTTTAATGCCCATTGCCTACTATTAAAATAAGCACATTGGTAATTTCAATATGATGTGGGTGCCAGTGTATCCGGCCTTGATCCAGGGTCCAAGTCACACACACCATAGAAGAAACGATCGCATTACCCGTGTAGATAGATACGTTTCATCCCTCTCACAGGGACTTTCTCAAGAGAGATGAAACATTGAGAGAGATGAAACATTGCAAGTCTTCAAATTCCTGTAATGCTGCAATCTTTTCTTCTAAAATATATCTATTATACATTATATGGACAAAATTATTGGGACCCCTACAGAAGCTTTTATGACCTCTCATTCTAAAGCCATAGTTATTAATATGGAGGGCCTTTCTTCTAAAACTATTCCCACAAAGTTGGAAGCACACAATTGTCCAAAATGTCTTGGTATACTGAAACCTTTCCCTTCAATGGTACTGAGGGGACTAGGTCTACCCCATAAAAACAACCCCATAGAATTATTCCTCGTCCACCAAACTTTACAGTTGGTGCAATGCAGTCAGGTAGGTAACGTTCTCCTGGCATTTGCCAAACCCAGACTCTTCCTACAGACTGCCAGATAGAGAAACATGATTCATCACTGGACAGAACACGTTCCCACTGCTCCAGAGACCAGTGGCTTTGTGCTTTACAACACTCCATCCGACACGTGGCATTGTGCTTAGTGATGTAAGGCTTGTATGCAGCTGCTCGGACGTGGAAACCCATGCCATGATGCTCCCAGCACGCAGTTTTTGTAACGGGTGTTCATGCCAGGGGTGATTTGTAACGCTGCGGCGATTGGGTCAGCAGAGCGTTGGCGACTTTTATCCACTATATGCGTGAGCGCTTGGTGACCCTGCTCTGTAACTGTACATGGTCTGCCACTTCGTGGCTGAGTAGCTGTGGTTCCTAAATGCTTCCTCTTTTCAATAACCTCTCGCAGTTTATCATGGAATATCTAGGAGTGAAGAAATTTCACAAACTGACTTGCAATGATGGCATGCTATTACAGTACCACGCTGGCATTCAGTGAGCTCTTTTTAAAATGGCCCATTCTTTAACAAATATTTGTAAAGGCAGACTGCATGGCGAGGCGCTTGTTTTTATACACCTGAGGCAATGGGACTGCATGAAATGGCAGAATTTCATGATTAAGAGGTGTGTCCCAATACTTTTGTCCATATAGTTTATGTACGGCCATACATACACACATACATAACCTCTGTTCTGGAAACCCCACTCTGAGAACAGACCCAATTTGATCATCACTCAGTGCGCCTTTACCAGACCTCTGACTTGGAGATAAAGAACCATTATTTTAGTTTTGCCCCCACCCCCTTCCCATAATGTGGACTTTTCTAACGAAGTGAAGTGTGTGCCTTTTTAAACAGAAACTCTGTGAGGTGCAGCTTCAGTCAATAGCGGCAGCTGCTCTTTCCTATGGTGTTAAGGACCTATAGTTAGAAACTTGTATTTGAAGGACCAGACTGAAAGAATGGCCCTGGTATGTTATATGACCCCCAGTAGGTCTGTTTGGATGTATCTCCTGCTTTAACATACATTTTTATTTATTTTTTTATTTTATTTTAGGTTATGAAAATGATTCAGTTGATGACTTAAAAGGGATAACTGCTGTGTCATCGAGAAAACGAGGAAAACGGCGGTACTTCTGGGAATACAGTGAGCAACTAATGCCTTCTCAACAGGAAGGGATGCAGAGACCATCTGAGTGGAATAGAGAGACTCTGCCCAGTAATTTGTACCAGAAAAATGGCTTGCATCACGGTAAGTATTTTTGCCAGCAGTGTAGTACGTGCCTTCATCTTATCTAGTTTACCATTTCTATGGTTGTAATAGGCTGGGTCATGCCATTTTAACGTGCAATCATTGGTAGATGCTTAGAATTCTTATCGGGAAGTGATTACTGGAAAGCAGTGACAAACTAAAGATGTGGATTGTCTAACAGAATAAATGAAACCTATAAAATTATTATGGCAAAATTCGAGTGCCGGGTCTGTTAACATATAAGATGAGATCAGCTGATGATCGGGTGATTGCTGACCTGTTTACATTATGCAGTGATCGGGAACGAGCGTTGGCCCATCATTTCCCCGTGAAAGGGCCTTTTTTGTATTTCTGTAAGATTTTTATTCTTGACCTATGTTTGTGTGCAATGTATTTTCTGACCGGTGTACTAGTATTGTTCCTAGTGACCTTTTAGTGTTATGTTGACAGGCAAATACACTGTGAAGAAGTCTCGCAGAACCGATGTGGAAGACTTAACTCCCAACCCAAAAAAACTTCTACAGATTGGAGGAGAGCTCCGTAAACTAAATAAAGTGATAAGTGACCTGACGCCTGTGTCCGAGCTTCCTGTAACTGCCAGGCCTCGCTCTCGAAAAGAGAAAAATAAACTGGCTTCCAGGTAACCTATCCCGTAATGTACAGTAACTGAATATTATGTTGCTGTAATATAGTTGTTGTTTTTTTTTGTCAATTTATTTCTAGAACTTCAAGTTAAAAAAGGCAAAATAAACTATTCCAAAGAAACCTAGTCCATATAAATGCAAATTTGTAATTATCTCTTTGTAATTTCTGACTGGTAAAAGGAAGAATGTGGCTGTATGCAGCAGTGAAAGGGTAAGAAATAATACAACCATGTGGAATCCTTTGGAGTTCTCAAAGTGTATGCCGAAGTGAAACAAAAAAAGAACACGGCGCCAAACTTGCGGTATCAATATATAATGCGCGGAGAAAAAACAATATATGCTCACCTCCAAGGATGTAAATTACCGGCATGTAATTCGTGATAGAGAAGCTGCTGCCAATCCCAACGCAAACTCCCAAGGGGTTGCCAAAATGGTAGAAATACAGGAAGAAAAAACGGGATACACGGCGCTGCTTAATAAGAAAGGTTTAATGACGATAATTGCTACGCGTTTCGATACCGGACCGGCATCTTCATCAGGCATATCATGAGAGTAGTAAAAAAACACACATATATATACACAAAAGTACAAGTGAAAAGTAAGTTCATTGGACCAGTTCAGACCAGCCTCCTGGCCAAAAACCGCCAAAACCTGCAGGTCAAAGTTCAGAAATGTCAGAAAAAATAAAAACAGTAAACAATAAAATTGGAGTGAATAAAAGTCACAAATGGGTTGCTAGCAGATAATGAATGACATAAAATGACATACAGGGCCATATTTGCTACAGTAACTGGACGAACCAGGGGGTTCTGTTCAGTCACAGGGCAGCAGGGAAATGCTGCACTCAATGCAAACAGTATATTGTACATAAAGAGGTTTTATTTGTGGTATGCGGAAGGAATAAGTAGTCTGAAGTTGTAAGGGGGATAGTGAGCTATTGCAAGTGTCAAAAGAAAAAACTGTACGAGATCTTTCATAGCGCGCATACTGGCGCGTTGTCATGGCAACCATAAACAAATGCATGCCGGAAGAGAGGGGAAATGTGTTGGAACACATGGTGAAGCGCAGAGAGCGCAAGGGGGAAGTTATACACAAGGGCAAATTGAGCCAGCAATTAGCTGGAGTATATCTGCTACTTATATCATAAATACAGCTAATAGACATACTAGTAATGGTGTGTGCTGTATATATTTATAACATGACGGAATAAAACTAATAAAATGATAAAATGAGGAATATGTATAACCTCAACATCGGATAGCTCTGGAAATATTAGTGCATGTATAAATCTCAATGTGGATAGTACAATGCAAAAAATGGATGAAATATATGAAAATTTAAAATTAGGTTAATATAGACCTTAAGAAAATTAGTAATTAATACACCATCGAAGAAATTAGTAATTAATAAAAAACAATAGAATTAATAATTAATAGGCTGTCCATAAAATTGATAAATTACAACACATGGAAAAAAATGTTTGACATTAATCCAAAGCGGACTCCGTAATATCATTAAGGCCATTAGGAAATAAGGTCGCCAATTTATATATCCAATAATTTTCTCTTTGCTTTAATCTAATAAATCTATTAGATATATCAAGGGGTATTTTTTCAATGGGAGTCACAGTGATAGAATCAAAATTGCATTTATGTTCAGTAGCACAGTGGCGGGACACGCTATGTTTTTCGAACCCAGTCCTAACATTAAATCTATGTTTATTGACTCTACATCTAAGGGTTTGGGTGGTACGACCCACATATTGTCGATTGCATGCACATTGTAACAAGTAGATAACATAGTCACTACCACAGTTGAGAAAGCTTTTTATCGGAAAACTTTCATTAGTAATTATGGAAGTGAAGTGCGTTTTTTTGTTTGAAATATTTAGACAACAGAGACATCTGGATTTCCCACAACGATACGACCCGTTAATGATTAATGATGTTTTTGGATGGTCTTGGGTAATTTTATGCAGTTTGCTCGGCGCTATCATGTTTCTTAAAGTTTTTGCCCTTCTATATGTGATCCTAGGCCTAATGGGAAGGATACTTTTCATGTATTGGTCATTTATTAGGATGTGCCAGTGCTTTAGAAGTATAGAATTAATTAATTTACTCCCTTTATTAAAGGTAGTGATAAAATTACAATTAAAATCGGTTGGTTTCACAACTGCCCGGGATGTGGGGTTGATACATTCAGATTGTGTTAGCGCCTTTGCTCTAGACTCTGCTCCCTTGATTAAACTGGTTGGAAAGTTTTTTTGTTTAAATCTTTTTTTCAGAATATTACATTCAACGAAGAAATCTTTATCGCTAGTGCAATTTTTTCTTATTCGTTTGAATTGGCCAAACGGTACATTTTTTAGCCATGGACGGTAATGTGCACTTTTAAAATCTAGATAGCTGTTAACGTCAACTCCTTTAAAATGTGTCTTAGTATTTAAGAGGCGGCCATTTTTTTCAATTGTTAGGTCTAAAAAATCTATTCGTTCAAGAGACGAAGTATGCGTAAGTGTTATACCAAAATTGTTATTATTGAGGTGGCTTACCCAATCTAAAATCACAGTTGGATTGCCTTTAATGATGAAAAAAAGGTCATCTATATAGCGTTTATAGAAAATAATATTTTCCTTGAAATTATGGTCACCGTATATATAAAGGTCTTCAAAGGCCCCCATGTACAGGTTAGCGTACGATGGGGCAAATCTTGACCCCATCGCACAGCCCTTTACTTGTCTGTAAAATTTGCCCTCAAAAGTAAATACATTGTGTTTAAGTATAAAATCAATACAGTCCATTAAAAAATTGATCTGATTATTCGGGAAAAGGGGGTTAGAGGTTAAATAAGTTAGAGACGCTTGCATGCTGAGATCATGTGGGATATTTGTACAAAGTGATGTCACATCTGCAGTAAAAAACCATAGATCCGTAAAATCGTGGGTGGTTTGCAGTTTATAGAGCTCTCTGATTAGATGGGTAGAATCTTTAAGGTAAGACGGTAGTTTAACCACATGTGTTTGGAGGTGAATATCTATAAAATGTGATAGGTTGCTGGTTAATGACCCAATCCCTGAAATAATGGGTCTACCAGGGGGATTTGATAGGGATTTGTGAATCTTTGGTAAATGATAAAGAAATGGAATGGTGGGAAAAGGAACGGTTAAAAATGTTTTCTCTTTTTTATTTATAGTCTGATCGGTATAGGCCGTTTCAATGAGTGATTTATATTTAAGTAGAAATGTTGGTATTGGGTTGTGCTGCAGTTTCTCGTAGAAGTTTATATCAGACAGTAGTCTGTAGGCCTCATTGGTATAGTCATCACGATCCTGAATTATAATCCCGCCACCCTTATCGGCAGATCGTATCACTATTTGGTGATTTTTTTGTAAACTTTTTAGTGCAATGCGTTCAAACTTAGTGAGGTTGTCTATGGAGTAAATTGGTTGCTCTATGGTCTTGAAGTCATTACTGACCAAATTGTAAAATGTTTCTAGTGCCGGTCCACGATGGTGGAGGGGATAGAATGAAGATCTAGGGTGGACATCCACACTAACAGATTTGGGAATGTGAGTGGATGAGGTCAAATTTTGTGTGAGCTCTGGTGATGTCATTACTGGAGATAATGCGAAATGACGTAGAAGTGTGAGTCTACGCATAAACCTATTAAGGTCCATAAAAACCTCAAAGCCATCTGGTGCGGTGGTGGGACAAAAAGAGAGACCCTTGGAGAGTAAACTAGTCTCGTTAACATTTAGGATATATTTAGATAGATTAAAAAGTTTTACAGTTTCTGCTTGTATTTCTTTGGGAGAAGGGGGAGGTTTGTGTCTGCCCCCTCTACATCCTCTGACTCTTCCTCCAATTTTCTTTTTGATGTGATCTTTTGTATTTTTGGGAAGAAGGCTGTAATTGTTTGTGATTTTGGACTTTTTAAGATGGGCAGAAGGATATCTCGTGATTGGGAGATCGGGGTAATTGGAGGTCTGGTGAACTGTGGTGGAAGTCCTAAAAAAGACACTGTTGCCAGAGTGTTGTCAAAAATGGGCTCAGGGCCATCCGTGGTGGTATTATGTAGGAATGACACAACATGTGGACTAATAACCTGAACCAGATCGTCATGTGTGGTTAAATTCAACATGGATGATGGAAGTGGTGATGTAATATCAATTTCTATAGAGTCATTAAACAAGGGGGATTCAAATGACCGTTCAAAGGGAGTGTCTGGAACAAGATTAAAAAGTTTCAGATGTGCCTCTAAATTGGCGGATTTAAAAGCGTATTGGGGTATTGGTCCCAAATGATTGGTGCATGTAATTTTCGTCAAATTTGAATTAATTGAATTTTGAGGGTCTGTGCCAATTGAATGTATGGATTGTTGGTGATGTAAATGGTTAATTGGGATGGAGACAGGTTTGGAAATGTGGAGAGGGGTAAAGGGTCTAATGTTAGAACTAATATTATTGGATATATTGGTGTTTTTGTTTATGTTCATATGGACAGGTGGGGTTGGTACATTCATAATTGTATTTTTTATTTTGCTAGTGTCGGTCATAGATGTTAAATCACAATTGGCAACTTGTTTAGGTTTAGAGCGCTTGAATGAATAGGATGATTTGCCGAAAGGAGTATTTAGCTTATTTGCATGGGGGTCCATATGCGGACGCTTGATAGGGAGGGGTTTGGAGGTCCAATCACCCAATTTATTATCCATGTAATCCGCTCTATCTCTTTTTAGTTTTTTCATTTTTTTACCAATGATATCTCTTTCAAATACATACAAGCGATCAATGGTTGACAATTCCAATTTTTTGTAATCAGGAATATCAGAGAAGCGGCACAACTGCTCGCTTAGCTCATCAATCTTGTTAGATAATTCAGCACAAATACTTGTTCTCTTTTTGTGCAAACAATTAATAAACCCAGCATTGCTATGTTCCAATGCCTTGAGCCATTCAGTGTAAAACATGCTATCATCCAGGTATGGGGTATTGAAGCAGACCCTGAGGCCCCTAGGGGCTATTTTTTCGGACAGGTAAATGGAAAACGAAGGCAGCCAGTGTCAAAGGGTCTCCGGAACGAAAGCCCCAAAAATCCTCAATGGCGGGATCCAAGCCACCCAAATAGGGTATGAGGTACTATTTGGGTGGCTTGGATCCCGCCATTGAGGATTTTTGGGGCTTTCGTTCCGGAGACCCTTTGACACTGGCTGCCTTCGTTTTCCATTTTCCATTGCAATCATGATGAACTTTATCAATGAAAGAGCAACCACACGGGATTGTCTCATCGCACAGCTTACGACAATGGACTTCCCTGATGATCGTGCCACACCAGTGAGTAACACTACTACTAATATTGAGGATGTAAAGAAAATGACGGATTTATTTCTGCTATTGGAAGACACATTGAAAGAGGAAGCTTTTCTCAACATTGACTGTCGTTTCTTAGACATTTACCTGTCCGAAAAAATAGCCCCTAGGGGCCTCAGGGTCTGCTTCAATACCCCATACCTGGATGATAGCATGTTTTACACTGAATGGCTCAAGGCATTGGAACATAGCAATGCTGGGTTTATTAATTGTTTGCACAAAAAGAGAACAAGTATTTGTGCTGAATTATCTAACAAGATTGATGAGCTAAGCGAGCAGTTGTGCCGCTTCTCTGATATTCCTGATTACAAAAAATTGGAATTGTCAACCATTGATCGCTTGTATGTATTTGAAAGAGATATCATTGGTAAAAAAATGAAAAAACTAAAAAGAGAGCGGATTACATGGATAATAAATTGGGTGATTGGACCTCCAAACCCCTCCCTATCAAGCGTCCGCATATGGACCCCCATGCAAATAAGCTAAATACTCCTTTCGGCAAATCATCCTATTCATTCAAGCGCTCTAAACCTAAACAAGTTGCCAATTGTGATTTAACATCTATGACCGACACTAGCAAAATAAAAAATACAATTATGAATGTACCAACCCCACCTGTCCATATGAACATAAACAAAAACACCAATATATCCAATAATATTAGTTCTAACATTAGACCCTTTACCCCTCTCCACATTTCCAAACCTGTCTCCATCCCAATTAACCATTTACATCACCAACAATCCATACATTCAATTGGCACAGACCCTCAAAATTCAATTAATTCAAATTTGACGAAAATTACATGCACCAATCATTTGGGACCAATACCCCAATACGCTTTTAAATCCGCCAATTTAGAGGCACATCTGAAACTTTTTAATCTTGTTCCAGACACTCCCTTTGAACGGTCATTTGAATCCCCCTTGTTTAATGACTCTATAGAAATTGATATTACATCACCACTTCCATCATCCATGTTGAATTTAACCACACATGACGATCTGGTTCAGGTTATTAGTCCACATGTTGTGTCATTCCTACATAATACCACCACGGATGGCCCTGAGCCCATTTTTGACAACACTCTGGCAACAGTGTCTTTTTTAGGACTTCCACCACAGTTCACCAGACCTCCAATTACCCCGATCTCCCAATCACGAGATATCCTTCTGCCCATCTTAAAAAGTCCAAAATCACAAACAATTACAGCCTTCTTCCCAAAAATACAAAAGATCACATCAAAAAGAAAATTGGAGGAAGAGTCAGAGGATGTAGAGGGGGCAGACACAAACCTCCCCCTTCTCCCAAAGAAATACAAGCAGAAACTGTAAAACTTTTTAATCTATCTAAATATATCCTAAATGTTAACGAGACTAGTTTACTCTCCAAGGGTCTCTCTTTTTGTCCCACCACCGCACCAGATGGCTTTGAGGTTTTTATGGACCTTAATAGGTTTATGCGTAGACTCACACTTCTACGTCATTTCGCATTATCTCCAGTAATGACATCACCAGAGCTCACACAAAATTTGACCTCATCCACTCACATTCCCAAATCTGTTAGTGTGGATGTCCACCCTAGATCTTCATTCTATCCCCTCCACCATCGTGGACCGGCACTAGAAACATTTTACAATTTGGTCAGTAATGACTTCAAGACCATAGAGCAACCAATTTACTCCATAGACAACCTCACTAAGTTTGAACGCATTGCACTAAAAAGTTTACAAAAAAATCACCAAATAGTGATACGATCT
The DNA here is from genome assembly GCF_050947455.1 of Rhinoderma darwinii. Classification (NCBI taxonomy): domain Eukaryota; kingdom Metazoa; phylum Chordata; class Amphibia; order Anura; family Rhinodermatidae; genus Rhinoderma; species Rhinoderma darwinii. The sequence continues at coordinate 98,046,577 of NC_134689.1, forward strand.
GCCGATAAGGGTGGTGGGATTATAATTCAGGATCGTGATGACTATACCAATGAGGCCTACAGACTACTGTCTGATATAAACTTCTACGAGAAACTGCAGCACAACCCAATACCAACATTTCTACTTAAATATAAATCACTCATTGAAACGGCCTATACCGATCAGACTATAAATAAAAAAGAGAAAACATTTTTAACCGTTCCTTTTCCCACCATTCCATTTCTTTATCATTTACCAAAGATTCACAAATCCCTATCAAATCCCCCTGGTAGACCCATTATTTCAGGGATTGGGTCATTAACCAGCAACCTATCACATTTTATAGATATTCACCTCCAAACACATGTGGTTAAACTACCGTCTTACCTTAAAGATTCTACCCATCTAATCAGAGAGCTCTATAAACTGCAAACCACCCACGATTTTACGGATCTATGGTTTTTTACTGCAGATGTGACATCACTTTATACAAATATCCCACATGATCTCGGCATGCAAGCGTCTCTAACTTATTTAACCTCTAACCCCCTTTTCCCGAATAATCAGATCAATTTTTTAATGGACTGTATTGATTTTATACTTAAACACAATGTATTTACTTTTGAGGGCAAATTTTACAGACAAGTAAAGGGCTGTGCGATGGGGTCAAGATTTGCCCCATCGTACGCTAACCTGTACATGGGGGCCTTTGAAGACCTTTATATATACGGTGACCATAATTTCAAGGAAAATATTATTTTCTATAAACGCTATATAGATGACCTTTTTTTCATCATTAAAGGCAATCCAACTGTGATTTTAGATTGGGTAAGCCACCTCAATAATAACAATTTTGGTATAACACTTACGCATACTTCGTCTCTTGAACGAATAGATTTTTTAGACCTAACAATTGAAAAAAATGGCCGCCTCTTAAATACTAAGACACATTTTAAAGGAGTTGACGTTAACAGCTATCTAGATTTTAAAAGTGCACATTACCGTCCATGGCTAAAAAATGTACCGTTTGGCCAATTCAAACGAATAAGAAAAAATTGCACTAGCGATAAAGATTTCTTCGTTGAATGTAATATTCTGAAAAAAAGATTTAAACAAAAAAACTTTCCAACCAGTTTAATCAAGGGAGCAGAGTCTAGAGCAAAGGCGCTAACACAATCTGAATGTATCAACCCCACATCCCGGGCAGTTGTGAAACCAACCGATTTTAATTGTAATTTTATCACTACCTTTAATAAAGGGAGTAAATTAATTAATTCTATACTTCTAAAGCACTGGCACATCCTAATAAATGACCAATACATGAAAAGTATCCTTCCCATTAGGCCTAGGATCACATATAGAAGGGCAAAAACTTTAAGAAACATGATAGCGCCGAGCAAACTGCATAAAATTACCCAAGACCATCCAAAAACATCATTAATCATTAACGGGTCGTATCGTTGTGGGAAATCCAGATGTCTCTGTTGTCTAAATATTTCAAACAAAAAAACGCACTTCACTTCCATAATTACTAATGAAAGTTTTCCGATAAAAAGCTTTCTCAACTGTGGTAGTGACTATGTTATCTACTTGTTACAATGTGCATGCAATCGACAATATGTGGGTCGTACCACCCAAACCCTTAGATGTAGAGTCAATAAACATAGATTTAATGTTAGGACTGGGTTCGAAAAACATAGCGTGTCCCGCCACTGTGCTACTGAACATAAATGCAATTTTGATTCTATCACTGTGACTCCCATTGAAAAAATACCCCTTGATATATCTAATAGATTTATTAGATTAAAGCAAAGAGAAAATTATTGGATATATAAATTGGCGACCTTATTTCCTAATGGCCTTAATGATATTACGGAGTCCGCTTTGGATTAATGTCAAACATTTTTTTCCATGTGTTGTAATTTATCAATTTTATGGACAGCCTATTAATTATTAATTCTATTGTTTTTTATTAATTACTAATTTCTTCGATGGTGTATTAATTACTAATTTTCTTAAGGTCTATATTAACCTAATTTTAAATTTTCATATATTTCATCCATTTTTTGCATTGTACTATCCACATTGAGATTTATACATGCACTAATATTTCCAGAGCTATCCGATGTTGAGGTTATACATATTCCTCATTTTATCATTTTATTAGTTTTATTCCGTCATGTTATAAATATATACAGCACACACCATTACTAGTATGTCTATTAGCTGTATTTATGATATAAGTAGCAGATATACTCCAGCTAATTGCTGGCTCAATTTGCCCTTGTGTATAACTTCCCCCTTGCGCTCTCTGCGCTTCACCATGTGTTCCAACACATTTCCCCTCTCTTCCGGCATGCATTTGTTTATGGTTGCCATGACAACGCGCCAGTATGCGCGCTATGAAAGATCTCGTACAGTTTTTTCTTTTGACACTTGCAATAGCTCACTATCCCCCTTACAACTTCAGACTACTTATTCCTTCCGCATACCACAAATAAAACCTCTTTATGTACAATATACTGTTTGCATTGAGTGCAGCATTTCCCTGCTGCCCTGTGACTGAACAGAACCCCCTGGTTCGTCCAGTTACTGTAGCAAATATGGCCCTGTATGTCATTTTATGTCATTCATTATCTGCTAGCAACCCATTTGTGACTTTTATTCACTCCAATTTTATTGTTTACTGTTTTTATTTTTTCTGACATTTCTGAACTTTGACCTGCAGGTTTTGGCGGTTTTTGGCCAGGAGGCTGGTCTGAACTGGTCCAATGAACTTACTTTTCACTTGTACTTTTGTGTATATATATGTGTGTTTTTTTTACTACTCTCATGATATGCCTGATGAAGATGCCGGTCCGGTATCGAAACGCGTAGCAATTATCGTCATTAAACCTTTCTTATTAAGCAGCGCCGTGTATCCCGTTTTTTCTTCCTGTATTTCTACCAAAGTGTATGCCGACCTTTCAACGCAATTGTACATGCCTTTTATATAAACTTAATCTCCATAAAACGAATGTAGTAAATACATTGTATTACTATTTCATGCGAATCCTGAATTACAGCCTGTATTATACCCCATAGTGGCATTCACATTTCTTCGGGCTTCAGAGCTAAAACCTCTCTTTGCTTACTCGTTGCCTACACAGAGTTTGCTCTTGTGATCTTCATTCTGGAAAATTTAATTTTAATCACTTTCAAAGGCCTATTAAATTTTGTGACGCCTCTTTCTAACTGACTCTAATGCATTATAGGAGCTCCGCTAAGCATCTAGGGGTATATCTGTCAACTAGCTTGTCAACTGTTTCCAATAGCAACTAGCAGCATTTTAAATACTTTGCGCTATGGTTCAGGCTGTAATTAAGGATCAGAGTTGCTAAACTTTTTATATAGATTACATTAATATATAAACTCTAAAATGGTGATTAGTAGTGAATATATTCTTTTAAAGTCAATTTTGCTTTTGTCAATGAGTTAAATAAGCACATAGAGGATTTTGTTTCACATCACATGTTGGTTCACGTAAGTATGTATGTAGCTAATTTTTGTTAACCCCTTAGTGACCAGCCCATTTTAGGCCCTAATGACCAAGCTATTTTATTCGTTTTTCTATAGTCGCATTCAAAGAGCTATAGCTTTTTTATTTTTTCGTCTACATAGCTGTATGAGGACTTGTTTTTTGCGGGATTAGTTGTGCTTTTTAATGGCACCATTTTTGGGTACATATAATTTTTATATTAACTTTTATTAACCTTTTTGGGGGGAATTATAAAAAAAACCTGAAATTCCGCCATTGATCTATGCGTTTTTAAATTGACGCCGTTCACTATGCGACGTAAATAACATGTTACCTTTATTCTATGGGTCGGTACGATTACGGCGATACCACATATGTAGAGGTTTTTTTATGTTTTACGACTTTTGCACAATAAAAACACTTTTGAACTAAAATTATTTGCTTTTGCATCGTCGCTTTCAAAGAGCCGTAATTTTTTTATTTTTTCATCAATGTAGTGATTTTTTGGGCTTGTTTTCTGCGGGACAAGACGTAGTTTTGAATGGTACTGTATTGGGGAGCATGGGACTTATTGATTCATTTTTATTATGACTTTTTTGGGGGGCAATGGAAAAAAATGGCAATTTCGCCATGGTTTTTTGTGTTTTTTTTTTATGGTGTTCACTTTGCGGTTTAAATTACCTATTAACTTTATTAATGGAGTCATTACGGTTCGCGGCGATACCACATATGTGTACTTTTTTGTTTGTTTACACTTTTACTAAATAAAACCACTTTTTATGGAAAATAATGGTTTTATTTATTTTTTTACTGTACTTTTTATTAATAATCTTTATTTCACTTTGATGACTTATTTTATTAGTCCCACTAGGGGACTTTACTGTGCGATATTCCGATCGCTGCTATAATGCTCTGGTATACTTCGTATACCAGAGCATTATTGCCTGTCAGTGTAAATCTGACAGGCAATCTGTTAGGACGTGCCTCCGGCGCGTCCTAACAGGAATATGTCCAGGGCAGACCTGGGGGCTTTTATCAAGCCCACGGCTGCCATGACACCCCATCGGAGACCCGCGATTTCATTTGCGGGCCGCCGATGGGTGACAGAGGGAGCGCACTCCCTCTGTAAACAAAGTTAAATGCTGCGGTCGCTATTGACGGCGGCATTTAACGGGTTAAACGGCCGCGATCGAAGTAAACTTCGATCGCGGGCGTTGGAGCAGGAGCTCAGCTGTCATCAGACAGCAGAGCCCCGGCTCCTGCCTGCACGGGAGACCCGTGCAGGACTTAGACTAGGCTGACGTGAAAAGGCGTCAGCCTAGCCTAAAGCCCATTAGTGAATCACGTGAAAAGGCGTATTGGTGGTCACTAAGGGGTTAAATATCCATTTGTTAAAACAGTACGGTATGTATACGGAAGGATGGACCTCCCTATACCTTGCTAAACACCCCCCAACTGAGTTTCATAGCACTTTTATGCCTTAGGCTGGATTCACACGAGCATGTTTGGTCCGTAAAGGACGGAACATATTTCGGCCACAAGTACCGGACCGAACACAGTGCAGGGAGCCGGGCTCCTAGCATCATAGTTATGTACGATGCTAGGAGTCCCTGCCTCTCCGTGGATCTACTGTCCTGTACTGAAAACATGATTACAGTACGGGACAGTTGTCCTGCAGCGAGGCAGGGACTCCTAGCATCGTACATAAGTATGATGCTAGGAGCCCGGCTCCCTGCACTGTGTTCGGTCCGGGACTTGCGGCCGAAATACGTTCCGTCCTTTACGGACCAAACATGCTCGTGTGAATCCAGCCTTACTGTTGACGTGTTCCTGCATCTGCCCTAATGGTGTTCTAATAATCGCACTCCAGGATATACACTATGCTGTAATGTTCTCAGTGCATGTGGAGTGTGCTTTTCTCCTTTTTCTGACATACATTGAATTCATTTGTGATATGACTAGAGAATTTTTTTGCTATATTTTGCTCATCTTTCTAATGCAGAGCTTGCCGGCTAAAGAAGAAGGCACAGTATGAAGCCAATAAAGTTAAGCTGTGGGGCCTGAATACAGAATACGGTAAGTGCATAATACCATTGTATTGCAAATTGAGATTCTGAATAATACATTTGCTGTGTCTAGATCATTATACCAGACCGTAAAAATAACACAAACTGGATTTATTTATTTTTGATCAGTACGTTTGCACTACTGGATCATATATATATTTTTAATATATTCCATTTTACAGATAATTTGCTATTTGTGATCAATTCAATCAAACAAGAGATCATGACTCGTATGCAAATTCCATGGGAGGAATGGTCAGCAAGCATGGAACAGAAACTGGATAACCTTATTAAGGATCCTCTTGGTATGTGTCTGCCGGTATTTACATTTCACCCAGCAGTTTTTGTTTCAATTCAGACAAAAAAAAGGCTATAGTAGATAACCACATCTATTGCCTGTAGTTCGACTAAAGCATCACCGCCTCAGTAGATGCTGCCACATCAGCTGTAGCCGTACCGGTGTTTTGGACTGACCTGTTCACAATATCTTTGGCCACTATAGTCCGCTTCAATGGCCTCCAGCCACACTGTACCAATCCCATAAAGTGGCTATAGGCCATATTGGCTTTTCTGAGTCACTGTATTTTATAATGGCACTTTGGTAGGGATGTAGAGCATTGTAGTGTAAACAATATTTTATATTGAGGTAGAATTTTACCACCAAAGGTGTAGAAGAGTTTTCCAGTTCTACTTGTTGTTTTCTGACATTGTAAAGGTTGACTTTGATAGACATGTCCGTTTTTGGGTTGATAAAGAACAATTTTCAACAGAAGCTGCGCCTTGTAGACTTCTCACTTATTAGGATCATTCACTTTTTTACAGCCTCAAACTTTGTACCTCTCTCTGATATAGCATTTTCATATTCAGAGGTCAATAGAGAGTATGCCCGGAACATTACATTTGTCACTTCATTTATACTCAGGCTCCTTTAAAGGGATTGTCCAATTTAGAAATCCCTTCTTCATATACCCTATTAAGCAATTCAGAGTTAATAGAGTGGGTCCCCTGTTCAGGGTCCTCATCTCTTGACCAGAGTGGATAGCAGTTACCAAAAGCTTCCATTGCTTTCAGGAGAACCTGTCCTGTCCTGTGTTACACAGACAACCTATTGATTTGATAAGACCCTGTGTAATGCCTAATTTCCCCTTTGGTGGCAGTGCACGGAAATTGACTAGTTAGGCTTCGTTCACATCTCCGTCAGGGTCCCGTTGTGACTTTCCGTCTGAGCTTTTTGTCTGAACGGGACCCTGACTGAAACAAACGGAAACCATAGGTTTCCGTTTGCCTCAACATTGATTTCAATGGTGATTGATCCGGTGCCAATGGTTTTAATTTGTCTCAGTTATGCAAGGGTTCCGTCGTTTTGACATAGGAAACTTTATCTGCTTTTTTTTTTTTTAAGGCGCCCTTCTAACAAGTAGGGATTGTCCAAAGCCCTTTAAAAAAACAAAAAACTTTTCCAATAACTAAACTAGTCCCTGATTTACACATTTCTCTAATATGACAAATAGGTAATAGCTTTGAGCAGCGAGGGTGTAGTGATGACATTTGTATGATAATACAAATATTTAGTTGTGCAGATTTATTGGCCATTTATTTTTTTTCTCACCGCCTTCCAAGAGCCATAACTTTGGGGTACATGCAATTTATTTACTTTTTTTCCCATTTTATTCCATATTTTGAGGTGAGTCGAGGTGACCAAAAAAATGGCAATTTTGAGGTTTTTCTTTTTTTATGCAGAATAAATAATTTAAAATTGCAATACTAGGTATTTTTAGTAGAAGTGCAAACCGTGTTCAAAGTAGATATTGAATTTATAAAACTGTGTTGTTTTTTTTCAGGTTCATCAGTAGCAGGCCAGACATCTGAATTTGTAAATCAGGTTTTGGAAAAAACTTCAGAGGGTGATCCCACTGGTGGCCTAGTGGGACTCCGTCTACCCACTTCAAAGGTGTGACGCCTTCTCTTCACGACAAGTGCGGATGTCTCCTCATCCCATGTCTTCTTCCAAGTCTGCACTAAAAAAAACCCTATTCAATTTTGCATGTATATCCTCTCATCATCTGTTATGATTATATTTAGCAGGTTTGTTGGGTGGGATAAGCAAACTGACATGCTGACAAGTGCGAGCACCCATTGCATGGAACTCTGTGTCATCACTATGTCTGGTTGGTAGTGACTACTTGTTCATAGAGTACTATTGGCAGCAATTCTATCATTGCCATAGAATATATATTCAATTTATATGTGCAAAAAAAAAATAGGCAACCTGTATTGTTATTGTAGTGTTTTGTTTGTCTTAGAGTCAGAAACAGATTTTTGATTTTTTTTCTTTTTAAGTTCACATAGTTTTGAGCTAATGCCAAAATTAGCTGGATTAAGCTTCAGACACAAAATAAGCCACTATCTGAAATGGGGGTTAAAGACATTGATTCCTGTTCTAAATACAGAACTTTAATGCAGGTTCTCTGCACTAAATGATGCAGTAGAAGTGCAAATGTAAAAAAAGTGGCTTTACATAAAACGTGTATCTGTTGATAAAATAACATTGCGATAGCCGATAGTTTGTCGCAAGTGGAACTATGATCTTAAATGACTTATCTTTGTGCCTTGTAATTTGCGGAGTGAAAAATACTCTTCTACAGCTTAAAGCCGTTAAGGATTTTTTGTATGCTTTAAAATGTTCTAAGATATTTTAAACCTTGTAGTGTAGTGGCCTAAGATGCATAGTTTGGTGCATATTTATCGGGTTAAGCTTATATGTTAAAAAAAAAAATCCTTGTGACTTCCTCTTTTTTCCGAATATACATAGGAACATGTTGAAAATGTAGATATGTGCCACAGAGTCTGTGAATTGTAATAGAAACATAAAAAGGTAAAAAAAAAAAAACATTAAAAAAAGCAACAAAAGAGTAAAAAAAAAACAGAAAAAGGTGGCTCTTGAACTATAAGCCGCACTTTTTTTCCTTGTTCTTTTTCTTCTCTTTGGTACTTTAACTTGGAAAAGAGAGAAACAAAAATTGCACATTACTTTGATTGTTTTCTTTTTTGTTTTGTACCAAAGAAAAACACATTGAGGTGGCAGACTGCCAGTCAAAGTAAAGATTTGCACAGCTTATAAGATACTGTAATGAATGTAAAAAATATAAATATATAAATATAAAACTGAGGTCAGCGGAATTCTGGGATAGCTAGGGAATTTAATAAACTGTGAATTTTTTTGTTGTTTTTTGTAGTGGTCCAATTTTGAGTCTCAATACGTACATATGGAGGGTGCATTCACATTCTTGTGTCTACATTCAAGAGACTGATTTCCCTTTGTAGATAAACGAAGACTATAACTTTTATTAAGATATTGAATTTTCAGATTTTGGAGGATAGGTGGAGCTGCTACATTTCATTTATCTAGTTTAACTTCCAGAATCTGATATATTCCATCCTAGCCTATAACAAAATGAATATATAAATATAAATAAATATATCTATTTTTGCTATTGTAACATGCACCTGAATATATATTCTTCAGACTGAAGGGAAAAGAAAGAAATTTAGATATTGTAATATTTGCCAATTTTATTTTATTTTTCCTTAATGTTCTTGATCCTTCAGAGCATGACCTGATATGAAAGATTAAAATGTTTCAGAAGTTAAAAAAAAAAATAGATTTTATATTTTTGTACTAGTTCTGCAGGAATTGCTTCTTTGGATGTTAGGGGTTTGAATTTTATTTCATGTTAGTAAATGTGTATTTTTTTTTTCTTTTTTTTTTTTTCATTTTTATCCTGCATGTAGTATGTTTTTAGATGCATGGAGTGTAATAGTTGCATTAGGGGAATGGTTCATTAAACAAAAAAACAAACAAAAAAAACATTGAAGTCTTTTAGTTTAGTCTGTTCTGGCTCAGCCTGGATCAGTCTGTCATTTAGCTCACTAGCTCTACCAGTTCTCTTAGTTTGGATTAATCTCTGCCCCTTAAAGCAGAAGGCAGGGTCTGTGTTTCCATTTCAAGCCCATGTATCTTTAGTGTAGTTGCATTCTGTTCCCATTTAGTAGTATATATTATTGAATTATATGCCATAAAGGTTAAGTGATGTTGTGGATTATTTATTTTTTTCTTTAATATGATGTCCTATGGTACTGTGGTCGTTGTAACGCCAAAAAGAGAGATTGCTCCCTAAGATGTGCCTTACATATTTTGTAAATTTGGGGGTTCATTTTGTTTAAGATCTTAATGATGTCTTAATCATTTAATGATATGTGCTATGAAGAAATATCCATCACTTTTTTTTTTTTTTTTTCTTCTTCTTACATTTTGTTTGCCTTGTAAACACCAGGTATGTAGAATACAGGCGTGGTATATGATAGAGCTGGTATCAATATGTTAAACGAAGTATTCGGGTACATAGGGATAGTTGGTTGAAGTTTATCATTTTGCTTTCTCCTTAGTAAATGGTGCGTTGTGGTAATAGTGGACCTTGCAATAGTGATATCTCGATCAGTGTGAACTTTTGTGCCGCTGCACTTTAGCCATATAGCCATAGCAAGCTGTAGATCGAGTAAAGTGGTCTGTTGTGAGACTAATGTTCAGGTGAACTTCATTTTGGTTAATAATGTTTGGGTTCTACTTAAAGCTCGTTTTATACAGCAATATTTTTGGTCTGTTTTAGGGTGTATTCAAACGGTGCGGTTAAAACCGTGTAAACACATCCGAAAACCTCATTAGTTTTTTTTAGAGTGATTTGGAATCAAATTGAGGTAAAAATGCATGCGGTTTTAACAGCACATCAACCACAACGTTGGGAAGCACCCATAGGATCTTTTCACACCACAACCTGGATGTTTCAGTGGTATACGTCCAGGAACGTTTCCCAACGTATCTGCCGGACGCATATCCTTGACGTTTACAATTGTACACCATACAATTGCCTATGTCACCCATTGAGTATAGTATACAGCGTGGTATACGTTTCTTACAGGGTTCCTGTGTATTGAAAATCGGAGTTGGCTATGTTTTTCAATACATTGAAAAAATAAATATAAAAATCGGGGCCATTGAAATCCTAGAATATGTTCCGTGAATACATCAAGAGTATTTGCCGGCGTATACACCAGACGTACACCACAAGAGCCCCTTACCTTTGATGATATATTTTTGTTTCTAAAATGTGTTCGATACATGTGGAAACCAGCACGGATTTCCAGAATGAAAGGGTTCTCTAGAACCTTAAGCGCCTTTAGCATTGATCAGATTTCTGTTCCTAGAAATCAACACATTATAAAGAAATGGTCATTCACATCCGTGACCGCGGGCTTAGAAGGTGTTGTTCTATGGAGAGTCCTTTCATCTGGATTTCATCAGCGGTGGTCTGAAAACACAGGGTTCACCAAGATCATGATCTTCTATGACTGGATTTTCTCTTTAAGCATGTACTGATGGTGAAGAAGGATACACTGGGGTTGTATTCAAACAAATGTTTGAGCCCTCAATCCTGTGCCATGTTATGTGTCTACTACAGCAGTTGATGGCATTCACATCGCCTACCATATTGATACCAAAACCTAATGCACTTACTTTAAAAGTATTTTTTTAAACAAAGCCTGTTATTTTTAAGATTTACGGTGTTCTAAGTTTATGACCAATTCCTCTCCGAAGGCCCCAGGCTTGCTAGATGCAGGATAAAAGTTTTTTTGATGGTGCTCAGATAGTACAGAGCGAAATAGCTGACCATGCACAATGCAATGTTTCTCATGATTTGGCAACGTTTCTACTGTACCGACGGACATTGTTCACTTTCACATTGTACAAATGGTTGTTTCACAAGATCAGAATAGCCGATCTTACATGAAACTATTTTCCAGTACATTATCAATGCAAGCAATAATGTTCCATTGCAGGCAGTGGGCATTTAATCTATTGCTTCTACATACTTTAGAAACCAGCAACTGATAAGTAGTAACACAGAAAGGTAGCTGGAAAAATAGCATTTATGGTGCAGTAGCAACATCGCATGCGATAAATGTAATTGTAGTGGAAAAAATATTACAGTGCATGACCAGCTTAAACCGATCAGTCAAGTTTCCTATGCTACCCTACCTAAGGGCAGGGCAGGATAGAGGGGTAGATGCTGAGCTTAGGAATATATAGTGTTCTATGATTTTCAGTATTTTAATGTAAAACATAGTTTAGCTGTTGCCAGCACTCCTAAAGAAAGCATGTGAGTCCTGCTTCCCCCGCCCACACAGTGATTGACCGCTCTCCCTTGTATACACACTTGTAAAGAAACAGCTGCCAATCACTGTGTGGGCGGGGGAAACCGGACTCTCATGCTTTCTCTAGGAGTCCTTGCAGCAGCGAAACTGTTTTTTACATTAAAATACGGAATCAAATAAAAGAAAACTAAGCATTTCCTACTTATCTTATGCTGCTGGCATAAAAGACATGAGCCACTGTAAGTGTCAGGTCTGCGAATATAATAATTTTTTTTTATTTTGTTTAAATAACCGGCTTACTTATAAGTCAGTGTTGTACCCGGTTACAAAATAAACCAATAAAAAGAAAACGATACCTTTTTCATTTGTTTAGTGAATTTAAGAGGTTCTCGCAGGGGGGCTATGAAAGCTGGAACCACCACTCCTGTCCAGAACTACAGAACGGACGGGTCTCCACTCTGATTTTAATGGAGCGATAACTGGGCGTTCACTGCCACCTCTCTGTTTACATCAATGGGAGTTCTGAAAACCTGCTCACTCCTATTGAGTTCAGTGGAGATATTGATACTATCTCTCCATTAAAATTGGTAGATTGCTCAGTAGAAAAATGGCTTAACTTCAGGAACTTAAGTACTTTGCGTCTCCAGACACTGCACTGCATTTACGGTTAATGTAAGCAGCAAATACTGAAAGTCCCAGCCAATTTTCATAAGATCTCACATTGACCATTCACATGTTCTAATATGTGTGTGCCTCTTGGCCCACAAACTGAAGAAGTCCTCTTCAGTAGCTGCTACATTAATGCCCAACTGTGTATTGGGAGGTGCTCCTATTCTTTTGCACTTTGTTGTCCGATAGAAGGCCAGATCCTTCCTCATGACATTTCTGTTTTAACTTATTGGTGATTTATAGTTGGTGGAAATTTTGGAGTGCCTTATAACTAACTGGTGTTGCTTCCTCAAGGCCTACTTTCGAGGAAAAAAGGTTTCCTTCATAACATACAGAGTTGTTGAGTATACGTTCTTTCTGTTATTCTTTAGCTGCAGTTCTGTAGGCTTTTTTCATATCCTTCTTGACACAGAGGGCAAATAGATTATTGACATCCATCACTTGTTTGTCAGTGCAGCGCACAATTATAATGCCAAAGCCCTTGACCGTATTTATCTACGAGAGGGTATTCCAATGTACTGTATATTTCAGCCCTTTACTGCTGTAATAACACCCCAAACCATTTCAATAGTAAACGAACTTCAAGAAACATCACGACTTCCACAGATCCTATGCTTTTGGGTTTTGCATCTGCCATTTGATTTGACAAACGCAGGGCTATAGAAAACACTCCAACGATCTGACCGATAAACCTTGCTACCTACGCTTGTGTCCACACAAACCTGCTCTGGTGTCCTTAAAAGCACAAACGACTCAGGAAACCTGCTAATACAATTCAATATTTTGTTGGCTCTTCACACTACGTATGATATTTGTCACATATATATATAATTTGTTTAAAGGGAAGCCAGTATAGCTTGATGTTCTTAAGAAAACTATGTATCCTAGACTGCTGTTGGGCCGGAATGAGATGGTTGACTGCACTGCGTTGGTTTCCTCTTTGATGGGCCATCTGTTTGTATTGGCCGTTATGGATCATAATGGCAAAGATAGTGTTCATACGATTGCAGTGTTTTCTTTTACGTATGCCTTGTAGAGATTCTTTGACTTATTCATGCTTTACATAGACCAGGTTAGTGTGTAATGCAATGTATTGGGTTTGGTATGTGTGACCATCAAGAGTAAGTCACAGAAAGTAATTGTACTTTTATTATTGTGCATTCGTGTAGCGGAATTTGTAGTAGAATTTTAGGCAAAACGGGTGGCCTCATGTATCACCACTGTCCGATACAATTTTGCCTGGTTTCCCACAGCGACCAAACTGAGTCTGTTTTCTTTCTCCATTGCAGTTTGGAAATTCAACCAGATCTCTGGTTGCTGTATTTTTTTTATTTTTTTGATACATGAGGCCCAAGGATTATGTTTAGGGGCTAGTCACCGCACAAGTTGGCAAATAAACATATCGATGTACCCAAAATGGCCTCTACATGCAACTCGAAGCGTATCCATTCTGTCAAGACCTACAACGTTCTCACTCCGAGCACAGCATGAACTCTGTCTTTACAGTTGTGGACAGAAGAGTCCTCTTGGCTCTGGTTCACACTGGTTCTAAAATTGCTTACACTATTTAGCTTCATGGAATCGCATAACCAATGCGTCAAAAGATGAAAGAACCGCTGCAGTTTGGTAATTTTACTGGGAGGGATAGCCCAGCTTAAAATTAGTTATGCCTTTTCTGTGCAGATAAAATTGTGTACTTTTTTATTTGTCGTAGTCTGAACTGGGCCTCTTCTATGGATGTGTGTCTTCTTTTGTCGCTGGATAGATGAGCGTAATCCATTGCCTATATAACCGCAGAAGGGTTTCCTTTTGGCCAGAACCTTGCACCCAATGTCTCCATATATCTTTTTTTTTTATCAAAACCCCCCTCCCACCCCGCCCCCCCCCCCCCGAATCCATTCTCATCTCTCTAGCCCTTTTGGTATTTACCAGATACATTTCGCATTGTTTCTTCTGCCTCTTGAAGGCCATGCAGTGTTATTGCCAGCTTGTTTAGAGCGCATGCTTTAGAAGTTTTTAGGTTTTTCCAACTGACACTTTATATTGTAAGTATTTGTGTATATCAGATAAGCACTTTGTTTAAAAGTAAACTAAATAGATTTGTGTTACATGAATATATATATTCAGATATAGTTTCCTGCCATTTGCTGCTAACTCTGGACTGCTCTGTATGCTGCAGCAATACTTGATATTAAATAAATGGCGCTGGCAGTTAAGATACAGAGAGATGTTAAGCCTCAGGTTAGGTTGAATCACACGGTTGTCTATTTGACTTGTCATCGGGGACATGGTCAGACAGTCCTGAATTTTGATATTACTACTTTACAGGTCCTGAATGATGTGGTATTAACTCCTTAAGCGTTTTCTATGTTTTGCATGAGATTTTTTAAGAATAATGTGCAATCTTTGATTGTTGCTAATGAGTAGGTTGCATGTCAAATTACTTAAAACTTCTGTTTACCCCTTTGAACCTTAGTTTGCAGTTTTATATTTACAAATCTACATTCGAAGATGAGTAACTCTTAAGGCCCGATTTACACGGGCCAATTATCGGGCAAACGATCGTTCATAGAACGCACGTTTTCGATAATTGCCCTGTGTAAACAGGGCAGCGATCGGCAGATGGACGAGCAAACTCTTATTCATCCGATTTGTATCGTTTAAAATTAAATATCATTGACGCGCTGCCAACATGATGATAATGTATGGGGACGAGCGATGGGAGTAACGAGAGCTCATCCCCATTCATAGATCCTTTTGACAGGAGCAAACGAGCACCGACCAACGAGCTGTCTCGTTGATCGGCGCTCGTTGCGCCGGCCAAAATTGCCCAGTGTAAGAGGACCTTAAGTCTATTGCACTACTTCTCTTACTGCTTTCATTTGGAAACAGTCGACAGCAGTTATTAACACACATTTGTACCACCTTACTGAGCTCCTATAATGTGGTGATGGTTTTTCAAACATTAACTAACTTGCGGTATAGTGCCTGGTGGAAAGATAACTTGTCCTCATTAAAAATCACCAAACTATACAGAGATTGATAGTCATGTATGAAGCATGGCATACCAGTATGAGGCAGTGGCGTAATTGGTGCTCATTACCCGACACAGCCCACCCGATTGAACAATGCCAGGTCTTAAGAAAAGTAAATGCTCATGCTGAATGCCACATTTTCATTACAATTGGACCTGATACCTGGTGTGATTACCATGATCTACAACTCCCACTGAGTCTACAAGAAATGCTTGGTGATTTCAGATGAAAAACCTGTGGCATTCTGTCTACAGCTCTGGATTACACTATAGGCTGTTTCTTCGGTTCAATACAAGAGAAGTAATGCAATGTGTTTACAAAGTTACTTAACATTGTATGCAGATTAATTCTGAATATTTACTGTCAAATGGTGTTCAAAGGTGAACGTAAGCTTTAAGAGCAGGTACAAGAAGGGACTTTTTATGATCCTTTCCATAAACCGCATATGTGTAACCTTTTTTTTTTTTTTTTTTTCCTCTGAGGAGATACCTCCAAAGCTCTTCTCATTAAATCATCGGTATTAAATACGAGATGTTGGTGGAATTGTCAGATCATATAGAAAGCTAATACAAAGCAACACTCACGTCCTTTTCTCAGGCCAATCTAGTATATAAAAAGAATAATTACACAATTGTTGTAACCCAGGACCAATATGACTATAAAACCTTTCAAGTAGTAGACTGTCTGAGCCTGGCCCAGACCACCAGGAGCCACCGTGCACCCTCCACATAATGACACAGTTTCATAGGAAAGCTGTGCGGCTTTACACATTAACCAGGAGACTCTGTGGTATTTAAACAGTCTAGATATGGTTGTACTTTGATGCCAGTAATATTCTGCTTCCTCTATTGTCATTAAATCATATATACATATATTATATTGTCAATCTTCTAGTGTACTAAATGCTGTCGAGAAAAAAAAATCAATGTAACAACAATATATATGTTGATTTCTGCATTTTGTGTACATTACTTTGGGGATAGCCAGATTCCAGTTACGTATGGTGGCACAGCTGTTTGTTCAGTTTGGATTGGAGCATCCTGTATAACTCGCCTCTGTGTGTGGTTAACATGTAAGAACTCAACGTCTCATTTTGCACAGCATGCACACGTCACGCAAGGCTGAGGTATATCACTAGAAACCTTACTGGATTTTATACCTAGGAATGTTAACTCCTAAGGTTTTAGATCTGGTTACACTTGATAGGGCATTTGAGGGTTTAGGAATCTCCCTATATGGAAAAAAAATCCTGAATCGTAGAAACTTGTCACTTTAGAAGCAACCATCATGCCATTTTGTAATTTCTCTGTTTATCTTATGGTACTTGCCCATATTTGGCGCATTTATTATGGTGGTCTCTCGCTATTGTCCAAATTTGTGCTCTGAATGCCTAATTCTGAAGCCAACAACCAAATAAGGTTATTGGGCACAAACCCTATTCCAGTATTACTGTATTTTCTTTAACTACTTATTGACCGTCTGTTTCAGTAGACCCAACAGGTCTCAGAACTGTGTATCTTTTTTGTTTGGGTCGTCATCTAGAGCACTTATTAAGGAGACCTACGTCTTGTTTGTTACCCTTGCCTGTCGTGCGTGTGATGTAGCTTTTATAACTGTGCCTTACTTGTACATTCAGAATAGAAGTGGGCCTTGTTCTAGGCCCTTGTTGACTTGGACCATTAAAGACAAAAATTTTACAATGTGTGTTGTGGACTAAGAAAAAAACAAAACTGTATATTTGAGTGCCTCTCTCTCCTGTCATGGGCAATGCTTGCAAACAATCTCAGCGATCACATAATGAGTGTGATAAGGTATGAATACATGTAAGTTGTATGCCAGGTTCTGTTTTTCTTTAATTGGCTATGGCCACATGCATTTGTTATTTTCAGCTTCTCAATGTTTTCCATTGCTCATATAAACATGTTTGTTATTGTATATATTGTTGAAGGAAGGCTGAGTGGTTATCTAAACTTTTAAAAATGCTTGTGACAGCAGTATCGATGATGTACTTATGTTCTACCAGCCCAACTCTTGTTTTGTTTTTTCCCCACTTATTTGAATACCGGTAACCATCCAGTTTCATTGAAAAAAAATAAAATGTATGAATAAAAGTCTACTGAATTGTATTATAAATAATTTCTTAATATAATATCACAATTGGAAACTGGTCCCAGTTCTAAGCCAGCAGGGTTGGGGAAAAATCCTATTTTATGCCGCTTGCCTGCAGAAGAGATATGCATATAGAATTCCCTGAAAGGAGCTCTATGCATGTAAATGACATCTGCATTCTGCTTATGACACCTGCTAGGTATATGATATCTTTTAATATCTAAATGTCTTCCTCTCTCCCAAATAATATTATATTAGGAAATGACTCCTAATGCAATTTCCCTAATGTAAAAGGGCTCCAAATTTGAGCTTTTGTTTAAAGGATAACTCCATCTAAGTAAGAAATTTATTTGTGGCGATTTTGGAGTTTGGCAGTAGCATTACATGTGATCGTACTTTCTACACTCTGTTTCAGTCTCTTTCGCTCGTATGTGTTTTTTGGTTTTAATTTTGTTTATACTGTGGAATTTTTCCATAGAAAAGTCACTCGGAACTCCTATTATTTCCCTGTACTGGATAAACTCTGGAAGCTCTGTTTTGATGCTGCTACAAATCATTATACAGATGCATATGACAACATGCCCCACATTCTTAGTCGTTCATATTATTTTTGCTCAGGATTTGGCACTTTAATACGTTAGAAGTATGTTATAATGCGGATTCGTTCTATTGGGGTTGTCCCATAATTTAACTGCAAACTCTGTTACTGCTGTACTAGCTATTAACAGGCTGAATGGTGTCCATAATAGTTGTGTGGTGCTTGACATGGTAGATATTTAGTCTACTTCTTCCAGCGAGTGTCATTACTAAAGTCCTATAAGAAAAGCTTTGGTTTGTTTGTTTGTTACACTTGGCATTTGCACACTTTTCTTTGCTTGGTATAGCAGCCTTCCATTCCACGATAGGTAAAGTACTTATAAAGATTGACTTTCTCTTTTATTGTTTTTAATGTGCATGTGTCATCATTGAACCACTCACTGTAAGACTAAGACTTTAACCCATGGACTATAAACACACAGGAGGAGGATGTGTAGCTGGAACTGAATCTGGAGTTTGTAATACAAAAGTTAAGATACTGTATAAGATACTGGTATTTAAGTTTTTTTTTTTTTTTTGTTTTTTTTTTCAGTCTGTTATCTTCTGTTTGCCTTTTTATTTAATAAAGCTGTTTGTCTCTTCACAGACAGATTGTGTATGTACTTTATTATTTCTATCCACTCGTCTTTTTTTTTAACAAAATACAAAACAAATGCCCGTCTTACCATCTAACAACAAAATACAGGGACAGTAACATTTCCAGAGTAGGGACAATCAAGAACAGTCTGCATTTTACCAAATCGAGAATCCCTCTTAAAAAAGCAGTGGTGTTCAACCAGTACAAAACCGTTCTTTGTCCTGGAAGAGTATCCTCATTCTAGTTTCTAAAAAAAAAATAAAAATCACTTGAGGGCAGGTTGTCAACAAAACACACACACACACACACACACACACACACACACATGGATAGTTACATTTTACAGCTTTACATCCATTTCTATTATTGGTCCAATGCATCTAGAATAAAATAAATAAATAAAAAAGCAACTTCTCAAATCTTGATTTTTTTTAAAAAAACCTGTGTGGCTACAGCCCCTATGTAGACTTGTGTGTCACCATGATTACAGACTACAAACAAAGCTGTGTAGTCTGAGCCTGCAGTCATACTCTCGTTGGTCCCCTACTGCTTGCTAACATACTGAATGTGTGCTAGCATGATGGGATCTGAACTGTTTTGGCATTAAATATGGCATTCACATGGACTGGTCATGCGGCCATAAACATGGTTGCACTACAATAGAATTCGTCCTACAGGGAGTTCCCATTTTTGCCAAAAGGTATGGTGCAGTCTCTAAGTTACAGTGGGCAGGTAAGGCGTCTGCAGGTCACACTGTCGCCTAAAAACAAATATATGCAGGTTGAAAGGAAGGTGGAGACAAGAAGTAAAATCTATATGAACTATTTTGTGCATGTCTATAGAGTGCAGATAAGACTTTTATATTGGGTATCACCATAGATGGTAAGAAGTAGAATGGGAACTCTGTAAATAGAGGCCCATGATGTGAGTGAAAAATATACATGGACAAAAGAAAAACAAATGCGCAAAAAGGAAAAATAATGCACAGTGGAAGGGAAGAACCAAGCAAGTCTCGCGCTCGGCTGTACAACCCATCTGCCTTTCCCACCATATCGAGGTGAAGTTGCAGTAATCGGCAAATGGCAATGAGCTATGATGGATGCATATGCATGGGGGCAAGTTTTGTGTAGCCTCGACCTATGTAATCTACCAAAAGTTGGTTCTAAAAGACCCTCACAACGTGGTACAATAGGTACAGTGCCTCCCGTTTAAGAATAGAAGTGAAAAAAAGAGTTTCACCAGGTGGGATAAAGATGAATAAATCTTAAAGTGTAACTAAACTTCTAAAAACTTTTGACATGCCATAGTGAAATGTCAAGTTTTGTTCGGTGGGGTCCGAGCACTAAGACCCCCACCGATCGCTAAGACGATGCACTCGAGTGATCGCTGTGCCACTTAGTTTCTGCTCGGCTTTAACAGATGGGAACAAGCCACATCCACAAACTTCCCATAAATGTATGCATACCTCCCCAACGTATACGGATGTACGTCAATATTCAATGGACGATCTATTAGCTCAAGTAAATGCATCGATTAATTCATATGAATGAAAAAAAATTCACACTTTGTATATGTACACAGATATAATTAAGACAGTCAATTCATGAAACTATTATGGATGGCGGTAGCAAGTGGGCCCATGACTATTGGCTATAGAATCGGAAGTGTAAGACCGTTCAAATGGTATGCACAGTGAATGATCCACATCTACAAATTTCATATCTGTACACAGCTCACCAAAATGTATGGATATACATCAATATTTTGTGTATTAGCAAATATATCTGATACATTGATTATTCATGTGCATTGAAAAATTCATATTTTATATATGTACACTAATATAATTAAGACAATTCATGAAATCATAATGACTGGAGGTAGCAAGTGGGCCCTTGGCTATTAGCAAGAAGGTCATAAGTGGAAGACCCATCCGATTGGTGAGCAAGGGAAACCAGTACTGGCCAAATATAAATTGCAAGATAGGTGCCAACATAGGCATGTACATATGTAATGATCCTGTTATGGTTTAATAAATCGTGTCTACATGGTAAAACTATGTGGACAACCGGTACGTGTGTTTTCAATAAGAAAGAAAGCCACTGCCAAACTCCTTTACAAGCGGCTTATCTACTAATGAACAAAAGGATTAGGCATATTGAAACACAAAGGTCAGTTCACACGTAGTGTAAATACTGCGGATTTGCCGCAACGTAATTTGTTGTGTAAAAAACGCAGCATAATACAGTAGCAGAAAAGCGATGAGATTTGAACAAATACTGAGCGAAAAAAACGCTCTGAAATTGACATGCGGTGCAGAATTTTATTCCGTAGCATGTCAATTGTATTTGCGTAAACCCTGCTTAGATGTTGCGGGTTTTCCCCATTGAATTTAATGGGGAGGTAAAACCCGCAATAAATAGCAGTTGTTGCGTTTTTTTGCAGCTGATTCGCAGCGATTCCGCCGCAAAAATTGCATCTAAAAAAAAATAAAATCTTAAACTTACCGAGAAGTCTGTGTTTCTTCCAGGCCAGCCTCCTTGGATGACGTTTCATCCCATGTGACCGCTGCTGCAGCCAATCACAGTCGGTCTCCTGGGATGAAACGAAGTGCTGTAGTTTTCCACGGCGGACGTTCCGGGCAAAAAACCACCACAGTTTGGTGCGTTTTTCCCCCGAAATTCCCTGTGGCTACTGGGGTCGATACACTGTAACTTTACGCAGCGTATCCGCCCTGTGTGAACTCCGCCTAACAGTTCGCTCCTTATTTCCGTTGACATTTGATGTCGGGAGAGTTGAGATGCCACCATACACATTGAATAATTGTCTGGTCTAGCCGAAATTGGCGGGTTTGGTCGACATACATCTAATGTGTATGATTAGCTTAAGAGCAAGCACTCAACTGTGAGGCGATATGTGACACAAACTCCGAGAACGGGACCACTGACCAGCTGCTCACATGTAACCTCATACCTTCAAGAAATGGAAGAAATCAGTGTAGGATCATGGACCAAGAGAGTGTGCTATGCATTACTATACACTGTACAGCCGTAATATTAAAACCACCTGTCTAATATTGTGTAGGTCCCTTTTGTGCTGCCAAAATAGCTCTGACCTGTCGAGGCGTGAACCCTACAAGACCTCTGAAGGTGTCCTGTGGTATCTGGCAGCGAGATATTAGCAGCAGGTCCTGTAAGTGGCAAGGTGGATTCTCCATAGATAAGAATTTTCTTCCAGCACATCCCACAGATGCTCGATCAGATTGAGATCTGAAGAGTTTGAAGGCCAAGTCATCACCTTGAACTCTTTCGCATGTTCCTCAAACCATTCCTAAACAATTTTTGCAGTGTGGCAGGGCGCATTATCCTGCTGGTAAAGGCAACTGCTATTATAGAATGCCGTTGCCATTAAGGGGTGTACTTGATCTGCAACAATGTTTAGGTAGGTAGTATGTGTCAAAGTAACATCTGCATGAATATCCGGACCCAAGGTTTCCCGCTGTCTTGCCTTCTTCCCATAGTTCATCCAGGTGTCATCTTTTCCCCAGGTAAGTGATGCACACGCACCCATCCACCGACATGATGTAAAAGAAAACGTGATTTAGCACACCAGGCAACCTTCTTCCATTGCTTTATGGTAAATTTCTAATGCGCACGTGCCCATTTTAGGCTCTTTCAGCGGTGGAAAAGGGTCAGTATGGGTATTGACTGGTCTGCGGTTATACATCCCCATATGCAGCAAGCAGCGATACACTGTGTGTTTGGACACCTTTCTATCAAAGCCAGCATTAACCTTTTCAGCAATTTGTGTTAGGGCTTATTTAGACGAACGTGCAATACGTCCGTGCAACGCGCGTGATTTTCACGCGCCTCGCACGGACCTATATTTGTGCGTTGTTCGCGCATCACGCACCCATTGAAGTCAATGGGTGCGTGAAAATCACGAGCAGCACACAAAGCACTTCCGTGTGACGCGCATGATTCGCGCAACAGCAGTAAAAAGTATGAATGAAAATAGAGAAGCACCAAGTGCTTTTCTGTTTACAAACATACAAACAGTGTCACAATGATGGCGGCTGCGCGAAAATCACGCAGCCACACATCATACGCTGCTGACACACGGAGCTGTTATGGACCTTTTGCGCGTGCAAAATGCACACGCTCGTGTAAATCCGGCCTTACAGTAGCTTTTCTGTGGGATTGTACCAGATGTGTTGGCTTTCGCTCCCCTCTTAAATCAATGAGCCCATAACCCTGTGGCCTGTTCACTAGTTGTCCTTTCTTGGACTACTTTTGGTAGGTACTAACCACTGCATACCAGGAACACCCCACAATCAGGGGTGAACCTAGCCCCTCTGCTGCCTGAGGCGAACTATAAAAAGGCGCCCCCCCCCGCAAACTTCTCATGGCCGACGGTCCGCAGCTTTCAGCTGCATCGCTGGGTCTCCTAAGTGACCCAACAATGCAGCACTAGCAGCCGGGGGCCTCACTAACGACTTAAAATGTCAGGGGAAATAGCCCCAATACATATGTGTCCCCCCCCCCCCAAAAAAAAATGTGTGTATAGGAGACAGCATAGCATATCTATAGCACTACGACCCTATAAACTATTGATAGGATTAGATACATTGGCTCAGCAGACAGTATCACACATGATAGGATTAGATACACTGGCTCCGCAGACAGTATCACACATGATGGAATTAGATACACCGCTCAGCAGACAGTATCACACATGATAGGATTAGATACAGTAGCTCAGAAGACAGTATCACACATTATAGGATTAGATACAATGGCTCAGCAGACAGTATCACACATGAGGATTAGATACAGTGGCTCAGCAGACAGTATTACACATGATAGGATTAGATACAGTGGCTCAGCAGACAGTATCACACATGATAGGATTAGATACAGCAGCTCAGCAGACAGTAGCACACATGAGAGGATTAGATACAGTGGCTCAGCAGACAGTATCACACATGATAGGATTAGATACAGTGGCTCAGCAGACAGTATCACACATGAGAGGATTAGATACAGTGGCTCAGCAGACAGTATCACACATGATAGGATTAGATACACAGCTCAGCAGACAGTATCACACATGATAGGATTAGATACAGTGGCTCAGCAGACAGTATCACACATGAGAGGATTAGATACAGTGGCTCAGCAGACCGTATCACACATGATAGGATTAGATACACAGCTCAGCAGACAGTATCACACATGATAGGATTATATACAGTGGTTCAGCAGACAGTATCACACATGATTGGATTAGATACAGGACTCAGCTCGCTGACATTGCGGCTCCAGCGCTGGACCCAGGAAAGGTAAGATTAATAATTGTTTTGCTTTTTTATGTGCTACTAATTATTTTTGTGTGTTTGTGTTTTTTTACAGGTTCGGTTGTTGGACTTCGGATACGAGGACTTCAATGACAGCGTTTTTTTATTCTCAATAAAATGGTTAATGGGGCTTGTGTTTTTTTTATTTCAATAAAATATTTTTTCTATGTGCTTGTACTTTTTTTAAACTTTATTATTACCGCCTTAGTAATGGCCGACGGCTGATTGACCACCTCCATTACTAAGGCGAGGCTTAATGTTAGCAGGTGCAGAGGCCAACACTAAGCCCCATTATTACCCCGATACCCACCGCCACCAGGGGTACTGGGAAGAGCCAGGTACGAACCAGTACCCGACCATCTGTAGTAAAGGCTAGGCACCGGGGCGGCCACAGGCTGGTATCATTAGGCTGGGGAAGGCCAAAAACAGTGACCCTTCCCACCCTGGTAATGCTGCCTGCTGCTGCTGTATTGTATCTGGCTGGTTCTGAAAATTGGGGGGGACCCCACATCGTTCTTTCCAATTATTTTTTTTTATTTTTTTTTAAATGACGTGGGGTCTCCCCCATTTTTCATAACCAGCCAGATACAATAAAGCAGCAGCAGGCAGCATTACCAGGGTGTGCAGGGCCACTGTATCTGGCCTTTCCCAGCCTGATAATAGCAGCCTGCGGCCGTCTCATTGCCCGACCATCACTACAGATGGTCAAGTACTGGATCATACCCGGCTCTTCCCAGCACCCCTGGTGGTGGTGGGTACCGGGGTAAAAAAGGGGGTTAGTGTTAGCCTCTGCACCGGCTAACACTAAGCCCCGCCTTGGCAATGGATGCTGTCAATCAGCCGGCGGCCATTACTAAGGCGGTAGTAATATAGTTAAAAAAAAAAACACAAAGACATAGAAAAAATATTTTATTTAAATAAAAATAAACCACACAACCCTCATTAACCATTTTATTGATAATAAAAAAAGCCGTCATCGAAGTAGTCCTGGAATCCGACGTCGTCCAACGACCGAACCTGTAAGAAAACACACAAAAAACGATTAGTAACATGTGTTAGGCTTAGATACAGGGCCCATGTGTGATACTGTCTGTGGGACCCTGTATCTAAGCCTACCACAAGGTTGTGGAGTCCCTAAACATTGATGGCCTATCCTCAGGATAGGCCATCAATAGCTGATGTGTCGTTGTCCGTCTCCCGGGAGCCGGCCAATCAGCTATTTTGAAGGGGCCGCAGCACTCGTACGAGAGCTGCTTCCCCTTCATTTCCCAGACTTGCTCACACTGTGAATCGCCGACACGGATTCACAGTGTAAACCAGTGACCGTAATGAAGGGGAAGCAGCACTCGTACGAGTGCTGCGGCCCCTTCAAAACAGCTGATTGGTGGGGTCCGACTCCCGGCCAATCAGCTTCAGCAGACAGGGATATTAATCTTACCCTCCTCTTCAGCCGCGGCGGAAGCTCTGTCTTGACTCTATCCAGGATCACAATGTTGTGCGCGGCGCATAGCGTTGTGACGTCAGGACCTCCACTGCGATTCCGGAACCAGGAAGGCAAGTACTGTCAAGTACTATAGTAACAGGGGCCCGCGGCCCGAGTTACTATAGTAACTTTTTATTGATGTGGTGCGGGGGGCTGCGGGCCCCCCTGGCTTCGGGGCCGGTCGCAATTGCGACCGCTGCGACCCCTATAGCTACGCCACTGCCTATAATATTGCAACATACACTACAATACTGCTACACAGTCTACAAACACAATACCAGTATATACACTATATACTCTACACATCAGTTTTCCCACTATTTACACAAAAGCACAGCTAAAACAGTTTCTAAATTATTGCTGCAAAACTACAATGTGTGAATGTCCTTACAGTATCATATGTACACGAGAATCATATATATCCACATACACAGATTATATATACATATATATATACACACACATATATATATATATATATATATATATATATATATATATATATATATATATATATATATATATATATACTGTGAAGGAAATAAGTATTTGATCCCTTGCTGATTTTGTAAGTTTGCCCACTGTCAAAGTCATGAACAGTCTAGAATTTTTAGGCTAGGTTAATTTTACCAGTGAGAGATAGATTATATTTAAAAAAAAACAGAAAATCTCATAGTCAAAATTATATATATTTATTTGCATTGTGCCAAGAGAAATAAATATTTGATCCCCTACCAACCATTAAGAGTTCAGCCTCCTCCAGACCAGTTACACGCTCCAAATCAACTTGGTGCCTGCATTAAAGACAGCTGTTTTACATGGTCACCTGTATAAAAGACTCCTGTCCACAGACTCAATGAATCAGTCTGACTCTAACCTCTACAACATGGGCAAGACCAAAGAGCTTTCTAAGGATGTCAGGGACAAGATCATAGACCTGCACAAGGCTGGAATGGGCTACAAAACCATAAGTAAGACGCTGGGTGAGAAGGAGACAACTGTTGGTGCAATAGTAAGAAAATGGAAGACATTCAAAATGACTGTCAATCGACATCGATCTGGGGCTCCATGCAAAATCTCACCTCGTGGGGTATCCTTGATCCTGCGGAAGGTGAGAGCTCAGCCGAAAACTACACGGGGGGAACTTGTTAATGATCTCAAGGCAGCTGGGACCACAGTCACCAAGAAAACCATTGGTAACACATTACGCCGTAATGGATTAAAATCCTGCAGTGCCCGCAAGGTCCCCCTGCTCAAGAAGGCACATGTACAGGCCCGTCTGAAGTTTGCAAATGAACATCTGGATGATTCTGAGAGTAATTGGGAGAAGGTGCTGTGGTCAGATGAGACTAACATTGAGCTCTTTGGCATTAACTCAACTCGCCGTGTTTGGAGGAAGATAAATGCTGCCTATGACCCAAAGAACACCGTCCCCACTTTCAAGCATGGAGGTGGAAACATTATGTTTTGGGGGTGTTTCTCTGCTAAAGGCACAGGACTACTTCACCGCATCAATGGGAGAATGGATGGAGCCATGTACCATCAAATCCTGAGTGACAACCTCCTTCCCTCCACCAGGACATTAAAAATGGCTCGTGGCTGGGTCTTCCAGCACAACAATGACCCGAAACATACAGCCAAGGCAACAAAGGAGTGACTCAAAAAGAAGCACATTAAGGTCATGGAGGTCATGGAGGTCTCCAGACCTTAATCCCATTGAAAACTTATGGAGGGAGCTGAAGATCCGAGTTGCCAAGCGACAGCCTCGAAATCTTAATGATTTACAGATGATCTGCAAAGAGGAGTGGGCCAAAATTCCATCTAACATGTGTGCAAACCTCATCATCAACTACAAAAAACGTCTGACTGCTGTGCTTGCCAACAAGGGTTTTGCCACCAAGTATTAAGTCTTGTTTGCCAAAGGGATCAAATACTTATTTCTCTGTGCACAATGCAAAGAAATATATATAATTTTGACTATGTGATTTTCTTTTATTTTTTTTAGATAATCTATCTCTCACTGGTAAAATTAACCTAGCCTAAAAATTCTAGACTGTTCATGTCTTTGACAGTGGGCAAACTTACAAAATCAGCAAGGGATCAAATACTTATTTCCTTCACTGTATATGTGTGTGTGTGTGTGTGTGGATATATATGATTCACGTTTATATATGAGACTGTCTGCATTAGAGATCCTACATAGAAGGGAAGTGTGTGTATGAGTGTGTAAATGCGTGTGTTTTATATACAGTATATATATATATATATATATATATATATATATATATATATACTGTATATAAAACACACGCATTTACACACTCATACACACACTTCCCTTCTATGTAGGATCTCTAATTATATATATATATACTGTATATAAAACACACGCATTTACACACTCATACACACACTTCCCTTCTATGTAGGATCTCTAATGCAGACAGTCTCATATATAGACGAGAATCATATATATCCACACACACACACACACACACACACACACACACTTACCTTCTATGTAGGATCTCTCCTGCAGACAGTCTCATATATAGACGAGAATCATATATATCCATACAGATACACACACACACACACACACACACACACACACACACACACACACACACACACACACACACACACACTCACAAACATTTACACACTCATACACACACTTACCTTCTATGTAGGATCTCTCATGCAGTCTCCTGAAGCAGAAGGGGCTTTACAACATGTCCCATCCCAGAACAGCAGATGTAACAGGCTGCAGGCTGCGGAAGCTGGTCTGTTAGAAGAATAGGGGGACACAGCACACGAGAGGAGGGGGGCAGAGTAGAGGGAAGCAAGGGAACACAGGAGAGGAGGGGGGCACAGGAGAGGAGGGGGGCACAGGGGAGGAGGGGGGCACAGGAGAGGAGGGGGACACATGGGAGGAGGGGGGCACAGGAGAGGAGGGGGACACAGGGGAGGAGGGTTATACAGGAGAGGGAAGCAAGGGGATACAGGAGACACAGAAGAGGGACACAGGGGAGGACTAGACACGGAGATTCCTCTCTGCAGACGCTGAGGCTGTGAACTCTCCCCTCCCCCTCTTCTCTGTTCCGACTGCTTCAGACGAGAGGGAGAGGAGGTAGTTTGTAATTACAGCAGTCCACCGCTCACCTCATGCGTCTCGTCACTTGTCATCTTGCTTGAGGAGAGAGCGCTCCTCCTGCAGACCTGCTCCTCTCTGGCGGCGCACACGTGCTGTGTACAGCGTCAGTGAGGAGGAGGAGGAGGAGTGTTCTCACAGACGTGCCCATCATGTGGCACGTCTGCTAAGTAAAATAAGCCCCCTCCCCCGGTCCAGTCGGTCCCTGGTGCAAAATACTGCCCCCCCACTTTCGGCTAGGCTGCGCCGCCTGAGGCTGTCAGCTCACCTTGCCTCATGGTAGATGCGGCACTGCCCACAATATTTACTGTTTTGGAGTTGCTCTGACCACAATTTGGCCCTTTTTAAATTGCCAAATCCCATTTTTCCTGCTACCAATACATCAACTTCTTGAACTGACTTTTCACTTACGGTTTAAGGCCAGATTCACACAAATGTGGGGAAACTCAGACGTGGAAAACGTGACATTTTTCACATCCGAGATGCCCCCATGTGGGTTCCGCTTTCATGTATCCCCATAGACTTGAGTCTATGGAGGGATCCGTGAAAACGAAACAAAATAGGACATGTTCTATTTTTCAATGGACCCTTCACACGGTCCGTTGAAACAATGGCCATGTAAACGGCCCCATTGAAATACATGCATCCGTTGTTTTAACGGCCATCACTCAGACATACCGTACGTTTGTCTGAATTCGGCCTAATGCTGAGATTCCACAAGGCGTTTTTAATGCATTTTTACTGCAGTTTTGTAGGGATTTTCATTTGCTTCTTAATTGCTGTGAAAAACTGCATGCATTTTGCCATGAATCTCCGTGCTTTTGTGATGCGGTTTTTGCCTGTGTGGTTATTACAGGTGAAGCACATGAATTCAAAAGCCAAAAACTGCATTGCAAAATGGCTGCAATTCACGGTAAAACTGATGGGGTTTTTACCATGCATTTTCACAGCAATTACAAAGCACATGAAAATCGCTACAAAACTGCGGTAAATCGCAATCAAAAGGCCCTGTGTAATCTCATCTTAATATATCCCACTACTTGACTGGTGCCATTGTATCGAGATAATCAATGTTATTTCCACTACTTGTCAGTGATTTTAACCCCTTTCCTGCATTATCACATACATGTAGGGTTAGTTCTCCGCATCCATACATACATGTACGTGATAATGATCAGAAGCTGTGCCCGCGCAATCACCCGCTGGAGAATGGTGTGATTGACAGCTTCTCTCCAGCACTAACGGCCAGGACCGGAGAAAACTCAGATCCCGGACATTTAACCCTTTTTGAATCACGATCAATACAGATAGCGGTGCAGAGAAAAGGAGGTGGCAATCGCAAAGGTCCCCAGAGGTGTCCAGTATAAACCCATGTTAGGATATGCCCTAAACGATGCCTGTGCATTTTAAAAGGCTTTAATGTAATGTTCATATGGACATGACATTACTTTACAGTTGTTTAAAAGCAAAAGTGGGACTACAAAAAAAAATGCTAAATATAATTAAATGAAGGTTGCGATTAAATAAAATAGCGTTGCAAAAGAAAAATACAATAAATAATTTTCTTTTTTTTAATACATTTTATTGACTAAAAATGATTAAATAGTAAAACAAAATACATATTAGGTATCCCCGAACTTGTAGGGACCCTTACAAAAAAGTTACTTTATTAATTATTGTACATGGTAAAAAGCATGAAAAAAAAAGAAAATATGGTGGAATTGCATTTTTTTATGCATTAATCTTAAAGGGGTTGTCCACGCACAGACAACTGATGACCTATCCACATGATAGGTCATCAGTATATGATCGGTGTGGGTCCGACACCCGGACCCCGCACCGATAAGCTGCTCATGCTGCCTCCGGGCACCGGACGTCCATGCCGGAAGCAGACGGCTCCAGTCACGGAATAGCGGCCGAGCTACAGTACTGCAGATCTGCTCCTATTCAAATGATCTGCTCCTTTCAGCTCCGAATACTGCATACCCTTCATAACAACCGGCGCCTGGAGGCAGCCGGAGCAGCTGATCAGTGAGGGTGTCTGACCCTCACCCATCATATACTGATAACTTATCCTGTGTTTAAAACGCGCCAAAATACACGTCAAATACACACCGTGTGAACAGGACCTTACAAATACTGATAAATAATACTGACCAAAATCCGCAAGTGTGAATGAGACTTAAAGGGGTTATCCGGGGACCAAAAATTGCATTGCATTAATATTTTTATGTAAAAAGAAGTCACTTACTAATGTACTTTAATTTAAAATTCGGTACTAAATGGTGCAGTTCAAACCCGGTGAATTGTTCCCGGAAGTCCTGTAGCTTTTGTAATATTGATGACCCGCCGACACGGCCCCACGTGACTGAGGGCTTGCTTCCTGTGATGTTCATGTCGGCATGTTATCAATGAGGCTGTCACATTGCCTATTGCTGGTGTCCTCGAGCAGAGCATCAGCTAGCGCTTTGCTCGGGACTCCAGCACTGCTCCCGGCGTCACTGTCCATATTTGGTCAGTGACTTCAGGGGTTTCCTATCGCTGGAGTTACCAAGCAGAGCATCAGCTTATGCTCTGCCCAGGGACTCCAGCACTGCTGCCAACGTAACTGTCGCTGTCCATATATGGACAGTGACATCGGCAGCAGTACTGGAGTCCCCGACCAGAGCATCAGCAGATGCTCTGCCTGGGGACTCCACATTGCTCCCGACATCACTGTCCATATATGACAGCCCCTTGTGGTTATGCACTTAATATCACGCCGACACGAACAGCACAAGAAGCAAGCCCTCAGTCACGTGGGGCCGTGTCGGCGCGTTATCAATATTAGATAAGCTACAGGAGTTACGGGAACAATTCACTGGGTTTGAACTGCACCATTTAGTACCGAATTTTAAATTAAAGTACATTAGTAAGTGACTTCTTTTTACATAAAAATATTAATGCAATCCAATTTTTGGTCCCCAGATGACCCCTTTAAGACTAGCAATCTGGGCACCAAGAGTGTACATGACATAGAAGCAGCCCATGTAGCTGCTATTGGACCCCTGTAGAGTAGGGCCCAGCTCTGTTAGGTCGGTCCTGTCCTCTGCTATTAAGTGGCAAGAATTTGTGCAGGACTCTCCACTACACAGAAACGGCAGTGTTAGCAAGCCAGGGGATGGGGAATTTGCCTAAGGCCTTATTCACACGAACGTGTTATAAGTCCGTGCTACGTGTGCGATTTTCACGCGCGTCGCACGGACCTATGTTAATGAATGGTGCCGCACTTGATGCACGCTACAGTAGTAAAATAAATGAATGAAAACAGAAAAGCACCACGTGCTTTTCTGTTTGTAAACATAAAACCAGAGTGTCATCATGATGCTGGCTGCACGAAAATCACGCACCCAGGCACCATATGCTGATGACACACTGACCATTTGCGCGCGCAAAACGCATCATTTTTTGCGTGCGCAAAACGGACATGTCCGTGTGAATAAGGCCTAAGGGTAATGCAAAAGGTGTGGAACGGGAAACAAACTTTATGCCTACTTGTCCTGTGTGGCAAAACCCAGGACTATAATGAAGGGCAAAGGCGACACAAAAACATGATTTAAAAAAACAAATGGTTTTATTGTGTAAAAGTAGTAAAGCATTAACCCGCATTTGGGCGTAACTGTACGTCCGAAAACCAAGTGATTTCCCGCAGACGGGCGTACAGTCACGCCCTGTAGATAAAGCGAGTACAGGAGCTGTGCGCGCTTTATCTTCAGCGGCTGTCAGCTGTTATACACAGCTGACATGCCGCTGCAATGGCTGCGATGGCTGTTACCGCCGATCGCAGCCATTTAACCCCTTCAATGCGGCTGTCAATGACGTCCGCCGCATTGAAGTGGTTTACAGAGGGAGGGAGCTCCCTCTGTACCCCCCGGGCCCCCCCACGATGGATCGCGGGTGGCGATTGTTGCTATGGCAACCAGGAAGCCGATACTAGGCTTCCTGGTTGCCCAGGTACGGTAGCCTATTAGGTCCTGCCCGAGGCAGGACCTAATACGCGAACTGTCAAATGAAAAATATGACAGTTACGATGAACTGCACTACATAAGTACATACATAAGTAGTGCAGTGCATCGTAGCGGGGATCAGAAGACCAGATCTTCATGTCCCCAGGTCAGTGTAAAAGAAAAAGTAAAAAATGTAAAAAAAAATGTGAAAGAAAAATAAATAAATGTTAATAAATAATAAAGAAATAATAAAAACAACACTTGCCCTGTTTCCCTGATCAACTCCTTTATTATTAGAAAAAAAATGAAAATATGAAAAACAAACTATACATAATAGGTATCGCCGCGTTCGGAACGGCCTGATCTACAAAAATATCACATTATTTTTACCGCACGGTGAACACCGTAATTTTTTTTTATAAAAAACAATGACAGCATTTTATTTTTTGGTCATCTTGTCTCAAAATTTTTTTAATAAAAAGTGATCAAAAAGTTGCAAGTAACAATAGAAACTACAGTTTTGTCACGCATAAAACAAGCCGTCCCGCAGCGATATCAACGAAAAAATAAAAAAGTTATGGCTGTCAGAAAATGGCGACACTAAAACATGATTTTTTTAGAAAAGAGTATTTTTATTGTTGGAACGTAGTGAAACGTAAAAAAACAATATAAATTTGGTGTCGCTGTAATCGTCCCGCCCCGCAGAATAAAGTTAACATGTTGTTTATACTGCACGGTGAACGCTGTAAAAAAAAAAGATACGTGCTGGAATGGCTGTTTTTTGGTTTCCTCATCTCCCAAAAAATGGAATAAATAGTGATAAAAAAATCGCATGTACCCCAAAATGGAACCAACAAAAATGACAGCTCGTTCCACAAAAAACGCGCCCTCTCACAGCTCCGTCACTGGAAAAATAACACGTTATGACTCTCAAAACGCAATGATGCAAAATGATGCTAAATTACGGCCCAGACTAATTTTTAGGTCCAGTAGAATTTCACTAAATATCCAACATCGTCATTTGCTGGACCCCACAGGTGGACCCTGTA
This sequence comes from Rhinoderma darwinii, assembly GCF_050947455.1. Classification (NCBI taxonomy): domain Eukaryota; kingdom Metazoa; phylum Chordata; class Amphibia; order Anura; family Rhinodermatidae; genus Rhinoderma; species Rhinoderma darwinii. The sequence goes on from NC_134689.1 coordinate 98,080,364, forward strand.
GATGCAGCAGAGATGAGAAAACTTTAGGGCCTTGTGCTGCTTATAGGGTTAGTGAAGAAGTCAAAGATTAGGCAACACTGGAGCGCAGATATTTTGTATAATACCTAATAACCCGGCCTGTGTATAAAGGATTGGTTCAAAGCGACCACACCAATCCATGGATTATTCATTCTCCCCATTATTACATCATCCTATTATGCCCTGATGCACTCCGCCCAGTTTACATATACCCTGATGTACTCCGCCCAGCTTACATATACCCTGATGTACTCCGCACAGCTTACATATACCCTGATGTACTCCGCCCAGCTTACATATACCCTGATGTACTCCGCACAGCTTACATATAGACTGATGTACTCCACCCAGCTTACATATATCCTGATGTACTGCGCCCAGCTTACATATACCCTGATGTACTCCACCCAGCTTACATATGCCTTGATGCACTCCGCCAAGCTTACATATACCCTGATGTACTGCGCCCAGCTTATATATACCTTGATGTTCTCCGCCCAGCTTACATATGCCTTGATGCACTCCGCCCAGCTTGCATATACCCTGATGCACTCCGCACAGCTTACATATACCCTGATGTACTCCTCACATATTACATATACCCTGATGTACTCCTCACAGCTTACATATACCCTGATGCACTCCCCCCATCTTACATATACCCTGATGTACTCCGCACAGCTTACATATACCCTGATGTACTCCGCACAACTGACATATACCCTGATGTACTCCTCACATATTACATATACCCTGATGTACTCCGCCCAGTTTACATATACCCTGATGTACTCCCCCCATCTTACATATACCCTGATGTACTCCGCACAGTTTACATATACCCTGATGTACTCCTCACATATTACATATACCCTGATGTACTCCTCACATATTACATATACCCTGATGCACTCCCCCCATCTTACATATACCCTGATGTACTCCGCCCAGCTTACATATACCCTGATGTACTCCACCCAGCTTACATATATCCTGATGTACTGCGCCCAGCTTACATATACCCTGATGTACTCCACCCAGCTTACATATGCCTTGATGCACTCCGCCAAGCTTACATATACCCTGATGTACTGCGCCCAGCTTATATATACCTTGATGTTCTCCGCCCAGCTTACATATGCCTTGATTCACTCCGCCCAGCTTACATATACCCTGATGCACTCCGCATAGCTTACATATACCCTGATGTACTCCTCACATATTACATATACCCTGATGTACTCCTCACAGCTTACATATACCCTGATGCACTCCCCCCATCTTACATATACCCTGATGTACTCCGCACAGCTTACATATACCCTGATGTACTCCGCACAACTGACATATACCCTGATGTACTCCTCACATATTACATATACCCTGATGTACTCCGCCCAGTTTACATATACCCTGATGTACTCCCCCCATCTTACATATACCCTGATGTACTCCGCACAGTTTACATATACCCTGATGTACTCCTCACATATTACATATACCCTGATGTACTCCTCACATATTACATATACCCTGATGCACTCCCCCCATCTTACATATACCCTGATGTACTCCGCCCAGCTTACATATACCCTGATGTACTCCGCACAGCTTACATATACCCTGATGTACTCCTCACATATTACATATACCCTGATGTACTCCGCCCAGTTTACATATACCCTGATGTACTCCCCCCATCTTACATATACCCTGATGTACTCCGCACAGTTTACATATATCCTGATGTACTCCGCACAGCTTACATATATCCTGATGTACTCCGCACAGCTTACAAATATCCTGATGTACTCCGCACAGCTTACATATATCCTGATGTACTCCGCAAAGCTTACATATACCCTGATGTACTCCGCCCAGCTGACATATACCCTGATGTACTTCGCCCAGCTTACATATACCCTGATGTACTGCGCCCAGCTTATATATACCTTGATGTTCTCCGCCCAGCTTACATATGCCTTGATTCACTCCGCCCAGCTTACATATACCCTGATGCACTCCGCACAGCTTACATATACCCTGATGTACTCCTCACATATTACATATACCCTGATGTACTCCTCACAGCTTACATATACCCTGATGCACTCCCCCCATCTTACATATACCCTGATGTACTCCGCACAGCTTACATATACCCTGATGTACTCCGCACAACTGACATATACCCTGATGTACTCCTCACATATTACATATACCCTGATGTACTCCGCCCAGTTTACATATACCCTGATGTACTCCCCCCATCTTACATATACCCTGATGTACTCCGCACAGTTTACATATACCCTGATGTACTCCTCACATATTACATATACCCTGATGTACTCCTCACATATTACATATACCCTGATGCACTCCCCCCATCTTACATATACCCTGATGTACTCCGCCCAGCTTACATATACCCTGATGTACTCCGCACAGCTTACATATACCCTGATGTACTCCTCACATATTACATATACCCTGATGTACTCCGCCCAGTTTACATATACCCTGATGTACTCCCCCCATCTTACATATACCCTGATGTACTCCGCACAGTTTACATATATCCTGATGTACTCCGCACAGCTTACATATATCCTGATGTACTCCGCACAGCTTACAAATATCCTGATGTACTCCGCACAGCTTACATATATCCTGATGTACTCCGCAAAGCTTACATATACCCTGATGTACTCCGCCCAGCTGACATATACCCTGATGTACTTCGCCCAGCTTACATATACGCTGATGTACTCCGCACAGATTACATATACCCTGATGTACTCCGCCCAGCTGACATATACCCTGATGTACTCCGCACAGCTTACATATATCCTGATGTACTCTGCACAGCTTACATATACCCTGATGTACTCCGCACATCTTACATATATCCTGATGTACTCCGCACAGCTTACATATACCCTGATGTACTCCGCCCAGCTTACATATACCCTGATGTACTCCACAGTTTACATATATCCTGATGTACTCTGCACAGCTTACATATATCCTGATGTACTCCACAGTTTACATATACCCTGATGTACTCCTCACATATTACATATATCCTGATGTACTCCACAGTTTACATATACCCTGATGTACTCTGCACAGCTTACATATATCCTGATGTACTCCGCGCATATTACATATACCCTGATGTACTCCGCACAGCTTACATATAGCCTGATGTACTCCACACATATTACATATACCCTGATGTACTCCGCACAGCTTACATATATCCTGATGTACCCGCACATATTACATATAGCCTGATGTACTCCTCACAGATTACATATACCCTGATGTTCTCCGCACAGATTACATATACCCTGATGTACTCCTCACAGCTTACATATACCCTGATGTACTCCGCACAGCTTACATATATCCTGATGTACCCGCACATATTACATATACCCTGATGTACTCCTCACAGATTACATATACCCTGATGTACCCGCACATATTACATATATCCTGATTTACTCCTCACAGCTTACATATGCCCTGATACCACATATGGGGTATTCTGGAGAACCCGCTTAACAATTTATGGGATGTGTGTCTACGGTGGTACAAGCTGGGCACAACACATTGGGCACTGAAATGGCATATTTGTTGAAAACAGCCATTTTCAATCTGCAACATCTATTGTTTACTCATTTTTGCAAAACACTTGTGCGGTCAAAATGCTCACTACACCCCTAGATCAATTCTTTGAGGGATCTAGTTTCCAAAATGGGGTAATTTTTCGGGGGGTACCACTGTACTGGTACTATAGCTCAATGCAACATGGTGTCAAAAAACGAATCTTATAAAATCTCCACTCCAAATACTAAATGGCGCTCCTTCCCTTTAGAGCCTTGCTGTGTGTCCAAATAGCAGTTTATGACCACATGTGGGGTATTTCCGTACTCTGGAGAAGTTGCTTTACAAATGTTACGGTGCTTTTTCTCCTTTATTTGTTGAGAAAATGAAAAATGTTTAACTAATGCTGCGTCTTATTGGAAAAATATTGTAATTTTTCATTTTCACTGGACATTTCTAATAAAATATATGAGACACCTGTGGGGTCAAAATGCTCACTACACCCCTAGATGAATTCCTCAATGGGTGTAGTTTGCCAAATGGAGTCACTTTTGGGTAGTTTCCACTGTACTGCTACCTAAGGGGCTTTGCAAAAGCGACATGGTGCAGAAAAACCAATCCAGCAAAATCTGCTCTCCAAAAGCCAAATGGCGCTCCTTCCCTTCTGAGCCCTGATGTGTAGTCATACAGTAGTTTATTACCACATGGGGTATTTCCGTACTCTGGAGAAGTTGCTTTACAAATTTTACGGTGATTTTTCTCCTTTATTTGATGAGAAAATGAAACATTTTTACCTAAAGCTATGTCTTAGTGGAAAAAAATTAAATTTTTCATGTTTACTGCCCAATTCTAATGAAATCTATGAAACACCTGGGGGCGTCAAAATACTCACTATACCCCTAGTTGAATTCCTCTAGGGGTGTAGTTTCCCAAATGGAGTCACTTTTGGGGGGTTTCCACTGTACTGGCACCTTTAGGAGCTTTACAAATGTGACATGGTGCCGAGAAATCAAACCAGCAAAATCTGTACTTCAAAAGCTAAATGGCGGGCCTTCCCTTCTGAGTCCTGCCGCTTCCCCAAACAGCCGTTTATGACCAATGTTGGGTATTTCCGTACTCTGGAGAAGTTGCTTTACAAATGTTGGGGTGCTTTTCATCATTTATTTGTTGAAAAAAATAAAATTTTTGAGGTAAAGCTACATCTTATTGGAAAATAATGTAATTTTTCACTTTCACTGCCCAATTCTAATGAAATCTATGAAACACCTGTGAGGTCAAAATGCTCACTACACCCCTATATGAATTCCTCAAGGGGTGTAGTTTCCTAAATGGAGTCACCTTTGGGGGGTTTCCACTGTTCTGGTACCTTAGGAGCTTTACAAATGTGACATGGTGCAGAGAAATGAATCCAGCAAAATCAGCGCTCCAAAAGCTAAATGGCGTGCCTTCCCTGCCGAGTCCTGCCGCTTGCTCAAACAGCAGTTTATGACCACAAGTTGGGTATTTCCGTACTCTGGAGAAGTTGCTTTACAAATGTTGGGGTGCTTTTCCTCATTTATTTGTTGAAAAAAATAATAATTTTGAGGTAAAGCTACATCTTATTGGAAAATAATGTAATTTTTCATTTTCACTGCCCAATTCTAATGAAATCTATGAAACATCTGTGGGGTCAAAATGCTCACTACACCCCTAGATGAATTCCTCAAAGGGTATAGTTTCCCAAATGGCGTCACTTTTGTGGGGTTTCCTTTGTTTCGGCACCACAAGACCTCTTCTAACCTGACATGGTGCCTGAAATATAATTTAAGAAAAGGAAGGCCCAAAAATCCTCTAGGTGCTTCTTTGCTTCTGAGGCCGGTGTTTCAGTCCAGTAGCGCACTAGGGCCACATGTGGGATATTTCTAAAAACTTCAGAATCAGGGCAATAAATATTCAGTTGTGTTTCTCTTGTAAAAACCTTCAGTATTACAGGAAAAATGGATTAAAATGGAATTTCTGCAAAAAAAAATTAAATTTGCAAATTTCCCTTCCACTTTGCTTTAATTCCTGTGAAACGCATAAAGGGTTAAGAAACTTTCTAAATGCTGTTTTGAGTACTTTAAGGGGTGCAGTTTTTAAAATGGGGTGATTTGTGGGGGTTCCTAATATATAAGGCCCTCAAAGCCACTTCAGAACTGAACTGGTCCCTAAAAAAATAGCCTTTTGACATTTTATTGAAAATGTGAGAAATTGCTGCTAAACTTATAAGCCTTGTAACGTCCTAAAAAAATAAAAGGATGTTCAAAAAATGATGCCAATCTAAAGTAGACATATGGGGATGTTAGCTAGTAACTATTTTGTGTGGTATAACAATCTGTCTTACAAGTAGATACATTTGAATTTAGAAAATGCAAATTTTTTGCAAATTTTCTCTAAATTTTGGTGTTTTTCACACAAAAATATTGAATATATCGACCAAATTTTTTCACTAACTTAAAGTACAATATGTCACGAGAAAACAATCTCAGAATCACTTGGATATGTAATAGCATTCCGGAGTTATTACCACATAAAGTGACACATGTCAGATTTAAAAAATGAGGCTGTGTCATAAGGTCTAAAAGTGGCTGCGTCCTTAAGGGGTTAAAAAAAGATATAACTTAGGCCTGATTTACACGAGCGTGTGCGTTTTGCGCACGCAAAAAACGCGGCATTTTGCGTGCGCAAAAGGCACTTAACAGCTGCGTGGGTCATCAGTGTATGATGCGCGGCTGCGTGATTATCGCGCAGCCGCCATCATTATCACACTCCGTTTGGATGTTTGTAAACAGAAAAGCACGTGGTGCTTTTCTGTTTACATTCTGAGTTTGACAGCTGTTGCGCGAATCACGCAGTTCGCACGGAAGTGCTTCAGTGCGGCATGCGTGGTTTTCACGCACCCATTGACTTCAATGGGTGCGTGATGCGCGAAAAACGGCAAAATATAGAACATGACATGAGTTTTACGCAGCGGACTCACGCTGCGCAAAACTCACGGACTGTCTGCATGCCCCCATAGACTAATATAGGTGCGTACGACACGCGTGAAAAGCACGCGCGTCGCACCGCACCTATATCACGCACGTGTAAATGATGCCTTAGGTATCGTTTTAATCAAACTGACCAGCACAATGAAGGTAACATGTTCTTTATACCGCATGATGAACCCCTTAAAAATGAATCATAGCGGAATCTTAATGGTACAAAGAGCTGTCTGTTTACATCATACAAATGGCATTGTGTAAAGCTTATTTGCTATCCTGGTCTGCAGGTCAGATGGAAATTTTCTCTTAGGCCTCATGCACACAACCATAGCCATGTGCACGGCCATGATTTTTGGGGTCGGCCGGCAGCGGACTGTCAGCCGCGAGCCGCACGCAAATCGCGGGCCATGCACATGGCCGCGGCCATTATTTTCAATGAGCCCGGACCTCAGAACACGGGCGTAATAAGACATGTCCGTTCTTTCTGCGGTGCGGGCTCCCGGGCCATGCACGGACCGTAAAAACTACAGTCGTGTGCATGGCCCCATATAAATGAATGGGGCCGCAATTCTCCCGTGGATTCCCGGGGGAATTGCAGCCGCAAAAGCACGTTCGTTGCATTAGTTTTAAGTGGTGGTTATCAAGGCCCTTATATTTGGGAACCAGGAAGAGGAGGGCCCAAACACACTTTTCCAGCAAAGTTCCTCAAACTTAATGTGGCAGGGGCCCAAAAAAAGGTGCAGAGTGTGTTTCAAAAGGGGGATGAAAAAATACACTATTTATCAGTGCGACACCCGCCCTGAAAAAACTGGCCTGTGCATAAAGGATTGCTTCAAAGCGTACCACACTTCTATGGATTATTAATGTTATTCTTTTTTTTACCGCATTCTTATACCACCTTATTATGCCCTGATGTACCCCACACAGCCTACATATGCACCCACATTATAAAATTAAATACCAGTAAAACCCCAAACAAAACTACTACAGAGCAAAATCTGCGCTCCAAAAGTCTAATGTCAGTCCTTTCGAACATGTGGGGTATTATCACTATCATACTTGGGAGAACCCGCTTAACAATTTATGGGTAAACATATTAGGCACTAAAATGGCAATTTTCACTATGCAACATCCATTAAGCACTAATTTCTCACTACACCCCCAGATAAATGCCTGTCTAGGTGTAGGTTTTAAAATTGGGTCACTTCTTGGGGTTTTCTTTTACTATTTCACCTCAGAGCCTCAAATTGTGGGCCAATGCTGTGTAAATCACCAAATTAGGCCTCAAATGTGCCTGGTGCCACACACACTGTAGATAGCGCCACATACACCCCCTGTAGATAACGCTACACACAGACCCCCTGTAGATAGCACCACACACAACCCTGTAGATAGCATCACACACACCCCCTGTATATAGCGCCACACCACCTCCCCTGTAGACAGCATCACAGTTCCCGAATAGACAGCGCCACACAACCCACCATGCAGAGAGCGCCACACCCCTCTTGTAGATAGTGCCACCCTGTAGATATCGCCACACAGACCCCTGTAGATAGCGCCACACAGAGACCCCTATAGATAGCACCACACAGCCCTTCCCCTTATTGTAAATAGTGCCACACAGCCCCCCTTATATATATAGGGCAACTCTGCCCCTCCTTGTATATAGTGCCACACAGCCCCCCTTGTATATAGTGCCACACAACCCCCCTTGTATATAGTGCCACACAACCCTCCCCTTGTATAGTGCCACACAGCCTCCCTCCCTTGTATATAGTGCCACACAGCCCCCTTCCCTTGTTTATAGTGCCACACAGCCCCCTTGTATATAGTGGCACACAGCCCCCCTCCATCGTATATAGTGCCATGCAGCTAGACACCTTGTATATAGTGCCATACAACCCACCCCCCTTGTATATAGTGCCACACAGCCCCCATTGAATATATAGTGCTACACAGCAATCCCCCCTGTACATAGTGCCCCCAAAACAAAATATATTGTAGTTACCTTTACTCCGTTTCCGCAATGGACAGACAGAGCACTGCACAATCCGTCAGGCGAGAAGCTTGCGCAGACCAGCATCACACCTAATGTGGCCTGCAGCCTGTAGTATTCATTTGTATCTGCGTCCTGAAGACTCAGATTCAAGTTACTGTGACTGTCGCTAGCACCGGTGCCCCCTCTAGTGGTGCGCGCACGCTCTTGCCCGGCCTTAAAGGGCAAGCGCACACACATTAATTATATCACAAATTAGCCCTAATCACTCTGGACTATAAAAGGGGCCCTACCCTTTCACTCCCTGCCTGAGCGTTGTTCGTATTCCTCTGTTAGTCTGGCAAATGGTCTCTTAGTGTTATCCTGCTCCCGTTGTTCCCGTGCCCTGCTACCTGTATCCTATATCCCGTGTTATACTTGTTCCTGTGCCCGCTATAGTATTGGAGTCGAGTTCTGCCATCGGCCACATCTGCTGCGTTACACCACGTCTGGTGTCATCTATCTTGTTTGCATCACCTGCATACAAGATCCCATCTGTGCCAAGTCGTTGCTACTGTCTGGACTATCACAGGTACCCTTGTGCTTGGACTATATATATATATATTGACTTGGTACACTATAGTTTGGCCAGCTGCCATCCCGCTACGGCGGTTCGGCCCAGTGGGTCCACACACCCACAGATTTTAATTTATTTTCTAAAACATTTTTTTTTACTCTTCTTACTTTTCATTTTAGTCCCAGTAGGGGATTTGAAGGCCTGATCTTCTGATTGCAGGTATAAAACATTTCACTATTTATGTAGTGCAGTGTTTTATAACTGTCAGTTTTACACCGATAGGCAGCGTATTTGGCCTTGCCTCTGGCAGGGCATAATTGACTTCCATACATGCCAGACAAGGAGGCTATTGTTTGCCCTAGCAGCCGATCGGCTGGGGTACAGAGAAAGCCCACTCCCTCTGTCAACCACTAAGAAGCCGCTATAGCTATTTACTATGGGATGTAAGGGGTTAAATGGCCGGAATCAGCTGTTTGGCATTTCGCAGGAACTGCTTCCCACCCATGACATAACTGTATATAAGCCTTATAAAGTCCAAAAAAAAATAAAATAATGATTTCTACATACAGAAGATATATTGTTATATTACAGAAGATATACTGTTAACCTTACTTATTTACTAATTTGTGTGGTATCATTATCCATTTTAGAAGCAGAGGATTTCATATTTAGTAAAATTTAAACATTTCCAATGTTCAGATTTATTTAACAATAAAGAGAAAACATATAAACCGAAATGTATCACTAGCATGTGACAAAAAAAAACAATATCAGAATCACTTGGATAAGTAAAAGTATTACAGAGTTATTACCATATGAAGTGACACGTGAGATGTGAAAAATGGGGCTGTGTTCCAAAGTCCAAAATAGGCCTTGCCCATAGGGGGTTAATTGCGTTCAGGCCTCAAACCAGTTGCCTTAATTAATTTTAGACCCCTGACCAGAACCCGCGATTAATTTTAGATCCCAGACCCCTAAGATAAGTTTAGACCCCAGACCAGACTCCTCTATATACTTACCTCTCCTGGCTTCTCTTCAGCTCTTGGCCCTGACCCTGGAATTAGAATGCTAAATGTAACATAGGACTTACCACCCAACTTCAGTGCCCAATAACACTAATGTACTTCCCAGCAGTTTGGAGGCTGTTAAAGTAGCCAACGCGGAACATTGATTTCAATGGTTGGTGTGCAATGCTTCAGTGATCCTAATGGAGCAACCTGCTAATCATTGGGGAACTCATATTGTAGATTAGGTTTATCCAAATCAGACCCTTACTGCCCATAGTAGATGGTGAACAACAGGGCCGTCTCTAATACTGGCAGGGGATACGATCGCCCAGGGCGCACACTGCTTGGATAGGATGGAGGCCCCAGCAAACTGCTTTAGACTTTTTTCTATTTAAGATCCCTGCATTGATGCCACTGCTGCAGATGATAACAGAGACAGGCATAGACCCCGACGCAGGGATCAAGTAAAGTGCCAGCACGGACCAGGATCAGGATGCGCTGCTGTGTCTCTGAGACCCCCACCAATTGCTAAAACAGAGCGTCAGAAGTGCTTGTGTGAGCGCTGAGCTGCTTAGTTTCTGTTCGTCTTGTTCCAGAAAGACGATGTATCGGAGTACGGCTCATAGACTTTCTATTGAGCCTGTACACCGATACATTGATTTCCATTGATTGTCACTATGACATGTCAGAATTTTGTTGAACGTTTAGTTACCCTTTAAAGGAGGAGTCAGAGAGGGGTAGTAGTACTGGTAATTGTGAGTTAGTTTATGTTCACACGACAGCGCAAAATACGTCTGAAATTACGGAGCTGTTTTCAGGCAAAAACAGCTCCTGAATTTCAGAACTAATTGCTCGTACTCGCGTTTTTCGCGGCGTCCATAACGGACGTAATTGGAACTGTTTTTCAATGGAGTCAATGAAAAACGGCTCGAATTACGTCCCAAGAAGTGTCCTGCACTTCTTTTGACGAGCCGTCTTTTTTGCGCGCCGTCTTTTAATAGTGACGCGTAAAATGACAGGTCGCCGGCACAGTACATCGTAAAACCCATTGAAAGTAATGGGCAGATGTTTGTCGGCGTAATGAAGCCGTTTTTTCAGACGTAATTTGGAGCGTAAAACGCCCGAATTACGTCTGAAACTTGGTCGTGTGATCATACCCTTACAGTACTTACTGCTACTAGTAGTGCACCTGCAATCTCCTATGTCCTCCCTTTAACGCTTTTTATTCTTGTTAGATGTCACAACAAAATAAAGTTTAAGAGCCAAAACGGGTGAGTGCCGCATTTTTCATCCTTCTCACTGTATGAAATCCTCAGACTGTTTTTCTCTAAGCTGAGCACCACCCAAGGTCTTTTGGCTAGGAACTCCTTTCCTCGTTTGCATTTGTTTACCTGCTCCTTACTACAGAAACAACGACTGGTGCCAACTTCTCTCTACCGTACTCTATGTCCAGTATATGCACTCAATACTTGATCGGGGCTCCTTTTGCATGAATTACTGCATCAATGCAGCGTGGCATGGAGGTGATCAGCCTGTGGCACTACTGAGGTGTTATCAATGCAGCGTGGCATGGAGGCGATCAGCCTGTGGCACTACTGAGGTGTTATCAATGCGGTGTGGCATGAAGGTGATCAGCCTGTGGCAATGCTGAGGTGTTATCAATGCGGCGTGGCATGAAAGCGATCAGCCTGTGGCACTGCTGAGGTGTTATCAATGCGGCGTGGCATGGAGGTGATCAGCCTGTGGCACTGCTGAGGTGTTATCAATGCAGCGTGGCATGGAGGCGATCAGCCTGTGGCACTGCTGAGGTGTTATCAATGCGGCGTGGCATGGAGGCGATCAGCCTGTGGCACTGCTGAGGTGTTATCAATGCGGCGTGGCATGGAGGCGATCAGCCTGTGGCACTACTGAGGTGTTAAAATGTGGCGTGGCATGGAGGCGATCGGCCTGTGGCACTGCTGAGGTGTTATGGAAGCCCAGGTTGCTTTGATAGCGGCCTTCAGCTCGTCTGCATTGTTGGGTCTGGTGTCTCTCATCTTCCTCTTGACAATTCCCTATAGATTCTCTATGGGGTTTAGGTCAGGCGAGTTTGCTGGCCCATCAAGCACAGTGATAATGTGGTTATTAAACCAGGTATTGGTACTTTCGGCAGTGTGGGCCGTTGCCAAGTCCTGCTGGAAAATGAAATCAGCATCCCCATAAAGCTTGTCAGCAGAGGGAAGCATGAAGTGCTGGAAAGTTTCCTGCTAGACGGGTGCGTAGGCTCTGCACTTGATATAACACAGTGGACCAACACCAGCAGATGACATGGCTCCCCAAACCATCACTGACTGTGGAAACTTCACACTGGACCGCAAGCAACTTGGATTGATGCCTCTCCACTCTTCCTCCAGACTCTGGGACCTGGATTTCCAAATGAAATGCAAGATTGACTTTCATCTGAAAACAGGACTTTGGACCACTGAGCAACAGTATAGTCCTGTTAAAGGCTTAGGAAACCTTTGCAGGTGTTTTGTGTTGATTCGCTGATTAGAGTGTGACACCACGAGTCTACAATCTTACATATATATATATATATATATATATATATATATATATATATATATATATATATATATATATATATATATATATATATATATATATATATATGTGTATACATACACATACATTTTTTTTTTTGAGGGGGGGCATATGTACTGGGGCTATTGCTTCTGATGTTTTAAGACCTTAGTGACACCCCTGGCTGCTGGTGCTTCATCGTTGGGTCACTTAGGAGACCCAGTGATGCAGCTGCAAGATGCGGTCTGTCGGCCATGAGAAGTTGGGGGGATGCAGGAAGGACTTTTGCATTGGGGCCCATGAGCCTTTAGCTACACCCCTGGGGACTGTCATGCTGGATCCCGGACAGTTGGCATGTAAGATGATGTTCTGCAGCTGCTGACATATGTATGGAGTTATCAGTAAGAAACATATTTATTTGCCTGGCACATTATTGACGTTGAAAGAATTTTTGGATGTTGGCTAAATTCCCCAGCAACTACCTTCGTAAACCAGCACAGGCAGATGTGTCCCTTGGGTTGTCCTCTGACCCTGTAGTGTATATAAAACATCTGATCTGGATACTATATACTCCTGAAATCAAACTAAAGAGGAATACACTCATGATGCCTAACGTATATTTATTTAAAAGCCTTCAAGCACGGATTACAGGGAGATACATTTTATCCCATTATATTTCCAGTTTTCTTTGAATTGCATGCCTCATGTACCGCTGCTTTCACAGCACATTGGAGCATTTTCACATTCACTACTGCATACAACAGTTCGCACGCTAGGCGGCAGTAGAGCACAAGGTTGAAAAAGGAACGCTGAATGTTTGTGCCACATCGCGCTCCGTAGCAGGCAGGACAGCAGTGATGGCGACTTCCCGTGATGTCCACGTAGAAATCTGTCACCAGGAAATTGTCAAATATGATCTGGAGATCAAAGCCCTGATCCAGGTACGGAGGCGGCTAGTGGGCGCTCATAGATGAGGTGTGGGGGCTCTCCCAGGTGGCAGCTGTCACCCGGAGGTCATGATCTGATATAGTCTCCTGTCCAGTATAAAGCATTTAAGCCTTGCAAATAAATAGTTCTTATTATAAAGCATTTCTACCTAATGTCAAACAACTATAAGACCTTGAGTTCACTTATTCAGCTTCCACTTGGTTAACAATTCTCCTCCACCATTTCTTATCTTATGTTAGTTCTATATGTTTCTGGGAAAGCTGGATGACCACTAGTTTAACTGTCATTATAACTACCAAGGTAATTGTTACCCATCTATACTGGAAAAGCCAATCTGCCTAGTTATGCGGTGATACAGGTGAAGTAGACTGAAAAGGTTTTTACCAATTTGGCATATGGATGTCATAGAGAGGGGTCCCCGAGTCAGACGACAGAGCCGTTAAGCAGCGCGACTCTCACTCTGGCAGATTCGAGAAGTCCATGCAATACATATATGTGTATATATTTTGGTTATTTGGCACACTACTCTTTCTCTGTGCCTATGTGAGTTACATGACTGTGGACTGACTGCAGCGTTTACACTAGAATGTGGCCTGACCGGCGGCAGCGTTTACACTAGACTGTGGCCGGATCGGCGGCAGCGTTTACACTAGACTGTGGCCGGACCGGCGGCGGCGTTTACGCTAGACTGTGGCCGGACCGGCGGCGGCGTTTACGCTAGACTGTGGCCGGACCGGCGGCGGCGTTCACGCTAGACTGTGGCCGGACCGGCGGCGGCGTTTACGCTAGACTGTGGCCGGACCGGCGGCGGCGTTCACGCTAGACTGTGGCCGGACCGGCGTTTACACTTGTTATAAGCAAGCGTAGATTTGCAACAAAGTTTGTGCAATGTTCTGGCTTTAGTATTAATAAATCTGTCCGGTTAAACTCTTCTTACATTGCCGATACTTTTCAAAACTGCCGAGTGCTGAAGAAAACAGCAAGTGTTTGCATAAATGTGGCGTGCGCCATGATTTGTGACTATAAAATAAATAATAAACCGCTACAAAGCTATTGATACATCCGCCTCAATGTGTTCTATGTCCTGCTACCTGCAGCTGCCACTAGGTGGAGCGTGGGAACTTACTGCATACTGTCCTACATTGACCACAATAAGAAGACCGTATGCAGATACCTGCTCCCGGCATAACGTTATGCAGCAGAGCTCTGGGCTAAAAAATCACTTTGACTCCTAAGTCTAAAAATGTCGGAATGATGTATTTTTGGGTCGCGTTTAGAACCATTTTAGTCGCCATCTGGAGCCCTGACTATAATATGTGACCAGTGTCAGAAACATTTTAATTTCGCCAGGTAGGGTATGTGCAGAAATAGGAGAGCGGCAGTGGGCGCCAAGAAAAACTCTGTATGCCTGGCATCATAGACAAGTGCTTTCATACCTACATTTCCTCAGTATAGCAAGCACTGGAAAATTGTGTTATTACAGACCTACTTACTGTTTTGGCTATAATGAGATTTTGGTCATGTCTGCTGTTAACAGGATATCCGAGAATGTACAGGTCCGATAAGTACACTGAACGATTTCAATGCACAAGTGAAAGACAAGTTCCGTCTACTGAGGTTAAGGATTCAGGTAGGATGGGAATCAATTAATAGTGAGTTTCTCCACCTAATTGTTTTTCTCCAAAAATCTAATCAATGCTACAGCCTGAGGCCTTCCACATGGAGCTTCTCCAGGGCCAAAGTCCATGTGCGGAGCTCTTCAGATGCTCTACCCGGGCACTCCGACATTGGGAAGCTACTGACTTCACTCTACATGTATGAACAGTGATGTCGCGAGCTTCCAGATGTATATACCTGTGACGGGTGCCATATAGTGACCTCCATCACCCCTAGGCTTCTATGTTAAAAAAACGTATCCCGCGCAGTAAATGTTTTTTTTTTTTTGCAGGATGGAGTAGTGTCGTCCATAACGCTATTGTATCCTAAAAAAAAATGTATATTTAAGTAGCCGAGGCCAAAAGGAGACTCTTCTGGCCTCCTTCAGGCTTATGGAACCTATGGACACATTTATCGTATACGTCGGGAGCTTTCCAGACGTATATGATAAGTGTAGGGCAATAACGTGATGTGAAGGGGGACTGAGCTGAAAAATAATAGCATGGCTTGACTGCTGCCAAGCTGTTTTCCCCTTCTCTGCAGTGACAAACCAGCAATGAGCTGAACAGTCATGATTGACAGTCTGGTTGCTAGGGACATACTGCCTAACAACCACAATCTCTGTAATTGGGTTGCAAGGCAGCACTTTCCTAGTAACCGGTTTGTATCAGATCTCAAGCTCAAGGAAAAAATTGTTAGTAAACAGAGTAGAGAATTGGCTAGGAAGGTTGACTAGTCTTCATTCACACTGCTGCATTAGTTTTGAACAAACAAATGTATAATGTCTTTAAATGTCAGATTTGAGATTTGTTTACAAGCACACATTGGGGAACATTTTTATTAATGTAGTAGAGCATTGGAGACATTTATTTTAAAGGATAGTTGTGAAACCGCACCTTTTATGTAGGTCCCAATATCACTGATATAGAGCAGCGATTTCCAAACTTTTTAAAACCAGGGTACCCCAAACCAGTTAGACGACATTTAAGAACCCTATACTGTTGTCCATGTGGATGACACATCACCAGATTGCGGTGGTTTGTCTTCTGTAGTGACTTCACGGCTGCGCAGGAAGCAGTTGGTGCTGAATGGAGGGGAGCGCTGCTTCTGCAACACAGTGGGTAACAATTACTCATACCGGCAGAGCCACGAGAGTTACTAAAAGGTGGGTGCAGTGAATACACCATATTATTGAGCCGCATCCTCCATGCGGCTGTGGGTGTCTGCCATTAGCAGTCCTGGTTGTAAGGAGTTAAAGGGGTGGTAGTCACTTTTATTGGCTTCAGGGTTAACACCTAAAGGGGCGATGTGCCTTTAAACAACCATTTAGCATATGCTTCCCTGCCACCCAGCCCTCTGTTAGCCGCCACAGATACAGTGAAGGAAATAAGTATTTGATCCCTTGCTGATTTTCTAAGTTTGCCCACTGTCAAAGACATGAACAGTCTAGAATTTTTAGGCTAGGTTAATTTTACCAGTGAGAGATCGATTATATATTTAAAAAAAAAACAGAAAATCACATTGTCAAAATTATATTTATTTATTTGCATTGTGCACAGAGAAATAAGTATTTCATCCCCTACCAACCATTAAGAGTTCAGCCTCCTCCAGACCAGTTACACGCTCCAAATCAACTTGGTGCCTGCATTAAAGACAGCTGTCTCACATGGTCACCTGTATAAAAGACTCCTGTCCACAGACTCAATGAATCAGTCTGACTCTAACCTCTACAACATGGGCAATACCAAAGAGCTTTCTAAGGATGTCGGGGACAAGATCATAGACCTGCACAAGGCTGGAATGGGCTACAAAACCATAAGTAAGACGCTGGGTGAGAAGGAGACAACTGTTGGTGCAATAGTAAGAAAATGGAAGACATACAAAATGACTGTCAATCGACATCGATCTGGGGCTCCATGCAAAATCTCACCTCGTGGGGTATCCTTGATCCTGAGGAAGGTGAGAGCTCAGCTGAAAACTACACGGGGGGAACTTGTTAATGATTTCAAGGCAGCTGGGACCACAGTCACCAAGAAAACCATTGGTAACACATTACGCCGTAATGGATTAAAATCCTGCAGTGCCCGCAAGGTCCCCCTGCTCAAGAAGGCACATGTACAAGCCCGTCTGAAGTTTGCAAATGAACATCTGGATGATTCTGAGAGTGATTGGGAGAAGGAGCTGTGGTCAGATGAGACTAAAATTGAGCTCTTTGGCATTAACTCAACTCGCCGTGTTTGGAGGAAGAGAAATGCTGCCTATGACCCAAAGAACACAGTCCCCACTGTCAAGCATGGAGGTGGAAACATTATGTTTTGGGGGTGTTTCTCTGCTAAGGGCACAGGACTACTTCACCGAATCAATGGGAGAATGGATGGAGCCATGTACCGTCCAATCCTGAGTGACGACCTCCTTCCCTCCACCAGGACATTAAAAATGGCTCGTGGCTGGGTCTTCCAGCACAACAATGACCCGAAACATACAGCCAAGGCAACAAAGGAGTTGCTCAAAAAGAAGCACCTTAAGGTCATGGAGTGGCCTAGCCAGTCTCCAGGCCTTAATCACATTGAAAACTTATGGAGGGAGCTCAAGATCCGAGTTGCCAAGCGACAGCCTCGAAATCTTAATGATTTACAGATGATCTGCAAAGAGGAGTGGGCCAAAATTCCATCTAACATGTGTGCAAACCTCATCATCAACTACTAAAAATGTCTGACTGCTGTGCTTGCCAACAAGGGTTTTGCCACCAAGTATTTAAGTCTTGTTTGCCAAAGCGATCAAATACTTATTTCTCTGTGCACAATGCAAATAAATATATATAATTTTGACAATGTGATTTTCTTTTTTTTTTTTTTTCTTTTATATAACCTATCTCTCACTGGTAAAATTAACCTAGCCTAAAAATCCTAGACTGTTCATGTCTTTGACAGTGGGCAAACTTACAAAATCAGCAAGGGATCAAATACTTATTTCCTTCACTGTATATAGCCAGAATTTCTGATGGGCACAAACTCAGGTCCTGTTCACATGTGCTCAGAATCTCTGTTAGGATCTTCCACCGCAGATTCCATCGTTCTTGCCAAAGTAGCGGAAAGCCGACCGAACACGTTGAAGTCAATGGGTTCCGTTGGGCGCTGTTAGTTTCCGTCATGCTATGGGTTCAGCGCTTCTGGTATTCTTGTTGTTCTGCTCCTGTGACAGAGCAGAACTTTGGGAACCAGAATGCAGATATGGACCGTGCCGTATTTGGTTCATTTAGTGGAATTTTTTTATGTATACCCTATTGTTGGCCCGGTCCTACTGGTAAATTGTGATATTTATCAGTTTGTGTATTTCCTGAAAGGATCTGGAGCAGATGGCCAAAGAACAGGATAAGGAGTCTGACAAGCAAACATTGCTGAAAGAGATGGAGTCTCACAAGAAGCAGATGCTCAGGTGTGTATTAGGTTTGTATCATGTAATTATCTTAGTGGGCAGAACCTCAGATGGTAACACAAATCTGCTTTACTAAGGCGGGCAAAGCGCTAGGAGGAGCTGCGAGGGGAGAGTCCCGGTGGTCAGACCTCGCTTATTATATATATATATATATACACACGGTATATCTGTATCGATCTGCCATAAATGTTTTTTTTTACGGGAAAAGTGTTTTTTTTTTTTTTTTTATATACCATAGTGTAAGAGTATGTGCGCACACACACTAATTACGTCCGTAATTGACGGACGTATTTCGGCCGCAAGTACCGGACCGAACACAGTGCAGGGAGCCGGGCTCCTAGCATCATACTTATGTACGATGCTAGGAGTCCCTGCCTCGCTGCGGGACAACTGTCCCATACTGTAATCATGTTTTCAGTACGGGACAGTTGTCTAGCATCGAGGCAGGGACTCCTAGCATCGTACATAAGTATGATGCTAGGAGCCCGGCTCCCTGCACTGTGTTCGGTCCGGTTCTTGTGGCCGAAATACGTCCGTCAATTACGGACGTAATTAGTGTGTGTGCACATACCCGTACACTTTTTACTGCCTATTATGAAATTGTTTTAGAGTTATTTTCTAGTATATTTTTTCATATCTATCAGTATACCTCATCTTTTTTTTTTTTTCTGTTCGTTTTACAGTAATAGCACGTGACCTACATTTGCTATATACTAGTCCTTCTCAATGAATGAGAATATCATCAAAAAGTTAATTTATTTCAGTAATTCAATTAAAAAAGTGAAACTCATATATTACATAGATTCATTACACACAGAGTGATCTATTTCCAGCATTTTTTTTCTTTTAATGTTGATGATTATGGCTAACAGTTCATGAAAACCCACAATTTAGTGTCTCAGAAAATTAGAATATTGGGTAAAAGTTGAAGATTGTTGACTCATGGTGTCACACTCTAATCAGCTAATGAACACAAAACACCTGCCAAGGTTTCCTAAGCCTTTAACAGGACTGGTCTGATGCTCAGTGGTCCAAAGTCCTGTTTTCAGATGAAAGTAAATTTTGCATTTCATTTGGAAATCCAGGTCCCAGAGTCTGGAGGAAGAGTGGAGAGGTGTCAATCCAAGTTGCTTGTGGTCCAGTGTGAAGTTTCCACAGTCAGTGATGGTTTGGGGAGCCATGTCATCTGCTGGTGTTTGTCCACTGTGTTATATCAAGTCCAGAGTCATCGCAGCCGTCTAGCAGGAAATTTTAGAGCACTTCATGCTTCCCTCCGCTGACAAGTTTTATGGAGATGCTGATTTCATTTTCTAGCAGGACTTGGTACTTTTGGCAGTGTGGGCAGGTGCCAACACCTGGTTTAATAACCAAAGTTTCACTGCGCTTAATTGGCCAGCAAACTTACCTGACCTAAATCCCATGGAGAATCTATAGGGTATTGTGAAGAGGAAGATGAGACACCAGACCCAACAATGCAGACGAGCTGAAGGCTGCTATCAAAGCAACCTGGGCTTCCATAACACCTCAGCAGTGCCAGAGGCTGATCACCTCCATGCCACGCCGCATTGATAACACCTCAGCAGTGCCACAGGCTGATCGCCTCCATGCCACGCCGCATTGATAACACCTCAGCAGTGCCACAGGCTGATCGCTTTCATGCCACGCCGCATTGATGCAGTAATTCATGCAAAAGGAGCCCGACCAAGTATTGAGCGCATATACTGTACATACTTTTCAGTAGGACGACATTTCGGTATTAAAAATAATTTTTGAAATTGGGCTTCTTTAATATTCACATTTTCTGAGAGACTAATTTTGGGTTTTCATTAGCCATAATCATCAACATTAAAAGAAAAAATGCTGGAAATAAATCACTCGGTGTGTAATGAATCTATAGAATATAGGAGTTTCACTTTTTGATTTGAATTACTGAAATAAATAAACTTTTTGATGATATTCTCATTCATTGAGAAGAACTGGTACATTGGGCTCCTGACTTACGGACATATCCACAACCTATGCGGCTTAGTCCACACACTCCAGACTTTTTCCACATCGGATTTCATAGCAGATGCGCATCTAAATCCACGTTAGGCCTGATTCAGACGAACATGTCTGTTTTGCGTTCGTAAAAACGGACCGTATTTCATGAATTTCAGTTCCGTGGGGCATCGGTGTTCCTTTTTTTTTGTTTTTTTTTCTCATCATTACTTTAGCAACTGGTGCATGAAAAACACAGACAACACACCGATGTTGTCCGTGTTTTTCACGCATCCGTTGACTTCATTGGGCGACGTGGTCCGCAAAAACGGACCAAAATAGGACATGCAGTGAAAAACGGACACGCTGCTTGAAATATCACGCATGTGTGAATAGCCCTATTGATTTGCATGGGTCCATATTCTGTCTGTTATTTCAACGGACAGCGCACGGACGTACTTAACGTTCGTCAAGAATAAGGCCTTATGTGCAGATTTCACCCTATGCTTTTCGAACGGTGAAATCCACAGTAAAAATCAGCAACAACTCCACAACAGAAACCCGCAGCATGACTTCAATTCTGCGCAGATTTTTTTCTGCTACGTGTAGCTGGGATTTTTTTAAGCCAAATCCACGTGTATTATACTGTAAATTGCTGTGTATTTTCAGCCTTAACATAATTCCGATCCCGGCCGTTGCAGCTGACTGTCAACTGTTTGTTTCAGCTGAATTTCGCCGCTGATGGTTGCTTCTGAGACGGCGCTATCCCCACGCCGTAAATTTACGGCTTTGTTAGGGATCTACACCCCATCTATGCCGTTAACGTGCTGGTGAGGGGTTTATTTCTCACAATCTGCCCTGTATTTAATGACTTATTCAACATCTTCATTTCAGCAATCAGAGTGTGTGGAGGAAAGCAAATCTTTCTTGTAAGCTGGCGATAGATAATGCTGAAAAGGATGAACTTCTTGAAGGGGGTGATCCCACAAGACAGAGGTATGCGCCCTTTATTTCCATGACAAAGGAAGCTTTTTAACCTATTAGATTTAAGATGGCCACAATAAACATTGAAGAGCGTTCTCCATTTTTTTTGTGACAAAAACATTTGTTTGGAAGAGGCATACACAAATGGAGAATCAAACGTATTGCGGGAAATACTATGGGGGAATTTATTAATTTATTATTCGTTCTACGGCATCAAAACTCGCAGTTTGTGGAAACCATTTATAAATGATATGTCTATGTAGGAGATTTGAAGATCTGCACCAGAAACATGGGACTCCAACCCTATAAACTGGCACAGAACTAGAACCTATTTAGATACAAATAGTGATATTCAAGAGCGGACATTCATTCTAAACGTACAACGGCTGAATCTATATTTTCTTGATAATTGGATGTTTTAATAATACCCAGCTTGCCCACTACTCTGCAAACACAGTTTAGAAGCTTTCCTGATTTAGGTTTCAAGTTTTGGAACCCGAAATTGAAAGCTCTGTCATGCAAATATCATTTTATAAGGATTTTTCCTGTTTTGTTTTTTTTCAATTGATATTTGCGTGTTAGAAACAAATAAAATGTGATTTTATTTATTTTTTTTGTGTTTTTGTTTTTTTATTTTTTTTATATTTACTTTTTTTTTTTTTATTCTCCAACAGAAAAGTAACAAAAGAAAACATGGCTCAGTCCACATGTGGCATCACAGAGAGTTTGATGAGCATCAGTCGGCTGATGTCCCAGCAGGTGCAGCAGAGTGAAGTAACCATGCATACTCTAGGTATGATCACGGTGTTGGTTCTGTTGTAAATCTAGAAAAAAACAAAAACATTCCAGTTAGTTTGTACTTGAAATCTAACAGAATTCTATAATGAGGACGATTCCTCTTCATATGCCATGTTCGGACATATGGATGTCATATAAAGGGGTCCCTCGCCCGGGGCCTGGTGGATTGTAATGCTTTGTGGCCAGCTGCAACTTTTCCCCATAATAGCAGATCGCCGGGGCAGCTTCCTTCCGAAAAGGGAGTAATGTATCAAGACAAACCCTTCTCAGGTCATGCAAGTCTTTATAACATGGTCTGCTACACAAATCACTAATACTTCTTGTCCTGCATTTCGTACTCTTTGTACGTATGTATAAAGTTTCTGTAGTACCGTTTTTATTTTTTGAAGGCTGAGAATTTTAGGGTATATTCACATGGCCAGAGTTGGCAATCGCTGAGGATTTCCAAGAAGATCCGCAACTGAAACTCTGATTTCTGCTATGGATTGGCATGCGGATTAGCTCCATTAAGGTTCCAACAGGGCGGATACGCAAAATCACGCAGCGTGTCCGAACTAGAGCTCGCAGTACATTCCGTCTGAAAAATTGAACTGAATATCTGCTGCATGAGAAAGCACCCATACTTACCCCCACTCTCCTCTGAAGTCTGCTCTGGCCTCCCTGGATGACGTTGCAGGCCATGTGATGCTGCAGCCTGTGATTGGCTGCGGCGGCCACTTGGGATGCAGCGTCATCCCAGGAGGCCAGACAGCAGGAAGAAGCAGGGCGTTCTGGGTAAGTATAATTTTTTTGTATGGAGTTGCGATTTTCGCAACATAAACGTTGCAATTACGCCACTAAAGTAGCAACACTTGGCTTTCTGTTGCGGGTTTTGCATCCCCCCCATTGAATTGAATGGGAAAAACTCGCAACAGTAAATCAACAAAAACGCAGCATAAATTGACAATCTGCGGATTTAAATTCTACACCGCAGGTCAATTTATTAACGTTTACGTTCCGTTTTTCTTTTTGTTTTTTTCCGCAGCGTGGGCATGAGACTTTCTAAATTTCATCCACTTTGCTGCTACTGTAAACGCTGCAGGGTTTTCAAACACAATTCCGTTGTGGAAATTCCGCTACGTTTACGCTATGTGGGAACCCGGCCTAAAGGTCAGGGGAATGAAGTTGCAGCTTTTCCGCGTGAATAATCAAAATGTTGCGGATTATAATATCTAAACCTATATAAATCACACGACCAAAGTTAGCCACCATAGGTATTTTACTTCTTCTTTGCGAAGTCTTTGGTTTGATCTAATATCCGTGTTTTATTACTTATTATGTATCGTATGTATGATTAATTACATTTTTTGTAAATCTTGTGATTTATGTAGGTTTTGATTTAAATGTTGCGCATGAACGTATCTTACTATATGGGTTTTTGCTAGGTTGGATTATAAAATCTGCGGCGTGGTGTTTATTACGCACAGATTATTTACCGTAGCATGTTAACCCCTTCCCGCTCCTTGACGTACTATTACGTCATGGCAGCTGTATCGTTCGCGCTCCATGCCATGATAGTACGTCTCGGGAGTAACGGCCGTTTCGGCCGTCCTCCCGACACATACAGGAGCTGTGACGCTGCTGTCTTGTTCAGCAGCTGTCACAGCTCCTACAGCGGGGACCGATCGCTGTGTCCCCGCTGATTAACCCCTTAAAAGCCGCGTTCTATAGAGATCGCGGCTTTTTAGGGGTTAAGCTGCCATCGCCGGCCTGCTACGCGATAGCGGCCGGCGATGGTGACTATGGCAACCGGACACCAAACAATGGCGTCCGGCTATGCCATAGACGGAAGCCTAGTGGGTCCTGACAACGTCAGGACCCACTATGCTTGCTGTCAGTGAGTAGCTGACAGTTCTAATACACTGCACTACGCATGTAGTGCAGTGTATTAGAATAGCGATCAGGGCCTCCTGCCCTCATGTCCCCTAGTGGGACAAAGTAATAAAGTAAAAAAAAGTTAAAAAAAGATGTGTAAAAATTAGAAAATAAAAGATTTAAAAGTAATAAAAGTAAAAATCCCCCCTTTTCCCTTATCAGTCCTTTATTATTAATAAAAATATATAAACAAACAAATAAACTATACATAATTGGTATCGCCGCGTCCGTAACGGCCTGAACTACAAAATTATTTCATTATTTATCCCGCACGGTGAACGCCGTAAAATAAAATAATAATAAACCGAACCACAATCACAATTCTTTGGTCACTTCACCTCCCAAAAAATGGAATAAAAAGAGATCAAAAAGTCGCATGTACCTAAAAATGGTACTGATCGAAACTACAGTTCATTACGCAAAAAATAAGTCCTCGCACGGCTTTATTGATTGAAAAATAAAAACGTTATGGCTCTTAGAATATGGTAACACAAAAAGTGAATGATTGTTTACAAAACGTATTTTATTGTGCAAACGCCATAAGACATAAAAAAAACTATAAACATCTGGTATCGCCGTAATCGTATCGCCCCGCAGAATAAAGTGAATATGTCATTTATAGCGCACGGTGAACGCTGTAAAAAAAACCGAAAAAAAAACAATAGTAGAATTGCTGTTTTTTAGTCACCACGCCACCTAAAAATAGAATAAAAACTGATCAAAAAGCCGCATGCACCCCAAGAAAACTACAATGGATTCCTCAAGGGGTCTAGTTTCCAAATTGGGGTCACTTTTGGGGGGTTCCCAATGTTTTGGCACCACAAGACCTCTTCAAACCGGACATGGTGCCTAATAAAAAAGAGGCCTCAAAATCCACTGGGTGCTCCTTTGCTTCGGAGGCCGGTGCTTCAGTCCATTACCGCCCAAGGGCCACATGTGGGATATTTCTCTAAACTGCATAATCTGGGCAATACGTATTAAGTTGCATTTCTGTGATAAATCCTTTTGTGTTATAAAAAAAATGGTATAAAGAGGATTTTCTGACAAAAAAAAAATGTAAATTTCACCTCTACTTTGCTCTAAATTTTTGTGAAACACCTAAAGGGTTCATAAACTTTCTACATGCTGTTGTGAATACTTTGAGGGGTCTAGTTTCTAAAATGGGGTATTTGATAGGGGTTTCTAATATATGGGCCCCTCAAAGCAACTTCAGAACTGAACTGGAACCTAAAAAAATAAATAAATGAGGCAATACTTCGCTTCTTACATTATACTGATAATGAGCCGTGCCCACCCCGAGATTACCCCAGTTTTGACCGTTTGTCTAAACGGAGACCCCTATTAGACCGTTCCAGTGCCCGGTTTTCCCAAGCATACACCCCCGAGAAGTGTATTTCTATTGATGAGTCCCTGGTACATTTTAAAGGGAGGGTTCAATTCCGCGAGTACCTGCCGGGTAAGAGGGCAAGGTATGGCGTGAAGATGTATAAGCTGTGAGAGTGCATCAGGGTATACCTACAGGTTTAGGATATATGAAGGAAAGGCCACCCCCAAACCAGACTGCATCCTGGACTACAATAGGTACATGGGAGTGATGGACTTGTAAGATCAAGCCCTGAAGCCCTACAGCGCCATGCGGTGTGGTATAAGAAGCTGGCCGGGAACATCATATAGATGGCTTTGTACAATGCGTACGTGCTACGTCGATGTGCAGGCCAGACGGGAACTTTCCTGGAATTTCAAGAGGTGATTATCAAGAACCTAATCTTTAGGGACCAAGAAGGGGGGGCACCCAGTACTTCTGGAAGCGAGCCCACACGCATCGTACCAGGGCAACACTTTCCAGGGGAAGTTCCCCAAACTGGCAAGAAGGGAAAAAGTCAAAAGAGGTGCAAAGTCTGCTATAAGAGGGCGATAATGGATGACACAATATATCAATGTGACACGTGTCCCGAATAACCAGAGCTCTGTATGAAAGTGTTTTAAAATTTATCATACATCCCTTGGTTTATAATTTACCCCAATTTTACTTACCCTGATGCACTCCGCACAGCTTATCCCCCCTCGTCTTTCCCCTCTGGGCCCTGCTGTGTGTCCAGGCAGCTGATAACAGCCACATGTAGGGTATTGCCATACCTGGGAGAACCCACATTACAGTTTATGGGGTGTAGGTCTCCGGTCAAAATGGCCACTACACCTCTAGATGAATGCCTTAAGGGTGTAGTTTTTAAAACGGGGTCACTTCTTGCGGGTTTCAACTGTACTGGTACCTCAGGGGCTTCTGCATACATGACTTCGCACTAGAAAATCCCAAGTAGGCCAAATGGTGGTCCTTTCCTTCTGAGCCCTCCCATGGGCCCAAACGGCAGTTTATCACAACAAATGGGGTATTGCGGCACTCAGAACAAATTGCGCAACAGAATGGGGTATTTTTTTTCTTGTGAAAATAAGAAATTTTCAGCCAAAACTACATATTATTTGACAAAAATAATTTTGTTTTCATTCCCAGCCCAATTCAAATAAGTTCTGTGAAGAAACTATGGGGTCTAAATGGTCACATTACCCATAAATGAATTCCTTGAGGGGTGTAGTTTCCAAAATGGGGTCACTTCTGGTGGGTTTCCATTGCTTTGATACCTCTGGGGCTCTGCAAATGCGACATGGCACACGAAAACCAAACCAGCAAAATCTGTACTCCAAAGAACACACAGCGCTCCTTCCCTTCTGAGGCCTCCCATGGGCCCAAACGGCAGTTTATTGCCACAAATGGGGTATTGATGCACTCAGGAGAAATTGGGCAACAAAATTGAGTATTTTGTTCCCTGTGAAAATAAGAAATTTTGGTAAAAAATTACATCTTATTGGAAAAAATGACATTTTTTTAATGTCACAGCCCAATTGAAATAGGTGCTGTGAAAAAACTGTGCGGTCAAAATGCTAACAACAACCATAAATGAATTCCTTGAGGGGTGTAGTTTCCAAAATGGGGTCACTTTTGGTGGGTTTCCATTGCTTTGATACCTCTGAGGCTCTGCAAATGCGACATGGCACCCGAAAACCAATCCAACAAAATCTGGACTCCAACAAACATATAGCGCTCCTTTCCTTCTGAGCCCTCCCATGGGCCCAAACGGCAGTTTATCACCACAAATGGGGTACTGCCACACTAAGGACAAATTGGGCAACAAAATGGGGTATTTTGTTCCCTGTGAAAATAAGAAATTTTGATCACAAATGACATTTTATTGGAAAAAATGACATTTTTTTCATTTCAGAGCCCAATTCAAATACGTGCTGTGAAAAAAATGTGCGGTCAAAATGGTAACAACAACCCTAAATGAATTCCTTGAGGGGTGTAGTTTACAAAATGGGGTCACTATTGGGGGATTCCTACTGTTTTGACACCTCAACACCTCTTCAAACCTGGCATGCTGCCTAAAATATATTCTAATAAAAAAGAGGCCTCAAAATGCACTAGGTGCTTCCTTGCTTCTAGGGCTTGTCTTTTAGTCCACGAGCGCAGTAGGGCCACATGTGGGACATTTCTAAAAACGGCAGAATCTGGACAATACATATATAGTAGTGTTTCTCTGGTAAAACCTTCTTTGTTACAGAAAAAAAAATGAATAAAATTGAAATTCAGCAAGAAAAATGAAATTTGCAAATTTCACCTCCACTTTGCTTTAATTCCTGTGAAATGCCTGAAGGGTTAAAAAACTTTATAACTGCTGTTTTGAATACTTTGAGGGGTCTAGTTTTTAAAATGGGGTGTTTTATCAGGGTTTCTAATACATAGGCCCCACAAAGCCACTTCAGAACTCAAGAGGTACCTTAAAAAAAAGGCTTTTGAAATTTTCTTAAAAATATGAGAAATTGCTGTTTATGTTCTAAGCCTTGTAACGTCCAAGAAAAATAAAAGAATGTTCAAAAAACGATGCCAATCTAAAGTAGACATATGGGAAATGTGAACTTGTAACTATTTTGGGTGGTATAAGCGTCTGTTTTACAAGCAGATGCATTTAAATTCTGAAAAATGCAATTTTTTTCAAAATTTTCTCTAAATTTTGCAATTTTTCACCAATAAACACTGAATATATCGACCAAATTTTACCACGAACATGAAGCCCAATGTGTCACGAGAAAACAATCTCAGAATCGCTTGGGTAGGTTTAAGCATTCCGACGTTATTACCACATAAAGTGAAATATGTCAGATTTGAAAAATGGGCTCTGAGCCTTAAGGCCAAAACTAGGCTGCGTCCTTAAGGGGTTAATGAGGCATAAAATACTCTATTCACATGCATTGGCGCTGGGCATATTGATTCTGTACTGATTTTAGATGCATAATTCCATCTAGAAACCACAATGTGTGAACATGGCCTTAGGTTGGCATATCCGATTATATTATACACCCCTCAACATTGAAATTGTAATCCCAAGAAGGGCAAGCCAAAAGGTTATGCAAATCGAGGAAGTTTCAGGTTTTTCTAAGGTCTGCAAATTATCAAATTTTCAAGCACCTAGATCCAATCTGTGGGAGGGACAGAAAAACCAGATGGAAGCAAAGTTTGTTTTTTTTTCTATTCATATGAAACCTCCAAAATCAGATCAAAGTATGTGAGATGATTGTGTGATGCCTCATCGACGTGCCAGTTATATCGCCACTTGTCGCAAACTGAGAGGGACAAAATCCTTGAACTGAGAGACCTTGATTTATCACTCCGGCAGATTGCTATGCGCTTGGGCTCAGATGCCAGCACTGTTCATCGTTGCATGTCCCAGAGGTTGGGAGAACAACAACGAACAGGAATTACAGCAAGAGGTGCACGGATGCTAACCTCTGCACGGACGGATC
Organism: Rhinoderma darwinii; assembly: GCF_050947455.1. Lineage (NCBI taxonomy): Eukaryota > Metazoa > Chordata > Amphibia > Anura > Rhinodermatidae > Rhinoderma > Rhinoderma darwinii. Next base: position 98,109,692 of record NC_134689.1, read on the forward strand.
GACTGATTGGAAGAATGGTGAAAAGTGATCCGTTCTGTACTAAAGTGAAATTGGATGTGTCAGCCCAAGCCTAGGGTGGCAACCAGTGTTGACGCAAACCATTAGAAGGCGTTTGCATGAGATTGAGCTATGAGCCAGATGTCCAGCTACAGGTGTTCTAATAACCACATGCCACTGCTCTCAAAGTCTATCACGGTGCACAGCAATACGGCAATGGCAGCTGGAATGAAGGACTGTCCTCTTCAGCGGAGTCCCGCTTATTTTCTTGGACACAATAATAGCCGGAAATTGGTCTGTGGGACCACGTGGGCAACGCCATGAAAAGGCCTTCACAAGGGAACGTCACACCGGTCCTACTCATGGAATTATGGTGTGGGGTGGCATAGTCTTCATTTCAGGTACAATACAGCTCGGCATAACATTGATTTGGTCGTGGAACCAGTGGTAAGGCTACTTCTCCAAAGTGTCCCAGAAGCTGTTTTTCAACAGAGCAATGCCAGGCTACGTATTGCTCGTGTTACTGTGAGGAGTCTGCGTGGCCTAAACATTCTACCATGGCCTGCGGCCTCTTCAGACTTGTCTCCCATTGAGCACATCTGGGACATCATTGGTCGGCAATTGCAAAGGGAGCTGCCAGCAGCCAATCTTGATGATTTGCGTACCTAAGTGCATTCAGCATGGCATAACATTCCTCAGACAACCATTAATAACCACATTGATAGCATGCCAAGGCGCGTAAGTGCGTGTATTACTGCGCGTGGCATTCATACTTCAAGGTAAATCAAGATGTTTTGGAATATTTTTTTTCCATTTATTTTTTATTTTAATTTTATCATTTGTATATAATTAACATGTCTTTCGATCCTGTGATATCCACATTTCCAAAACTTTTCCTTTTTGGTGTTGCAATTTCAATGTTAAGGAGTGTATATTCGTGTTCTGTGCATATAAGCTTGTCGAGAACTTTCCAACTTATTAAAGTAGAACTACCTGAAGAAATTACTTAAGGGGTTATCCCACAAATAGTATTATTTAGAAACTAATAGAATGTTTTGTGCTGAAACCTCTTACATTGGTATCAGTAAGGGTATGTGCACACGACCTATTTTCAGACGTAAATCAGGTGTTTTACGCCTCAAATTACGCCTGAAAAGACGGCTCCAATACGTCTGCAAAGATCTGCCCATTGCTTGCAATGGGTCTTACGATGTTCTGTTCAGACGAGGTGTAATTTTACGCGTCGCTGTCAAGACGGCGTGTAAAAAGACACCCGCGTCAAAGAAGTGCAGGACAATTCTTGGGACGTTTTTGGAGCCATTTTTCATTGACTCCAATGAAGAACAGCTCCAATTACGTCCGTAATAGACGCCGCAAAAAACGCGAGTACATGCAAAAACCTGAAAACGGCTCCGTAATTTCAGACGTATTTTGCGTTTGCGTGTGAACATACCCGTATAGTGTCCCTATTGTGCATTGATTCATCAGGCATGTGGCCCATTCATTCTGCCTATGATTCTTCTCTATTTGTCAGAGGAGAATCCGAGCATGCACAGTTCAATTCTCCTTCTCCGACCGCGCCGATGAAGACCCTTTCCGTCGTGTCAGTCAGCAGTGGCTCTAATATGGCTGGAGGAATGCAGCCGAACTAAGTTTTTGCTTCTGGGAGGCGGCGTTACAATTAGGGTATGTTCATACTGCTTATTTTCGGCCGTTTTTCGGGCCATAAACGGCCGAAAAATCAGAAGCAGAAAGCCTCCAAACATCTGCCCATTGATTTCAATGGGAAAAACTGCGTTCTGTTCTGACGGGCCGTTTTTACGCGTCCGTTTTGAAAAACAGGCATGAAAAATAAGTGCATGTCACCATTTTCATTGACTCTATAGAAAAACCACTCCAAAAATGGCCGTGAAAAACGCGACTTTGAATAAAACATTTCTGAAAATCAGGAGCTGTTTTTCCTTGAAAACAGCTCTGTACTTTTAGGCTATGTTCACACGGAGTATTTTGGGGGAGGAATATCTGCCTCAAAATTCCATTTGGAACTTTGAGGCAGATTTTCCTCTCCCTGCACGCCGATTTTCGCACCGTTTTTCGCCCGCGGCCATTGAGCGCCGCGGGCAAAAAACAGCGCGAAATACGCTTTCTCTGCCTCCCATTGAAGTCAATGGGAGGTCAGAGGCGGAAACGCCCGAATATAGGGCATGTCGCTTCTTTTTCGCGCGAGGCAGTTTTACTGCTCGCGGGAAAAAGACGCCGACGCCTCCCATTGAAATCAATGGGAGGCATTTTCTGGCCGCTTTTGCCGAGCTTTGCGACGCGGTTTTCGCGTCAAAAAACTCGGCAAAATACCCCGTGTGAACATAGCCTTAGACGTTTTTTAGTAAGCGTTCGCACATACCCTTCGCCTAACCACACAGCACTCCTAGGAGAAGCAGCACTTGGGGGGCTACACGGTGTGGTGCTGCTGCCTGCCCACATAACGAACGAAGCTGAGGTAGACTGAAGAGTGTTTTTTCTTTTTTGTTTTCTGGTTTAGTGAGAGCTGCTTCAAAAAGACCTTTACGGTCTAAACAAATAAATGTGATAATTTGAACATGCAGACCCAAACTGAGGCTGTACTACTGAGTGATGACATGACCCCTTCTTCTTGACGTCTGGTGCAGTCTTCTCATGGAGACCTTGAGTCAATTAAAATCTACGTCAATATCTACACCTTAACTGGCTTAAATAGTTACAAATATGTGTGGTCCTGGGTGGTATGAATGGTGCTTTGAATTCCCTCCATACAAAGTCCCCATGACAACATGGCATTGACTGAATATCTCCCTTTTGTCAACAGGATCTGGTAGTAGTGAAGCCTGACACTGTAGGCCTGTGACTTGAAATGATCATATAGCAATATAGAATTACAATCTTTATAAAAAAAAAATTTTTGGGCATTTCTAATATAAACTAAAGAACTACATCTGAAACTCGATTTCTGCCACGGATTGGCATTAGAGATACTCGTGGATTAGCTCCATTGTAATCGAGTAGAGCTAATCCGCATCCTTTCAGTGCGACAATAATGAACATGCTGCAGGTTTCGAAGTCCGCGACGCCTTTATCAATCTACGTGGATTTTTTCCGGCGCGTGTATTTGTGGCATAGAGCACCCCATTGACCTACATTGCCGGCGGAATAATAGCAGATTGTCAGGATATAGGTGTGGAATCCACGCCTAATGTGGACATGGTTTAGGGGTGCTGGGATTTTTTTTTATAACTACCAGATTATTGCTGTCCGGTTGGGTAATCTAATTGGTTGCTATAGGCAGCACCTCCATATTTCCTTCGTGGTGGCTGCGTTTTTTCTACCATGGGAGAAATTTTATATGGTGCTAATTTTTCTATATCTTGCAAAGCTTCGGTGATATTTTAATATTCCTTTTATTCTATCTTCTTAGGCACCTCATCCAGAACAATCCAAGAAGCCAATGAAGAGTTCAAATCCATGTCTGGAACCATTCAGCTCGGCCGAAAACTCATAACCAAGTACAACCGTCGTGAATTGACAGACAAACTGCTAATTTTCCTAGCACTCGCCTTGTTCTTAGGAACCGTACTTTATATTGTAAAGAAAAGGCTGTTACCTTTCTAGCAGCCGCTATGTGCTCGCTCATTTCCAGGACCATGGCTGCTAGCAGAAGCCGGCGAGCTTGTTCTGAGGATGTACAGGAGGTGCCCCGGAGCCGTGCACCCAAAGTGGATCGTATCTACCACAGATCACTCATGTTTTATTCAAAGATCTAAGTGGCAGCAAAGAAATCTGGAGTCCTCTCAATCTCTACAAGTTGAAAGTGATCAGGATTAATTTATTTTTATTTTTAAATACATTTATTTTAATTTAACATTGACTAAACTATTGAACTTTTTCTGGAAGTATTTACGCTATATACCTGCTAAGAGAGGTGACAGCCGTATAAAAAGCAAATGTTTTATTTTGTTCCACCAGTTATATTATTGTCTATTGTTTCTCCATGTTTACAAACCTCTCAGGTTACTTTTATAGATTTCTAAAAGGGACACTAAACTGTAAAATAAATTAGGAGAATTTTGGATTTTTTTTTTTTTCCCCCGTGTACTACTTCCTGCTACAGAAATCTGGCAGAGAAAACCCGAATCCTTGTCCTCCTTGGACACCTTCATCTTTGGCTGGTGTCAAGACTTAGGTTGTCAGGTCTCCACTGCAGATAGGAGGAGTGGAAGGTTTCTGCTGCAGCATGCTGCCTCCAAACCAGAGACAAAGCCACCTAAGGCGGTCCCATTTTTACAAACTGAATGAGTAGAAAAAAAAAAAAAATGGAGACCTCAGGACACGCATGTATTATAGAAGACAAATAGTGCCAGAGTCAGCCTTTTTTTAATTTATTATAACAACTGTATGACGTGTACAGATTAATATGGGAGAATATACTGATAACAACACATATGGAGATCTAGATACAAAACACTGAAAGAAGGCAAAACTGACATACTGATGCAACACTAACATAAATGTGTAATTTTTGGAATAGAATGACAGATGTAAAATTTTATTGCTATTATTTTTTCCTACAAAATGTATTACATAAGATGCCTTATGTTCTTCTGCAAGTTTTGTGCTCTTTGTGATTTTATTACAGTAATTTTAATAATCTATTACATATGAAAAAATAATTTGTGCTATTTTATTGCATATTGTCATGCTGAATGGTTTCTCGTGTTTTAACAACCTATAATATTAGGCAAAGGAAATCAGAGTTTTTGCATAACATAGTTCTTCAATAAATGCAGTAATAAAGGAAAACGTTTATCGAACACCATATCACCCATGCAAAAAAAGTACTGCCCTTCAGCTTAAAACTTATTGTACCACCTTTTTAGTAGCAAAAATACCAACCAGATTCTACCTGTCATTTAATATCAATCTTGCATCTTTTGATGAATGACAACTTTTCGCAGCACTGCTTTAAAGGGGGTTATCCCGGATGTAAATATTTTTTTTTTATTAGGGCCTACTACAGTTCTTTTGAGAGTGTGTTTTTTTTTTTTGGGAGATGTCTTGTGGGGTTGAGTTGTTGCTGAGCTTTGGCTACCAATTCGGGAAAGATTTCCCCACTATTCTTCTTTTGGAGATAATGGGTCTCTCTGAGGTTGAATTGAGCCCCAGGTTCTTAGAAATAGGATTGAAACCCTCTCCCGATTGGTTAATTGGTTGAGGGAATAGCTTAAAGGGGGTCCTCAGTTTTGGACAATCCCTTAATTGTTAGAAGAGTCCATTGACTATAAGCTCATCCTAAAATGTCTCCATGGTGGGGCCCTAAGCCATCAGCTGTAATCTATGGGAAAATCTAACCTCAAATGGCCCCATGCTCACGACTAGTGTTTTTCACTGACCGCAAATACGGTCCATAGTGCATGTGTATTTACGGATCCGCAAAAAAGGGAGGCTACAAATGATGTCACCAACATGACCCAACCATCTGAAAAGGTCACATGATCGCTCAGGCGCCATTTTCTTGGGGAATCCCCTGCCGTCGCATTGCAACGTTTCCACAATTATGGACGATACAGATGAATATCCTCAGCTGTCCAAAATTTTGCATGTGCCCATAGACTTCTATGGGCAAGTCCATGATGCAATTGCAGACAAGAATAGGACATGTTCTATATTTTGAGGATCGTTTCTACGGTCTGGACACGTCCGTAAATATACGGAAAGGTGTCCAAGGCCTATAGAAAAGAATGGCTCCGCAGATTATCCTTAATTTACGGATAAAAACTACAGTTGCGTGCCTGGGGCCTTAGTGTTTATTTTTCGTTAGGTTTTCTAAACTTGACGACCCCTTTCGGGAGTAGGTAATTTTTTACATGGGTGGTACGTTGTGTGATATACTTGCCTGTTCTCCTGAATCCTTGTGAGCATTAACGAAGTACAGTTTCTGTCTTGTAAGCTCAGCATTTTGTCAACTAGACTTTTCTTGCCTTTAGTGTATGGGAGAGAAAGCAGCTTTCTGACATTTATCAATTTCTGTTGTATTGTCACTCATAGGACTGCTTTTTCTCTAAATTTTTTACCATTTACGCAGAGGAGTAGATAGAGGCTCGTGAACCCCGTCTAACTTTTCAGCTGCATCAATGCCCCTCTCAGTACACAGTAATAGTTCTCCACACAGTACTAGTGCTCACTTTTTATACCCCACAAAGTAATAGTGCCTCCACACTAATAATACCACCTTTTGCACCCTCGGCAAAGTAATAGATGCATCCTTTGTGCCACACAGTAATAGAGGCTTTCTTTATTTGCCTACATTGTAATAATGCCCACTTTATTGCCCCCATAGTAGTAATCCGGCTTTGTGCACACCACAAGGTAATAGTGCCCTCAAAGTAATAATTCCCCTTTGCTCCTACCAAAGTATAGACCCCCCAGCATGAGCCCCCCCAACATGAAACCCAGACCCCAGATCAGATATTAATTTAAAAAAAAAAAAGAAGCCTAATGTGGCAACCTTTGGTAATCCAGGGTGACCGTGATGGGGCACACTCTGGCGTTACAGTAACGCCACTGAATGGGACCCACTGTGTAAGTGGGCCAGGGCCACTGGCCCCTTTGCTAGCAATGCCTCAGCCGATAAGGTTCCCTCTTTCTTTTCTCAGGTCATCCTTGATATCAGTAAGTAAAAAAACCCTACCCTTCCCATCTTTCAAGGTGCAGAAATATACTTAATTGAATCTATGGTTCCAGACTAAAACATGGTCTGCTATTAGTGATGAATGTTCATTTGTCCACAAAGGATATATTTGACAGACCAGATTTCTTACCATATTTTATATCCTATAAGTTTCCAAGTTTTTGTTTCTCTGTATTACAAGAATACATTAGTGATGGAGAAAAAAGAACCCCACCTACTTGGTTATGGCAGCATGGGATGACAAAAACACCTGATCCAACTGGAACGTCTGCATCCCCTATAGTTACGCTCCTTTTAATATGTGATATCTGGATGAGGTTGTCGCTGTAGCTTGAAGCTCAATAGATGCTGTCATTTATTGGATTCTGATGGTACCAGGTTTGTAGACTAACTAATTTGAAACCGCTGTGAAAACTAAAATTGGTTGTCCATGGTTTGTGTCTGGCATATTAGCTCAGCTTCATTAACCCCTTAAGGACGCAGCCTAGCTTGGGCCTTAAGGCTCAGAGCCCATTTTCCAAATCGGACATATTTCACTTTATGTGGTAATAACGTCGGAATGCTTAAACCTATCCAAGCGATTCTGAGTTTGTTTTCTCGTGGGACATTGGGCTTTATGTTAGTGATAAAATTTGGTCGAATATATTCAGTGTTTATTTGTGAAAAATTGCAAAACTTAGAGAAAATTTTGAAAAAAAATTGCATTTTTCTGAATTGAAATGCATCTGCTTGTAAAACAGACGGTTATACCACCCAAAATAGTTACTAGTTCACATTTACCATAAGTCTACTTTAGATTGGCATAGTTTATTGAACATTCTTTTATTTTTTTCTTGGATGTTACAAAACTTAAAACATAAACAGCAATTTCTCATATTTTTTTAGAAAATTTTAAAAGCCTTTTTTTTAAGGTACCTCTTCAGTTCTGAAGTGGCTTTGAGGGGCCTATGTATTAGAAACCCTGATAAAACACCCCATTTTAAAAACTAGACCCCTCAAAGTATTCAAAACAGCATTTAGAACGTTTTTTTTAACCCTTTAGGCATTTCACAGGTATTAAAGCAAAGTGGAGGTGAAATTTGCAAATTTAATTTTTCTTGCTGAATTTAAATTTTATTCTATTTTTTTTTTCTGTCACACAGAAGGTTTTACCAGAGAAACACTACTAAATATGTATTGTCCAGATTCTGAAGTTTTTAGAAATGCCCCACATGTGTCTCTAGTGCGCTCGTGGACTAAAACACAAGCCCTAGAAGCAAAGAAGCACCTAGTGCATTTTTGGGCCTCTTCTTTTTTTTATTAGAATATATTTTAGGCAGCATGCCAGGTTTGAAGAGGTGTTGAGGTGCCAAAAAAGTAGGAATCCCCAGAAAGTGACCCCATCTTGGAAACTGCACCCCTCATGGAATTCATTTATGGTTGTTATTACCATTTTGACCCCACAGTTTTTTCACAGCGCATATTTGAATTGGGCTGTGAAATTAAAAAAATGTAATTTTTTCCAATAAAATGTCATTTTTGATCAAAATTTCTTATTTTCACAGGGAACAAAATGCCCAATTTGTACTGAGTGCAGCAATTCCCCCATTTGTGGTGATAAACTGCCGTTTGGGCCATGGGAGGGCTCAGAAGGAAAGGACCACCATTTGGCCTACTGGGGATTTTGTGGTGCTAAGTCATGTATGCAGAAGCCCCTGAGGTACCAGTACAGTTGAAACCCCAAGAAGTGACCCCGTTTTAAAAGCTACACCCTTAAGGCATTCATCTAGAGGTGTAGTGAGCATTTTAACCGGAGACATACACCCCATAAACTGTAATGTGGGTTCTCCCGAGTACGGCAATACCCTACATGTGGCTGTTATCAGCTGCCTGGGCACACAGCAGGGCTCAGAATGGAAAGATGAGGGGGAAAAGCTGTGTGGAGTGCATCAGGGTAAGTAAAACTGGGGTAGATTAAAAATCAAGGGATGTATGATAAATTTTAAAACACTTTCATACAGAGCCCTGGTTGTTAGGTACACGTGTCACATTGATATATTGTGTCCTTCCTTCTCCCCCTCTTATAACAGACTTTGCACCTCTTTTGACTTTTTCCCTTCTTGCCAGTTTGCGGAATTTCTCCTGGAAAGTGTTTCCCTGGTACGATGCGTGTGGCCTCGCTTCCAGAAGTACTGGGTGCCCCCCCTTCTTGGTTCCTAAAGATTAGGTTCTTGATAACCACCTCTTGAAATTCCAGGAAAGTTCCCCTCTGGCCTGTACATTGATGTAGCACATACACATTGTACAATGCCATCTGTATGATGTGGACGGCCAGCTTCTTATACCACACCGCATGGCGCTGTAGGGCTTCGGGACTTGATCTGACAAGTCCACCCCTCCCATGTACCTGTTATAGTCCAGGATGCAGTCTGGTTTGGGGGTCTCTGTACTGGTACCTCTTACTGGTACATGGGTACTGGTGTGGCCATGTATTGTTGTCATTACAAGGACATCTCTCTTGTCCTTGACACACAATATGTTGCTGCTAGAATGTGCCCTGCTCTCACCCCTTCTGAGTATTTGCCCAAGCAGAGTCTTAGGGAGGCCTCTCAGATATCTTCTAGCAGTGCCGCATGCCGCAGTACTTCTGGAAGCGAGGCACTTGAAGACTGGGACACTGGTTTTAAAATTATCCAGGTAGAGGTGGTGACCCTGGTCCAGCAGTGGGTGCACCAAATCACACACAATTTTTGCATTCGCTCCCAGCAAGGGGGGGGGGGCATTGTGGGGGCTGAATACTGGTGTCCTTCCATTCATATATCCTATATTTGTAGGTATACCCTGATGCACTCTCGCACAGCTTATACATCTTCACGCCATACCTTGCCCTCTTACTCGGCAGGTACTGGCGGAATTGAAGCCTCCCTTTAAAATGTACCAAGGACTTATCGATAGAAATACACTTCTCAGGGGTGTATGCTTGGGGAAAAAAGGGCACTGAAATGGCCTAATAGGGGTCTCCGTTTATACAAACGGTCAAAACTGGGGTCATCTCGGGGTGGGCACGGCTCATTATCAGTATAATGTAAGAAGCGAAGTATTGCCTCATTTTTATTTATTTTTTAGGTTCCAGCTCAGTTCTGAAGTTGCTTTGAGGGGCCCATATATTAGAAACCCCTATCAAACACCCCATTTTAGAAACTAGACCCCTCAAAGTATTCACAACAGCATTTAGAAAGTTTATTAACCCCTTAGGTGTTTCACAGGAATTTAGAGCAAAGTAGAGTTGAAATGTAATTAATTCATTAAATTTGATTTATTAGGCACCATGTCCAGTTTGAAGAGGTCTTGTGGTGCCAAAACAGTGGAAACTCCCCAAAATGACCCTATTTTGGAAACTAGACCCCTTGAGGAATTCATTGTAGTTTTCATGGGGTGCATGCGACTTTTTGATCAGTTTTTATTCTATTTTTAAGAGGCGTGGTGACTAAAAAACATAAATTCTACTATTGTTTTTTTTATTCCATTTTTTTTTACAGCGTTCACCGTGCGCTATAAATGACATATTCACTTTATTCTGCGGGGCGATACGATTACGGCGATACCATATTTTAATAGTTTATTTTATGTCTTATGGCGTTTGCACAATAAAATACTTTTTTGTAAAAAAACATTTTCTTTTTGTATTGCCTGATTTTAAGAGCCAGAACTTTTTTATTTTTCCATCAAGAAAGCCGTGCGAAGACTTGTTTTTTGCGTAACGAACTGTAGTTTCGATCAGAACCATTTTTAGGTACATCCGACTTATTGATCTCTTTTTATTCCATTTTTTGGAAGGTGAAGTGACCAAACAATTGTGATTCTGGTACGGTTTATTATTATTCTCTTTTATGGCGTTCACCCTGCGGGATAAATAACGACATAATTTTGTAGTTCAGGCCGTTACGGACTCTGCAATACCAATTCTATATAGTTTTATTTGTTTATTTTTATTAATAATAAAGTACTGATGAGGGAAAAGGGGTGATTTTTACTTTTATCACTTTTAAAACTTATTTTTACACAACTTTTTTTTACTTTATTACTTTGTTCGACTAGGGAACTTGAGGGCAGGAGGCCCTGATCGCTGTTCTAATACGCTGCACTATATGCGTAGTGCAGTATATTAGAGCTGACATCATAGGAGCACTATACTCGCTGACCGCAAGCATAGTAAACCACTAGGCTTCCGTCGATGGCGTAGCCAGAGTCCATTGTTAGGACTCTGGTTGCCATAGTAGCCATCACCGCCCGCTATCATGTAGCGGGCCGTCGATTGTGGCTTAACCCCTAAGAAGCCGCGATCGCTATTGAACGTGGCTTCTAAGGGGTTAATCGGCGGGGACCTCCGCGATCGGTCCCTGCACACTGAGCTGTGATAACCTGCTGTCGGAAATAGCAGGTATCACAGCTCAAACACGCGCCGGGGAAAGATGGCGCCGTGTTAACTCAGGTCAGTACTATTGGGGTATGTTCACACGACCTATTTTTGGCCGTAAACGGCCGAAAAATCGGAAGTAGAACACCTCTAATCATCTGCCCATTGATTTCAATGGGAAAACGGTGTTCTGTTCCGACGGAGCGTTTTTAGCTGTGTTTTTTTACACATAAAAAAACGGCCGCGAAAAAGAAGTGCAGGACACTTCTTGGGACGTTTCTGGAGCAGTTTTTCCATAGAATCTATTGAAAAAAGCTCCAAAAACATCTGTGAAAGACGCTGCGAAAATCGCGAGTGGCACAAAAAACTTCTAAAAATCAGGAGCTGTTTTCTATTGAGATTTTGAGATGTTTTTGACTCTGCGTGTGAACATACCCTTACTGAGTTGAGCGGGAACTATGTGTTCAGCGCGACGTAATAGTACTGAGCTGAGCGGGAAGGGGTTAAAGAGAGGGTTTGAGCTGCAATACTACGCATAGCCTGTGGATAGGTGTGGCACTATTTTTGGAAGAAGGCAGACCATTTTTTTTTATAATCCTGTACAGCCCCTTTTAATGGTGCTGTGTTTCAAGCAATTGTTCATGTACAATTGATGTAGGTTTACTTTAAGTGAACATATTTCATGTTCGTGTTTCAAGTTTTCCTTTTTCATATTTTTTTTTAGCTCAAAAGGGAATGGAGGAAGAGCAAAATGGAAAGAGCCAATATTTTAAGGTTCCTGCTCTTACAGGGTTATAAAGGTCAGTTTTTGCAAAGCTTCCAAGCAGCAGTTATAAGATTAGAAATGTGGTCCATGAAGAAACTGCTGGATTCCTAGGGAAATTCTTCCTTGTGCGGCAGCTCTATATTAGCAGGACCTCTCAATTTCCGATTAAAAATAGAAAGGCTGTTAGGAGAACAAAGACATATTGTAAATAATGTATTCATTTGGCAGAGGGCACGTCTTGTTTTCAACTCCCATTTTACTTACAATTTATTCATGATTTAGAAAAGCTGTTCTTTATATGTCGCTCCATGGGAAATACCATATAATATTTAAGCGCCCATCCAATAGAGGGACATGGGGTCAGATTTCCTCTGTCTAAAAGGACAAACTCTTTTCTCAAAGAATTAGTAATCTCCTGATTCTCAAGAAAAGGTTTAGTGCCTATCTTTTGTCATACTGCCTACTGTATATAATAGATGATATCTGTTATGTATGTCTACAGTTTTAATACCTTATGAAGTAATGATAGTTTTCTAAATTTTAATGCCTGTATTATTTGTGCAAGATCCCCCGGCTTTACTGAAACAAACTAAGATCACCATTGAATCCTATAGTAATCTAAGTTCAGTTTAGTAGAACTGTGGTCATAAAAAAGATGTTAAAATGTGAGCGTATTACAGCTGTGCGAAACAGGCCTTATGATGTAGTAGCAGTGCCAGTTGCCACCTCTTGTGGGAATAAAGCTGACCATGGTCCTAAAGAAGCACACCAGCCATTCCTTTTTTGCCTTTTTAGTGCTGCATAGTTTATTATTAGAGAATTACTTAGAGCAGGGGTCAGCTACCTTCAACACTCTGTTGTGAAGCTACAATTTCCAGCATGCCATAACAGCCAGGGTTGCCAACTGTCCGTAAATTCACAGACAGTCCGCAAAAACTGGTGTTTTTTTTTCTGCCGTCCGTAGTGTCAGGCAGAAAAAAAACACTGTCCGGGATTTATTCTCTTTTTCCCGAAATATTGCACCAAAACGTACAAGCACAGTGCAAACAAGGCTGGGCCAAGTAAATAATGGTCTGAGTGAGGTCGGTGCTGGGAAACTGACCTCACGTCAGTGACTGCACTGGCTCACTCCTGGGCCAGTTCGCCCCGTCCGCCCTCCGGCTCCTTCTGGACAGGTCATAAATGTAATTATGTGAGTGACATCAGGCAGAGCAGAGAGCGATAGTGGTAGGCTACCGCTCTCCGCTCTGGTGGCTGTGTGGCACTATGTACAAGGGGGGGGGGGGGTGTGTGGCACTATGTACAAGTGGGGGGCTGTATGGTGCTATCTACAGGGAGTGGGGCTGTGTGGCCTTATCTACAGGGGGCTATGTGGCCTTATCTACAGGGGGGATGTGTGGCACTATGTACAAGGGGGGGATGTATGGTGCTATCTACTGGGGGGCTGTGTGGTCTTATCTGCTGAGGGGCTGTGTGGCACTATGTACAAGGAGGGGCGGCTGTGTTGCGAAAAACGTGGTATTTCAGCTGCCACTGGTAAGTGGTACATCTCATATTGGTCAATTTACATTTAAAATGCATCCTTGTGACTCGCTGGCACCACCCCCAGAAAAAGGCTTTCCAGCCGAAACGCGCGTCCATATATTTATGAGAGATATATTTAATTCTGATGAAGGGGATAGTGGTTGTCCTCCACGTTGGTACATTAAAAAAAACACTAAAACCTTGTCTGAACCTAGCCCTAGTAAGGCTGGATCTACACACACATTTTTCATGGCGTTTTTAATGGCATTTTTTGTGAGCTTTACATTTTGTTTTTTTTCTATTGTGGCCAGATGTTACATTAAAGTCTAGTAAATTATCAAATACGCTACACGCAACTTGGTTTGTGATGTTAATGAGGCAATCAGAGCAGTCACAGACAGCTGCCAATCATAGCTTGCCAGCCCAGGACTAATCAGAACAGTCTTGGGTTGGCAATTGCTCCAGTTGGTATATGAGAATTTCACAAACCAGAGTACAGGGGAGGGCAGGAGTCTGAGTTGGTGACACCACTCCCTCTGATCGCTTCATTTCTGTTAGAGAAGCGTTCAGAGAGAGTCATTGTCGCTCAGAGCTTGTCACAGCCACTTTTAGATAGATCATCACAGCCCCCCTCCTGTAGATAGCGCCATACAGCCCCAGCGATATGGAGAGCGAGGAACCAAAAGTCCCCTGAAGTGCTCCATGAAAAGCATGGGACTTCCAGGGTCTGGGTTCGGCTTGTTTGTCCGGAAGTTCCATAGAAATGAATGGAGCGCCGGCCACGCATGCACAAAAGCCAACTGTAGAAGATGCCACACCCCCCTGTAGATGATGCCACACCCCCCTGTAGATAGTGCCACATACTCCCCCTGTAGCTAGTGCCACATATTCTCCCCTTGTAGCTAGTGCCAAATACTCCCCCTGTAGGTAGCCCCCATCCCCTCCCTGTAGATAGAGCCATTGTTCCCGGAATCCCAGGCATAGCGTCGGCAATGCTCTGGTCGCTGATTCCGCTGCAGGAGGTGCCCCTCACGTCGCAGCCCTTATTTGGACAGTGAAGTCATGGGCTACTCCTGGAGCGAAATCCCCAGTCAAAGCGTTGCTGACGCCCTGGCCGGGAATTCCGCTCATAGAAAGAGTCCTCCTGCAGCGGAAAATGGGGCAAATGCTTATGGTGGGAGAGAGCAGAGCCCTTTGTAGCGACAAACTCTGCACTTGTTATAACACAGTGAACCAACACTGTTGCTCAATGGTCCAAAGTCCTGTTTTTAGATGAAAGTAAATTTTGCATTTCATTTGGAAATCAAGGTCCCAGAGTCTGGAGGAAGAGTGGAGAGGCATCAATGCAAGTTGATTGCGGTCCAGTGTGAAGTTTCCACAGTCAGTGATGGTTTGGGAGCCATGTCATCTGCTGGTGTTGGTCCACTGTGTTATATCAACTCCAGAGTCAACGCAGCCGTGTAGCAGGACATTTTCGAGCACTTCATGCTTCCCTCTGCTGACAAGCTTTCTGGAGATAATGATTTCACTTTCCAGCAGGATGTGGCACCTGCCCACACTGCCAAATCTACCAATACCTGGTTTATTAACCACAGTATCACTGTGCTTGATTGGCCAGCAAACTCGCCTGACCTAAACCCCATAGAAAATCTATGAGGTATTGTCAAGAGGAAGATGAGAGCCACCAGACCCAACAATGCAGACGAGCTGAAGGCCGCTATCAAAGCCACCTGGTCTTCCATAACACCTCAGCAGTGCTACAGGCTGATCACCTCCATGTCACGCGGCATTGATGCAGTAATTCATGCAAAATTAGCCGCGACCAAGTATTGAGGGCATATACTGTACATACTTTTCAGTAGGCCAACATTTCGGTATTAAAAAACATTTTTGATATTGGGCTTATATAATATTCTAATTTTCTGAGACACTAAATTTTGGGTTTTCATTAACTGTTAGCCATAAATAATCATCAACATTAAAAGAAAAAGATGCTGGAAATAGATCACTTGGTGTGTAATGAATCTATAGAATATATGAGTTGAACTTTTTGAATTGAATTACTGAAATAAATTAACTTTTTGATGATATTCTAATTCATTGAGAAGGACTAGTGATGCATTTGAGCTTTACAGAAGTGCCGGCACAGGTGGGAAATTTCTTGATTTTTCAAGAAAATTTAATAATGGCCCGTAGGAGGCAGGCCCCAGTACAGCTCCAACAAGTGAGGCCTCAAGGATAGTGTACGGACAGGACTTTCCTAATGAAATTCCCCCAAACGCAAAAAAGAGTATGCTGACAAAACGATGCCGTGTGTGTTAGGCTGGATTCACACGAGCGTGTGCTTTTTGCGCATGCAAAAAACGTGGCGTTTTACCTGCGCAAAAGGCACTTAACAGCTCCGTGTGTCATCACCATATGATGCGCGGCTGTGTGCTTTTCGCGCAGCCGCTATCATTATGACACTCCATTTGGATGTTTGTAAACAGAAAAGCACGTGGTATTTTTCTGTTTTCATTCATCCTTTTCACTGCAGTTGCGCGAATCACGCTTGTCCCACAGAAGTGCTTCCATGTGACATGCATGGTTTTCACGCACCCATTGACTTCAATGCGTGCGTGATGCGCGAAAACGCTCAAAGAACGGACATGTTTTTACGCGTTAGTCCGCTGCGTAAAAGTCACGCAACTGTCTGCACGGCCCCATAGACTAATATAGGTCCGTGTGACGCGCGTGAAAATTACGCGTGTTGCACGGACGTATATCCCGTTCGTCTGAATAAGCCCTTAGGGTATGTTCACATGCTTAAACAAAAACGTCTGAAAATACGAAACTGTTTTCAAGGTAAAACAGCTCCTGATTTTCAGAAGTTTTTTAAGCCACTTGCTTTTTTCGTGGTGTTTTTCGCGGCCATTTTTGGAGCTGTTTTCTATAGAGTTTATGACGGATCCAAAAATGTCCCAAGAAGTTACCTGCACTTCTTTTTCGCGGCTGTTTTTCTAATGCGGCCATTTTTCAAAACGACAGCGTAAAAAAACGGCCCGTCGTAACAGAACGCAGTTTTTCCCATTGAAATCAATGGGCAGATGTTTGGAAGCGTTCTGCCTCCAATTTTTGGGCCGTTTACGGCCCAAAAAACGTCCGAAAATAAGCTGTGTGAACATACCCTTACAAAAAAGGCAACAGAAAGGAAACTCGCTACCACTGTGAAACGTGTCCATCACAACCTTGGCTCTGTATAAAGGAGTGCTTTAAGACGTACTATACTACTTTGAATACCTACATTTAGGGTATGTTCACACAGATTGTTTTCAGGTGTATTTGGGGGGGGGGGGGGGGGGGGTTATGCCTCGAAAAACGATCGGAAAAAACAGAAACAGAAAGCCTCCATACATCTGCCCATTGATTTCAATGGGAAATACCGCGTTCTGTTCCGACGGGGCGCTTTTTTATGCCACGTTTTAAGAAATCGCACGTAAAAAGACGCCCGCGAAAAAGAAGTGCATGTCACTTCTTGGGACGTTTCTGGAGCCGTTTTTCATTGACTCTAGAAAAACGGGCGTAAAAAACGCGAGTGCCTTAAAAAACTTCTGAAAATTAGGAGCAGTTTTCCCTTGAAAACAGCTTTGTATTTTCAGATGTTTTGGTTAAGCGTGTGAACATACCCTTAATACTTTATTTTTCATGAACATCCTCTTTTATCCTTTATCATGTTGACAAATAAGAATTAATTATATTTTCTGGAAAATGTAGCCCATTTTGTCCAGATAATACCAATTAAAACTAAATTTGCCCACGTTATTGTACAATTTAACCGGTTAAGGACTAGGCTGTTTTACAGCTAAATGATCAGAGCAAATTTCACAATTTTGCTATGCGCTTCTTTAGATGACTATAACTCTGCAGGTGTTCATCTTTGATTTTTACACTCTTTTTAAAGGACAGATAGGGCTTTGTTTTAGTGGCATTTGTCAGTATGTACCATTTTTATTTTTTTCTCTATAGTGGGCAAAATTGGAAAAAAATACAAGAATTTAGCAAATGCATCAGTTTATGCTAGCATTTTTCACACACAGTATGGACCACGGACAAAATTATTCTCCTTTCACATTCTTCCACTTCTCCCGTGCATGGGGATACCAAATATGTGTGCTTTATTCACTGTGCGGGCATGTGCCAGGGCTTGGCATAAAAGGAGGCTTTTTGACCTTTTCGGTCCAGGAATTTTGCATTTGATTTTATAGCCGCATACTGTATTCTGGGGGGCCTTATGCTGCTGAAACATTAGAAACACCCCATAAATGACTTCGTTCACACAAGTAGACCCCACAAGGTTTCCTTCAAGGGGTTTATCATATTTCTAGAAAGTCCAGTTTTCTTCTGAAAGTTTCGTGAAGAAGATGGAACAAAATAAAATCAGCTTTTTTTTAGCAAATGCGTCGATTTATGCCAGCATTTTTCACACACGGTATAGACCACGGACAAAATTCATCTCCTTTCACATTCTTCCACTTCTCACGTGCATGGGGATACCAAATATGTGTGCCTTATTCACTGTGCGGGCATGTGCCAGGGCTTGGCATAAAAGGAGGCTTTTTGGTCCAGGAATTCTGCATTTGATTTTATAGAAGCATATACGGTTTTCTGGGGGGCGTAATGCTGCTGAAACATTAGAATCACCCCATAAATGACTTCATTCACACAAGTAGACCCCACAAGGTTTCCTTCAAGGGGTTTATCATATTTTTAGACAGTCCAGTTTTCTTCTGAAAGTTTCTTGAATAAGATGGAACAAAATAAAATTAGCTTTTTTTTAGCAAATGCGTCAGTTTATGCTAGTATTTTTCACACACGGTATAGACCACGGACAAAATTCATCCCATTTCACATTCTTCCTCTTCTCCTGTGCATGGGGATACCAAATATGTGTGCCTTATTCATGGTCATGTGCCAGGGCTTGGCATAAAAGGAGGCTTTTCGGCCTTTTCGGTCCAGGAATTTTGCATTTGATTTTATAGCCGCATACTGTTTTCTGGGGGGTGTAATGCTGCTGAAAGATTAGAATCACCCCATAAATGACTTCATTCACACAAGTAGACCCCACAAGGTTTCCTTCAAGGGGTTTATCATATTTTTAGACAGTCCAGTTTTCTTCTGAAAGTTTCTTGAATAAGATGGATCAAAATA
Source organism: Rhinoderma darwinii (assembly GCF_050947455.1). NCBI lineage: Eukaryota > Metazoa > Chordata > Amphibia > Anura > Rhinodermatidae > Rhinoderma > Rhinoderma darwinii. The sequence continues at coordinate 98,128,280 of NC_134689.1, forward strand.
AAATTAGCAATTTTTTAGCAAATGCGTCAGTTTATACCAGCATTTTTCACACACGGCATAGACCACGGCCAAAATTAATCTCCTTTCACATTCTGCCACTTCTCCCGTGCACGGGGATACCAAAGATGTGTGCTTTATTTATCACATAGAGAAGTAGGAGGGCGGACGATAGAAGAAGCTTATTTCACAAATCGCTTTTTTTCAAAGCTGGTTTTACAAAACTCAACAGAGTTTCTATAACACTCCCAAAATATCTGCTCTTGAAGCAGAAATCCCAAAATATTCATCTAGGGGTATAATGGGAATTTATTTTTTGGGGTTTTCTAAAATAAGAAATTGCAGGTTTATGCAAATGGAGCTCTCCAGCAGATGAACTTTAGAGAATATGCAAACATGACATCCACCCCCCACCCACCCATTCCCTCCCTCACCCTTGGAGTAAAATCAGGGGAAAAATAAAAACGTAATGTAGGGCAAGTATATTTTTAACGAATTAACTAAAATCTAATAATGCAGAACAGTGTGGTATTTTTTAAAACATGGCTCAATGCACAGGCCTAGTTGTGAGGGACATGATGGACAGAAATATCGGGAATCTTTGTGGTGCCCGTCTTTTCTGCAGATGCGGCACTTTTTCTGGGGGTTGCTTCTGGTTGGTGTTGGGGGAATCCGACTGATGAAGTGTCTTTCAGTCAGTCGCGTGACATCCTCAGACTGGGGGCATTCTCTGGTGTCCTGAACATCAAATATGAGGCCTTCAATAATTTTTTCCTGGAAATCCAGGTATGTGTCTCTGCCTCTGTTTTTTTTATACAGCACAAATGAATTGTGGATGGCCACCTGTAACAAATAAATGGCCACTTTTTTGTACCAGGTTTTAGTTTCTCGCTTTACTAAATAGGGCTGTAAAACCTGGTCGCTTAAATCCACCCCCCCCATGTACTTGTTATATTCGGACACGCTCACTGGTTTGTGCTTGTCCGATGTTGCCCCCCTTTCCATCACTGCCACTGTTCCTGCGGTATGAATCGTGCTTAGCACATACACGTCTTTGCGATCCCTGAACTTGACCGCCAGCAATTCCTCAGATGCATAAGCACAGGAGTTTCCCTTTACCATGCGCTTCCCCACTAGTTGCTGTGGAAAACCAATTTGGTTTTTGCGCATGGTACCACATGCCCCAGTCCTTGCATATTGCAAATGCCTAAACAGGGGCACACTAGAATAAAAATTGTCGCAGTACAGGTGGTACCCCTTGTGAAGCAGAGGCTTCATTATCTCCCACACAATTTTACTGCTGGTGGAAAGATCAGGGGGCATCCAGGAACATTTATGGAGCGGTCCCGCCCTTCATAAATCCTGAAGGCGGTGGTATATCCTGACCCGCTTTCACACAATTTGTAGAGCTTAACGCCATATCTTGCCCTTTTTGAAGGTAGATATTGGCGAAAGCTAAGTCTGCCATGAAAGTTGAGGAGGGATTCGTCCACACTTACATTCTGCTCAGGGGTGTAGAGTTGCAGAAATAAATTATTCAGGGAATTTATCAGTGGTCTAATTTTGAACAACCGATCCCGGTTTGCATCGGTACTTGGGGGGGCCTGTGCGTTGTCGTTGAAGTGGAGGAACCTCATTATTGTCTCATAACGAGACCTGGGCATTACTGCAGAATATACTGGGGTGGCTTGGGCTGGTCTTGTTGACCAGTAAGACCTAATGGAGGGCTTTTTGACAATACCCATATTTAGGGTGAGCCCCAAAAAATGTTTTCATTCCTGCAAATTGGTGGGCGTCCAATCTCTGGCATGGGTGGATGGAGGTTTCTGCCTTATATATTGAGTGGCATATAAATTTGTTTCGTGGACAATCTGATTTAGGATGTCGTCCGTTATAAATAAATTGAAGTTCTCCATTTGGACAAAATTTGTATTGTCCACGGCTATGCCAGGAGTGGCAGTAAATCCGTGGATTCTAGGCCCAAAAGATGGGGCAGGTGCCCATACAAGAGCCTGGACTGGAGGGACCAGGCTGTCCCGTGCTACAGCACTACTTGGCCCTGCACTTTCATGTTCTGCAGTTTCAACTGCATCAGGGACAACGTCCCCTGAAGATGAACCTGAAGTGACGCTATCATCGTCACTGCCCAAAACAGGTTCCATCTCTGACGCCATCTCTGATGCGGTCTCCGACTCAGACCACAGCATGGCGTATGCCTCCTCGGCGCTAAACAACTTCCTCGCCATAACGTCACTAACACTAACACTAACGAAACAAATTTTTTTATTTTTTTTTAAAATAAAACACACAAACTAACTGGTATATATATCTACACTACCGCTAACAAAAAAATAAACCGCTATTGCTATATATATTATATATATATGTGGATATATATATATAATTATATACTCCCTACCTGCCTATTCTAATAGAATAAAAGAAAGAAAGGTAGATAGAAAAAAAGATAGATGGATAGATTGTATAGATAGATAGAAATCTATCTATACAGAGAATGTTTTACAGTGTAACACTTTTTTTTCACTGTATTCTTCTGGCAGCAATTCTCCCGAGTCTCTTCTTCTCCTCAAACTGAAACAATGTTTGAGGAGAAGAAAAGAGGCAGGAGATTTACTGCCAGAAAAGTCAAAATAAAACAAATGTGGTCGCTGTGATAGATTTTCACAGCGACCACATCTTCAGGGACCATCAGATTGGTCCCTGATACTCTGCCCAGTGCCCAGAGCTGTTGGTAACAGCGTGGGCACAGGGCTGTGTGCACGCGATCGCGTGCACACTGTTTTATACGTACAAATGCATGTGATCGCTGTGATTGGTTGTCACAGCGATCACATGTTCAGGGGCCAAAAGATTGGCCCCTGACATTCTGCCCAGTGCCCATGGCTGTTAGCAACAGCCAGGGCATAGAGCTGTGTGCACGCGATCGCGCGTGCACATTCTCTGAAGTGCCGCCGTAATTAGTCTATACGGCGGACTTCAGAGACCCTGACCGCTGGCCGTATAAATACAGCCAGCGGTCGGGAACCTGTTAAAATACAACAAAAATTCCCATTATACCCTTAGATGAATAGTTTTTAAAAAATTGGTTATTTTTGGCCATTTTTTAACTGTGCTGACATAAAACCTCTGCAAACATGAAATAGTGTCTGAAAATCACTCAAGCAAGAATTGTGCTCATAAAGCCACAGGGTGCTTCTTATATTTTGGACCCCGCTTTGTGGCCAGGAATCAGATTACTGCTTATGCAGGGGTATTTCTTAACAAAGGAGAAATAGGGCAATAAATATTGGGGTGGTCTTCTGTAATTTTATCTGCTCTGTGCAAAAAAATATGTCCTATAAATGATGCATTTATAGAAAAAATTTAAATTTAAATTTTTCATAGCAGCTTTGCATTAATTCATAGAACAAAATATGATTTTTTTTTTTTTTAATTCGTTTTTTTTATTAAGGAGTTGCAGTACAAATGCATTCAAGAAGCAATAAAGAATGAAATACGATTACAAGATAAATAGTTGGTACAAATCGGGTTAACATCACCAGAATAGACAAAGAATAGTGATTACATGTTGAACATCCCAGTCACTAAAAGGCAGGGAGCATTACAAACTGACGTTTTTAGGAAATAGATGTCAGTAAACGCTCTGTTACATGCCACATCGGCACATGTGTACTCCACAGTCAAGGCTGGTCAATTCCTCAGGATGAGGCGGATCTGCTCATCAGAAACTAAATTTGAGAAGCAATCCAGAGACTTAGAAGAAAGATTCCGGGAGAGAGGATATAGTCGTAGGTGTATCAAAGATATACAGGGTGGGCCATTTATATGGATACACCTAAATAAAATGGGAATGGTTGGTGATATTAACTTCCTGTTTGTGGCACATTTGTATATGGGAGGGGGGAAACTTTTCAAGCTGGGTGTTGACCATGGCGGCCATTTTGAAGTCGGCCATTTTTTTATCCAACTTTAGTTTTTTCAGTGGGACGAGGGTCATGTGACACATCAAACTTATCGAGAATTTCACAAGAAAAACAAAGGTGTGCTTGGTTTAACGTTACTTTATTCTTTCATGAGTTATTTACAAGTTTCTGACCACTTATAAAATGTGTTCAAAGTGCTGCCCATTGTGTTGGATTGTCAATGCAACCCTGTTCTCCCACTCTTCACACACTGATAGCAACACCGCAGAAGAAATGCTAGCACAGGCTTCCAGTATCCGTAGTTTCAGTTGCTGCACATCTCGTATCTTCACAGCATAGACAATTGCCTTCAGATGACCCCAAAGATAAAAGTCTAAGGGGGTCAGATCGGGAGACCTAGGGGGCCATTCAACTGGCCCACGACGACCAATCCACTTTCCAGGAAACTGTTCATCTAGGAATGCTCGGACCTGACACCCATAATGACATAAATAACTAATGAAAGAATAAAGTAACGTTAAAACCAAGCACACCATTGTTTTCTTGTGAAATTCTCGATAAGTTTGATGTGTCACATGACCCTCTTCCCATTGAAAAAACTAAAATTGGATACAAAATGGCCAACTTCAAAATGGCCACCATTGTCAACACCCAGCTTGAAAAGTTTCCCCCCTCCCATATACTAATGTGGCACAAACAGGAAGTTAATATCACCAACCATTCCCATTTTATTTAGGTGTATCCATATAAATGGCCCACCCTGTAGACGAGCTAAAACCACCGAACGTGAGCATCTATTGCACCCTGTAGGAACTAAAAATGAAGATACGGGCGAGAACACTATCAGATTCATTTCGACATTCAATAATCAATGGCACTCAATGAGGTCCATTTTGAAAAGACACTGGCCGATCTTGCAGATGGAACCCACTCTAGCAACCACCTTACCAGCAAACCCCCAAATGACAGCTAGGAGGAGCAAAAATGTGAAAGATATTCTGGTCAAGACCCACTATGTGTACCAAAACAACAAAACCCCTTTTCATTAAGAGGGCCAATTCAGGGCTGTTATCCATGCGGTGACTGTGTGGCATGTGCTAACATAACACGGGCAACTACCTTTAAGTCGGTGATTGACGGACGGTCTTTCAAAATTTTGCATTACATATCCTGCAGTACCACTTATGTGATCTATTATGCAACATGTGGGTGTTCCAAAGTGTATGTGGGACTAACATTGAGGCAATTGTGAATCCGCATTCGGGAACACGTGTGGGACATTGTTGCTGCGAAGGAAATCAATGATCTGACTCTATTAAAGACTATCCCCAAGCATTTTAAATTATATCATGGGTGTGACCCTAAGGCTGGATTCACACGAGCATGTTCAGTCCGTAAAGGACGGAACGTATTTCCGCCGCAAGTCCCGGATCGAACACACTGCAGGGAGCCGGGCTCCTAGCATCATAGTTATGTACGATGCTAGGAGTCCCTGCCTCGCTGCGGGACAACTATCCCATACTGCAATCATGTTTTCAGTACGAGACAGTAGTTCCGCAGTGAGGCAGGGACTCCTAGCGTCGTACATAACTATGATGCTAGGAGCCCGGCTCCCTGCAGTGTGTTTGGTCCGGGATTTGCGGCCGAAATATACGTTCTGTCCTTTACGGACCGAACATGCTCGTGTGATTCCAGCCTAAGACCTTTAAGGCCTGGGGGATTGACAGAGTGCACTGTGGTGTCAGAGGAGGAGATGTGAGGATTAGATTGGCTCAAAAAGAGTGTAGGTGGATCACTATCCTGGGTACGATGACCCAGTTTGGCCTCAATGAGAAGCTGAGTTTTGCTGCTTTCTTATGAGTTTTCCCTGTTGTTCCATAATTTTCCCCCTCCTTTTTTTTTTTTGAAACTATATTCTTTTAACCACTTTTTATTGTGATTCGTAATAAATTGTTACTAATTTTTGGTCTTTGTTCGTGTTCGGATTTTTGACTTTAGATATTGTGGTACCGGGACCTTCTGGTGTATTTGATGTTGCTCTATCTACTTGGACCTATGGACAACACTCAGTTCGAGTGAAGTTCTCATCTTCCCCAGAGATTACAAAATTAAATCCAGTGGTTGATTAAATGGATTGTTATGATCAGTTCCATATGATGTGTTCTTGACTCTGTGCATATGCATTCATCCCCTCCTATTTTGTTCGTTCACTTTTAATATATTTTGTATTATATATATATTTTTTATGTGTTAACATATGCATCTTTGCACGGTACTTTGTTTTGTATTTTGCATCTTGTGTTTTTCACTTGTGTTCGCGATTTATGTTGCGATTATAATCACTTTTGATTATTAGTGTCACTGTTATTGTGTGATGTACCACTAATATTAATTAATAATTAATTCTTAATTTTTATTAATCTTCATTAATTACTTTTTCTTTACACGGTCTATATATTTAATGGACTATTTTGTACACTTATTTTCATTTTTCTATCCATTTGAGACAGTTATGTATTTCCTTGGCTGTAAAGTCATATTGTGCATAAATTACCATGTGCCGATTCACTCCTTCTTACATCACATTTTTGCTGTCACAGACTAATAGGAAGGGGCTTCAGGATGATCACGCCTATAAAACTATACACATCATTTTGGATATCCTAAACAACTCTCCCTGGATGTACTTACAGTATAGGATTCTCGCAGGGGTTGCGCATGAGCGGCGATGTGGGGTGTGGGACTCCTTCGCTGGTCGTCATCTTGGGCACTCTGCGCCATCTCCCTAGTGACACGTCCTGGGACCTGCGCACGTGCAGTAGTGTCATGGTGACTGGTGACAGGCGACGCTGTTGACCGGTGTCCTGATTGGCTGTAAGCACATCACCTGATTACTTCCGTTTGTCATTTAATCTGAGCATAAACATACGATCTGCACCCCTTGAAAAAGCTGCATATCGTGAAACGCGCTGTCTCATTCTTTTTGGCCATTGTTTTACCACTGTAAATTATATGGATTGTGTATTTCTATACTAAAAACTTCTGTGGTGTTTGTACTATTATATACATGGCCCTTTGGTTCCTCTGTAGTTTTTTTATATTTACTCATTTTTTAAATAGATATAATAAAATTGATATATTCTACTTTTTCAATAGTAGTGTTTGACTCCTTTTTCTCTGTGTTTATATATGTCATTGAGTTTCTATTTCTGTAAGAATCTTTTGCGACCTTTTGGAGGTGGTAAACATTACATTGGTATCACCCAGCCATTTACCTGACCTGTGAGATTTGTTGTTATTACTAAAATTAATACGCAGATTCCTGTACAGGCAGAAGTATACATACCAAGCACATGCGATCAGCATAGGGAGAAAAGAAAACAACTAAATATCTTACATTAGACAGTGTGATACATATCAAGTCTGTAACAATGTATCCCTCGTATCATTATACCGGTGTGCAGTTTATTGGGTAAGTAGGGAATTACCCCAGGCCTCCCATATCCTAGGGAATGCATTAGTACAACCTCTACTTCTATAAAGTATACGCTCATAAGGAAGGATTGAGTAAACTAGAGATTTCTACTTATGGATTTTAGGAGGTCTAGGGTCCATCCACCTGAGTGCAATAGTGTTGCGTGCCATGAAGAGTACCTCCCTGAGTAAAATCCTTGTATAGTGAGGCCACTGAACCTCAGGTAGTATACCAAACAGACACACCTGCGGGGTTAGGGGTACCGGTATGTGAGTCACGTTAGTAACAACCTCAATCACCTCTTTCCAGAAGGAGTAGACCACCGGACATGTCCACATTATGTTGCAAAAATCTGATCTCGAAAATCTGCATCTATGGCATTCTGTGCTTGGATGCCGTCCCATTTTATACATTCTCACCGGTGTGAGATAACTTTGATGTATTATCGATATTTGTATCATTTTATTATTAGCAGCAGGAGACACTGTAATTAGAGAGGATAGTATCTCCCCCCGCTCGTCTTCCGACAGGTTCACAATTTGGGCAGCCCACCTGTCCTTCACAAGCAATTGTACACCAGCCAACTTAGACTGGATGAGAGATGTATAGATGACGGAAATCAAACCTCTCGATCCCTGGGATTTGAAAATCCCAATCAATGGGAATTGTGAGAATTTAATCTCTGATGATGGGAATTGTCCCCTAAGTGCATAGCGCAGTTGCAAATATCTAAAGGTTGCCTCTCTAGGCAAATCATATTCGGTTTGCATCTGTGTAAAGGTTTTCATTACATTTCCAGCATACATATCCCCTATAGTGCTTACTCCATATCTGAGCCAAAAGGTAGGAGCTAAATCATAATATATATGGGAAAGTATTAAGTTATCCCACAAAGGCATGTCTGTGTGGATGTCAGAGTACCCATAAACCCAGAGTAACCATACCTGTGTCGCTATTCTGTGGATGGGTAACAGGTTTGTAATGGTACCCAAGGGACTTTCCAGAACCGGCCATAGATGGGAAAGATGCAAATAAAATGCTAAGTGAGGTTCCCTGTTTGGAAGGGGTGTATTAGCAACCCATACCCTCAAATAACATAATTAACGTGCGACATAATAGAGATATAGGTCTGGTAATGCCACCCCACCCAGGGTTTTGGGGTGTTGCAAAGTGGACAAGCTAAGTTTAGAGCGGTTATGTCCCAATATGAACGTTGGAAATAAAGCATGGATTAGTTTAAAAAAGGATTTATACACTGGGTTGCAGCATGTTTTTAATTAATACATTTTTATTAAACTTTTGTAACATATTACAAAAAATCAAGCAATGTAAATCGCAGACATAAGCAACAATGACAATTAGTAATGCATAAAAGTGTCATACATCTGTCAATGTCAAGTCATACATATACAACAGGAAAATAAATTAAATAACATAGCACATATCCATTTATCATAACACAATAAAAATGGTTTGACATGTCAATTAGCAGACTAATGTTCCGGCAAGCAAATGTGTTCCCCTCCCCTATATATTCCTGAGCCCCTTCGCATATCGGTGTAAGCCAGCATCAGTTGATGCAGTTAGAAGCACTGCGGACCCATGGACCCCATACCTTCTCAAATTTTGTATAAGTATGATCCTTGTAAGCTACCATTTTCTCATGGGAGCACGTACTGTTAACCTAACTGATAATTTCTTGAAGAAGAGGAAGCTCTGTACTCTTCCAATACCTAGTAATTGCCAGCTTAGTTCCAAGAAGAATATGTGCTGCCACCACTCTGTGTCCAGTGGGGATGAGGTCCAGGTTCAAAAAAAGTAAAGCTAGAGATGGGGACATGGGAACCCGTGCACCTACTATTCGAGAAATTAGTCCAAAGGAGGACTTCCACAAAGTAACTAGCATTGGGCACTCCCACAGGATATGTAGAAGCGTACCCCTAGCCCCACACCCCCTCCAACAAAGATGAGATGTGGTTGCAGCATGTTTTAGTACATACAGGCATTTCGGGAGTATGACCATTTTGATAAGATTAATCCTACCAGCTACCATTAGTAGAAGCGTACCCCACACTCTAAACTTAGATTTTATATATTCTAAAATGACAATGCATTGGCGGCGTTATCCATGATTTCTATTGATAATTATGCCCAAATATTTAAACGTCGACACTACCCGAAGGCCATGCACAGTGTCCGACCATCCCATCCCCTGTGATGGCATAAAAAAAGGATTTGCTCCAATTAATATGCAGTCCAGAGAATTGTCCGAACTTGAGCAACATATCTATAGCCAGCGATAAAGAAACATTCGGACGTGACATATATAAAAGCATGTCATCAGCACACAAGCTGATTCTATCTCCTCTCGTCCCCATTATTATGCCTCTGTATTCTGGGTGATGTCTTATGCGTATGGCCAGAGGTTCTATAGCAAGTGTGAATAGCAACGGGGAAAGGGGACAGCCCTGCCGAATACGTCTATAAAGAGAGAAAAATGGGGACTTCACACTATTTACCAAAATTTGTGCCCTCAGTCTCTTATATAAAACGGATATCCATCTGATAAACTGAGGACCAAAGCCAAATCTTTTCAATGTTTCCAGCAAATAAGGCCATTCGATTGAGTCGAAGGCTTTCGCAGCATCTAAAGACGCTATAGCCCAATCTGCCTTTGTAGCCACTCCTATCTGCATAAGGATTTGTACCTTTCTAATATTTTCCGGAGGTAGATTTCCCAGGCATGAATCCGTACTGGTCCCCATGAATTACCTGTAAGATAACCTTGTTAAAGAGGCTCTGTCACCACATTATAAGTGCCCTATTCACAATCCCTGCACTTCGTTAAAGTTTTTTTGGTACTTACAGCAGAGCAAAGCGTGATCTCACGAGATTAAGCTTGCTCTGCTGTAAGTACCAAACAAACGTTAACAAAGTGCAGGGATTGTGAATAGATATCCTGTCCTGTCTGGAAGGAATGTCTATTCACTGCCTAAGGCCTCATGCACACGACCGTAAAAACACCCGTTATTGCGGGTCGTAATTACGACCCGCAATAACGGGCTCATAGACTTCTGTTAGCCACGGGTACCTTCCCGTTTTCTCACGGGAAGGTGCCCGTGCCGTTAAAAAAATAGAACATGTTCTATTTTACGGGCCGTGCTGCTATACTTTATAATGGCAGCACGGCTCGGAAAAGCGGCCGGCTGCCTGTGGCCGGCTGTGCCCGGCCGTGCTCGTAATTACGAGTCGTAATTACGAGCACGGTCGTGTGCATGAGGCCTAAACACTTCAGTAACGTTAATATGTCAGTATAAGACAGCATATAGTGAATAACGCAGTGTCACTATGCGCTGTCTAAATGAATGGAGAGAAGTGCATGACGCTGATTGGTCAGCGTCATACACTCCTCTGTACAATGTCCACTTGGTCTAAAGTAAAACCACGCCCACTTGGGCATTAAGAAACTAATTGGCATAAAGCTAAAATCGCTCCTAATGTGGTGAAAATAGATCGTTTTTCTAAATAAAAAGCATTACTGTCACCTACATTATAGCACCCATCTCCTTATGTAGGAGATAGGCCACTTATAATGTGGTGACAGAGCCTCTTTAAGCCTGTTTGCCAGTACCATTGTAAGTTATTTGTAATCATTGTTTAGCAACGATATCGGACGATATGAGAGGCATTCAGCAGGGTCTTTATCAGGTTTCAATAAAACTATTATAGTGGCATCATTTTTTTCAGAATTGTTTTTATTAACATTTTCCAATAAGGGGTACAAAAAGTAAAAAGGGGGAGGATGGGGGCTGAGAAATATACAAGACATCTAGAATGATCAAATAATGGGATAAGGCAATGAATAAGACAAATAAAAATAAATAAATAAATAAATAAAAAAAAAATAATATGGGGGGGGGGGACAAAAACATAACAGTCATAACCGTTACTATTAAGATCATTATATCCATAATTCCAATAAGTCAGGTGAGGGGATCTACATATTAGGCAAATGCAGGCTCTCCCCTCCTCATCGGGTTTTCAACCCCAGCGTGACGATAGCATGGGCATGGAACCAGCCAAATACCCTGTGCCAGTCCCACCGATATGTTATCTAAAAGCTTTCTCCGAGAAGCGAGATCGCCAATAAGCAGATCAGAGGCGTGACCCCCGCAGGCATCATAAGAATCCAAATCCCCGACAACTCATCAACTCGCAGTGAACACACGTTACAATATAGGTGCGTCCCCCAAAAGTAGCTGTTCGTTAAACCATATAGTGGAGTCAAAGCAGTGTTTTATTTTCATTTGCACATTCCGCGGGAGGAGTGAGATAAAGGATTCCCAAGTATCGAAAAATTGCTTGACCTTTTGCTCTTTATGGAGAGATGCCTCCATCCAATCCATCTTCATCAGATAGGAGAGTTTGTCAAGAAACATTTTGAAAGGTGGGGCCTGATCGTGAAGCCAGGTTTGCAGGATAGCCTTTACCCCCGCTGCCGCCACGTAGTGCAATAGTCTGTGCGCCCCGGGGGAACAGTGGTGTGTGTCAGGGTCCAGGTACCCAAAGATTGCCCATAACGCTGTGTTAGGAACAAAGTTTGTGAGGTGTTCAGAGGTGAATGATTGTATTCTGGACCAGAAAGTTTGGATATTTGGGCAGGACCATAGACAGTGATAGAGGTTAGCCTCTGGTGTGTGGCATTTGAAGCAATGCGAGGTGTGATAGACGCCTATTTTGTGCCCTATATGCGGTGTTAGGTATTACCTATGGGAGACTTTCAATCTCATCTCCAGGAAACGTGCCGAAGGGAGAAATTTATGTGCCTGTGTCAAGGCCGCTAAAATGGTTGTGTAGGTGAGCGTGTGGTCATCTGTTTGCCATTTGGTTAGGGGGGTTTGGGTTTGAGAATAATCTAAGGGAACGTGTATAAATTGGTAATTACGAGTGATTTGACCCCTGAGGTAGTTGTGTTTTGAAAAATGATGTCGCAGGCATGTGTTCCATTCTTGGTCAGGTAGCGATGGTAGTATCTTTGTTAAGTAACTTTTGACTTGCATATAGCTAAAGAGATCAATCTGGTGATCCGTAAACTTAGAACATAACTACGTAAAGGAAAACATCCTACGCTCTTCTATGTTCACAAATTGTCCCACAGAAGTGAGCCCCAGCCTGTACCACCTGTGGAAGACGGCAGCAGGGTTACCACTCTGAAAGTCAGGGTTACATACCAAGGGCATATGAAGAGATAGCAGAGGAGAAAGATGAAAGAGAGATCTTATCTTCTGCCATGCCTTCCATGTAGTAAATAGTAAGGGGTTGGCCCTCGTTTCCCTCGTCAAGCTCCCATAAGGAAGATTCAAGAGTCCTGATAAAGCGTTCCCCATGAACAATGCCGAGTCCAGAGGTAAGGAGGTGTATACAGAGGTGTTGTGGATCCAGTCAGAGATATACCTATATAGAGCTGCCAAGTTGTAGTGCTTAATATTGGGGAAGTTTTCCCCATTACCCCTGTGCTGTTGCAGGATGATATAGGCTATTCTGGAAGTTTTCCCACCCCAGATAAAGGTTCTATAGAGATAATTGATTCTGCGCTCGTCTTTGGGTGTGAGGTAAATTGGGAGAGTGTGGAAGAGGTACAGGAGGCGTGGGAATTCTGTCATTTTGAGTAGGTTAGCCCTGCCCAGATACGAGAGTATAAAGTGTTTCCAGGAGAGGAGCGTCTTCTCCAGTTCCGTTATATAGTGCGATATGTTGGTGCTATAGAGTGCGGACGGGCGTTTCGTGATTCGAACTCCTAGATATGTGAGGGCCTGAGAGTTCCATTTAAATGGGAATTTGCGTGACCACAGGGGTGTGGAGGGGCCTTTCAGCAACATCGCTTCTGTCTTATCCAGGTTCAGAGTGTAACCAGACAATCGCCCCACCCCCTCCAATTCACTCAAAAGAGGGTCTAGGACCTGTTTGGGGTTAGATACTGCTAACAAAATATCGTCAGCAAAAGCGGCCACTTTTAATTCTATATTACGTAGTTTAATGCCCTGAAAAGTAGATGTCTGGGAGAGATGACGCAAGAGGGGGTCTAAAGCGAGATTAAAAAGGAGGGGGGATAGGGGACAACCCTGCTTGGTGCCTCTGAAAATATCTATTGGAGCCGTGTTATGCCCATTGACCGTCACACTAGTTGCACACCCAACACGAAGAGATTGCAGGAATTGTGTAACAGTCGATCCAAGGTTTGTTCGCTCCATTACCTCATCAAGAAAAGGCCAGGGGACAGTGTCGAAGGCCTTCTCAGCGTCAAGGCTCATCAGCATGTTAACTGGTTGATCCTGCTCCTGCGCCATAACTGTGGCGGCAACAGCTGATCGTATATTCTTGATACTAGTCCTGCCTTGTGTGAAACCCATTTAAGCTTCGCATAAAAGGTCGGGGAGAACAACCTGGAGTCTGTCAGCCAATATTCTTGCCAGTAATTTATAATCTTGATTGAGTAGTGAGATTGGCTGATAAGATTGGGCCAAAGACGGGTCTTTATTTGGCTTTGGTAAGAGAACTGTGTGGGACTCTGTGAATCGGTCAATGGGCATTTGGCATATAAAGGCGTCGTTAAATAAATTAGTGAGAGTGGGGATTAGTGGCATCATTTATAATGTCCGGCAATTTACCTATTCTCAGGGCATGAGAATACATAGGGCAAAGTGAGGGGATGAGATGATCGGAGTACCTGTGATAAACCTCCACAGGGATCCCGTCAGGGCCTGGTGCCTTCCCCTTCGACATACCCTTCAATGATTGTAAGACCTCATCTATCGTAATATCCAGTGGCGGATTAAGTTGACGATGGGCCCTGGGCTGTTACCCAAACTTGGGCCCCCCTTGCGCACCGCCGCCCTGCCGCAACGTAACTATTTTTAACACTACCTATTTGGGCAAGCATTAACAAATGGGTGTTACGGATTCCCCTTGTCACAGGGCTGTGTCCCTACATACTGACAGTATCACACTGTGCAGGGACACATCCTCCTGACAAGGGGAATTGTCTATCAGTCCTGGACTGCACAAAGACTTTTTGGGAAATACAAGGATTTCCTATAATAAACATGTCAGGAGAGGTGACAGATTCTCTATAAATCTAGTGACTCACATGTGACGACATCTCAGATTCTAGTAGGTTTTTTCCTCTTTTCTTCTCCTTCCGGTCCAGAGCACATGACGACGTCTCCCGGCCATGACTGATTTCTGCAGAATTTGCCACTCAGATGTCTTCGACTCCTCACTTTTCCAACATTTCCACACCTATAAATGAAAATAAAGTTATCATGGTGCCACATGCTGTACCCCTAAATATAATAGCACCAAACACTGCACGCCTGAATATAATAATACCACACACTGTAAAACACCACATACACACAGCCCCCTGTACATAGTGCCACACACAGCCCCCTGTGCATAGTGCCACACCCAGCTCCCTGTACATAGTGCCACACCCAGCCCCCTGTACATAGTGCCACACACAGTCCCCTGTACATAGTGCCACTCACAGCCCCCTGTACATAGTGCCACACACAGCCCCTATGGATATTACACCCCCCCCATACATAGCGCCACACACAGCCCCCTGTAGATATCACACATCCCCCCCATAGAGATCGTTACAGACAGCCCCCTATAGATACAAATGAATATCCCCCCAAACGGAAATCTTTAGCAAAGTTTCCATCACCATTGAGATCAGTGGCGTAGCTATAGGGGTCGCAGCGGTCACAGTTGCGACCGGGCCCCTAAGCCTGTGGGGCCCACGGCCCCCGTTGCCATACAGCATGTTTCCTGAAGCCGGCACTTCCTGGCTACGGTCACATGGTACACTTAGTGTACCATGTGACCGTGTTGTCACGCGACACGGCTTCCAGACCGAGCAGAAGAGTCGGTGCGGAGGACTCCAGGTAAGCTGCAGTGTAATGTAATGTATTGTGTTGTAATGTTATGTATTGTAATGTAATGTATTGTGTTGTGATGCCTTGTAATGTATTGTGTTGTTTGCGGTGGAGAGGGGGGGGGGGCGTTAAATCACAGCCCCCCCCTCCTCCACCGCAAACTGCACAATACAACACAATACAGAATAGTAACACGTGACTATGAGAGCGGGGCTGCGGATGTGTAATACAGTCACTGCCCCGCTCCTGAGTCCTGACATGTGCGCGCCGTCAGGATGATGCGATGCGGCCGGCGCTGCACTAATGATCTGTCGCACTGAAGACAGAACATGGCGGGCGCGCTACAAAACACCCCCATGTTCTTTCCTCAGTGCCTGCGCTCATTAGTGCAGCGCCGGCCACATCTCCTCATGCTGACCACGCACGCACTTCCTGTCAGGAGCGGGGCAATGTCTGTATTACACAGCCGCAGCCCCGCTCCATAACGGCGGAGATCAGAGAAACCTCTCATCTCCGCCGCTATTCTCCTGAATGCTGCGATCAAAGCTGACTGCAGCATTCAGGGGAAAATTAGAAGGGGGGATGCCCCTTGGATCGCGTCACAGGGAATTCCTGTGACGCGATTAAGGGACATACCATATATGGCCATACAGCCCAGGGTCTATTGAAGGACCCCAGGGCTGTCTTACCATATTTCCTGTTGTTAGGGCATACTGAGGTATGACCTAACAACTGCCTGTTTACTATCAGTACACAGGCTAATGTACTGGCATATAGATATATGCCAGTACATTGAAGTTTAAAAATAAAGTAAAAACAAAGTAATGTTAAATAAAAAAAATACACATACACCTTTTTTACAATAAACATTAAAATAAGTCTCAATACATAAAACATACACATAATCGGTATTGTCGCGGCCGTAATAACCTGCATAACTATTTTTTTGCATCATTTATGATGTGTACTCTGTAAAAAAATAAAATAAAAATTGCTTTCTATCACTTAGGCCCCATTCACACGACCGTGCCCGCAATCACGGCTCGCGATTGCGGGCACGACCGGCCGCCGACTGCCACCCGCATTTTCGGGCCGTGCTCCCATACAAAGTATGGGAACACGGCCCGCAAAATGCAAATGGACGGACATGTTTCATAATTTTCGGAACATTTCTACGGCACGGTCACCCATCCGTAGCGCTACGGAAATGTGTCCGCGCTCAATGAAAGTGAATGGGTCAATTTTTGCAGGCCGCAATTGCGGTCCGCAAAAACGGAGGTTATTTACGGTCGTGTGCATGGGGCCTAATTGTGAGGCACAAGGTGCGATGATGAATTTAACCTCCATGTGCCTCACATTAATAGTAATTAACCCCATCATGTACCTTACATATTAACCCATTATGACTGAGAAACATGATGGGGTTAATTACTATTAATGTGGGGCACATTCAAAATTCATCATCACACCTCGTGCCTCACATTAGAAAATGAAATAACTTTTTTTTATTTTTATTACTGTTGGCAAAGTAAACGAAGTATCGGTATCGAAGTCCAAATTTTGGTATCGGGACATCCCTACACTGTGGGTCGCGTCCCCCTGGGGGTTCGTGAGTCACTCATCGAGGTCCCGGTTCCAATCAATGCTGGAGCAAGGAGCTGACATCTCCTTGATCTAGCATTCCCTGTGCCCTGAGCGGCTCGACGCAGGCAGGCGGGATGTAGCGACATGATCGCGCCTACCTGCGCTGAGTCACTCATAGCACACACCGAAGGAGGCGAAGGATCCTCCACTCGAAGTGGGAATGGGGATAGGTAAGTAATTATGCACATACGGGGGCATTATACTATATGTGGGGACTGATATTGTGGGGGGGGGACATTATACTGTATGGGGGGCTGATATGGGGAGCATTATACGGTATGGGGCTGTTATAGGGGGCATTATACATTATGGGGCATTATACTGTGTGGGGGCAGCTATGGGAGCATTAACTGTGTGGGGGCATTATACTATGGGGGCTGTTGGGCAAGGCGTCTGGGCATAGGAGCGCGCAGGGGTCTGATGATGATGGTGGTGCTGGGGAGGGGTAGGGGGGGCCCAAGCTGAATTCTTGCACCCGGGCCCATGAGCCTTTAGCTACGCCCCTGATTGAGATTAATGGTGATGCAAACGGAAGCTAAGATTTCCATTTGCCTTTCCGTTGAGGGGTTAACCAGATGGAACCCCTCAACGGAAGGGCAGCGGTGATGTGAACAGGGCCTTAGATACAGGGCCCATGTGCATGTGTGATACTGTTTGTTGGACCCTTTATCTAAGCCTAATGTAGGCTTAGATACAGGGTCCAGCAGACAGTATTCTTATGCAGTATAATCTGGGGCCCTGTATCTAAGCCTAACACATGGTAGGCTTTAAAGGTTGTCCAGTCCCTAAACATTGATGGCCTATCTTCAGTATAGGCCATCAATAGCTGATGGGTTGGGGTCAGACACCCGGGACCCCCGCCAATCAACTGTTTTGAAGGGGTTGCAGCCGCTCGTATGAGTGCTGCTTCCCCTTCATTTCCCTCACTTGCTCACACTGAATCGCTGACATGAGAAAGTGACCGGAATGAAGGGTGTCTGACCCCAACCCATCAGCAAAACAATAAAACTAAACTTACCTCCTCTTCGGATGCAGGTCCTCACTCCATCAACTGTCGGGACGCTGTGCGCGGCGCTTAGCATCGTGACGTTATGCGCTGCGCACAGCGCTGTGACGTCACAACCTCTGATGCGCTCCAGGAAGAGGAGGGGTAAGTACTGTCAGTTCCTATAGTAACAGGGGCCCGTGTAGTTTATTACATAGGCCCCAGTTACTATAGTAACTTTTCATTGATGTGTGAATGTGGCTGCCGCAAGCAAAACTATTTTGAATTTGGTAATCAGTAAAGTAAACTACTAGCACAATTAATACATCAAAATTCACAAAGCCCAGTCACTGAAAATTCAAGATGGTTCAGGTGATTATCTGACTGACACACCTAGAATAGCCGAAAGGTTTGCACACTTTTACCAGGATTTGTATTCCTCCCAGACCTCCTGTGATATACCAGACTTTAAACTCCTATATGGATGGTATAGCATTTCCTACTCTTGATGAGACTAGCCGGGAAGTGTTGGACTTGGATATTACCAGTGGCGGATTATCATTAGGGCGGTTCGGGCGGCTGCCCGGGGCCAAAGGCTCCCGGGGGGCCCATGGTCGTCCGAACCACACGCGATTGAACGGCCCCCCTCATGCCTGGTGTGGCGTCGCTAGTACAGCGAAAATTTGTCAGAAACGGAAAACACGGAACGGGTACAAAACGGATGCAAAACGGCCGTCAAAAACGGACCTAGATTGCTGTTTTTAACAGCCGACACCGGAACCCTGTTGTGTGATTCCCTGCGTGGTTTTGGATGGGTAGGAGATGCAGGGTGGTTTTGGGCAGCTGTAAATGCGCCAAAAACTATCTATTCCCTGAAGTTATGGCTAGTGTTTGGGATCTTTTCAGGCTCCCATGGCTGCTTCGAAGATTTGATCTGAGGTCAGTGGACAGCAGCTGCCTTCTGGGCTCTCTCTCTTGGCTGAATATGACACATGTGACATTACAATGTGTGTGTCAGACTTCAGTGTAGCGCCAAGGCCGGAGCAGAGAAGGAGAGCCCTGACATGGTACATAACAAGTATCTAATCTATTATGTATCCAATCTATCACAAACTATCCATCACTCTTCTAAAATTTGCACATTTTCAGACTCTAGACAACCTCTTTGGTGGACCTTTGTGTTAAAAATTGATGTTAAAAACGGATGGTAAAAACTGATGACAACTAACGACAACTGATGACAACTGATGGTTTTGTAGTAAAAATCGTGAAAAAGCCTGATGGCAACTGATACAGTTTTGCATCAGTTCTTGCATCAGTTGTAATCGCTTGAGGGACAAAAAAAACTGTTGCTGATATTAGGGCCTGTTCACATCAGCGTTGGCTTTCCGTTCCGGGGATCCGTCAGAGGTTTCCGTCGGGTGAACCCCGCAACGGAAATTCAAACTGAAACCACAGCTTCCGTTTCAGTCACCATTGATATCATTGGTGACGGAAAAATTGCTAATGGTTTCCGTTCGTCACCATTCCGGCAGGTTTCCGTTTTAACGACGGAATCATTAGCGGAGTCGACTAAGCTATTAATTTTGTCGGAAAAATGGAAACCTGCCGGAATGGTGACGAACGGAAACCATTAGCAATATTTCCGTCACCATTGATATCAATGGTGACTGAAACGGAAGCTGTGGTTTCAGTTTGACTTTCCATTGTGGGGTACACCCGACGATAACCTCCGACAGAACCACGGAACGGAAAGCCAACGCTGATGTGAACAGGTCCTAATATATGTGTATATACAAGAACCCTATTTCCCAACTATCCCTAAATAATTAATATCAACTTTATTGTGCTATTAAAGCAAAAAAACTAACCACATGTACAGTATGTTTAAAAATGTAACATGCATGCTGTTGGAGGATTAGTACCGTCGGACATTGCCTATATAGTATGCGGTACACAGTACTAAAGATGGCCAACGGCTGCAGGACGCCAAGCCTGATCAACAGTATGATTGTAAGAACCAGCAGCAAAGCACGTTGTTTTTAAAGTATTTCAAACCCCCCCCCCTGACATGTGTCCTCAGGGGTACTGGGGCTAATGACAGCGCGCCACAGATTTTCTGAAATTATATAGAAACCGGAAGGTTGCAACGGATAGAGAATCAGCCAATCAGGTTCAGACAGCGAGGCCGAGCCTCCTGTTATATGACAGGCACCTGAGCAATCCAATCAGGATGCTGTGTCATTGGCCTATAGAATCATTCAGAAGCTAGCCAATCTAGTCCAAGCCGAGAGGTCGAGCCTCTCGCCGTATGACGGACATAGGGATTGGCCAATAGGAATGCAATTTCATTATCCTATAGGATCATATTTCCGGCGCATGCACATATGGGGCATATAGCCGTGAATAACGAAGTCTCTGTACGGGCACATAGGGATAAGACAGTTTCTCCTGCGCATGCGCAGAGATCATTGTCCCGCTATGGGGGTTTGAACAGAAGCCATAAAAGTGGCCTTTAGTACAATATTAAAGGGATTATAGTATCCAAAAAGCCCTTGGCTACTATGCATTAATGCAAATTTATATACTAGATTATATCGATCATGGTATATAGATACAAAGAGTAAATATATAGATCAAGAAAAATACAAATAAAAACGGCGTAGCTGTCAATATGTTGTAATAAAAACAAGGTGGTTCGAGGAATAAAGTAAACCATAAACAGTATATATTATATTTCAAGAGACTTCTCATTGAGGAAAAAAACCCTCCCAGTTGATACATACAACTGATGAGAAAATGTCTACAATATTAGATTATACATTTATTTGTAAACCCAAGATACAGTCTTTAGAATGGTGTATAATTGTTTAATCATCAGAGAAATGCTGCAAACCTAAAGCCTTCATTCAGTCCCATAGGGCTAAAAATGCCCAAGCGGTGAATCCACCTTGCTTCCTCTTCTAAAAGTTTACGATCAAGGTTCCCAGCTTGTGGACCCAACTTGATCTGGGTTATGTCCCAAAACGTTAATGATTGAGTATTACAATCATGGACAGATCGAATATGTCTCGATAAAGGCGTATCCTCTTTATTGTTAATAGCACTAAAATGTCGGGAGATTCTTCTCAGTTCTTGAACAGTTTTCCCCACATACAATTTTAGACAGGGGCATTTTAGCCACATAAACAACTCCACTACTTTGGCAGTTTATGAATTGTTTAATCTGATAGACTTTGCTGTCTAAAGGGTTACAAAAGCTGTTTTAGTGGTAAGCATAGACGGGCAAAAGGAGCATCTGCCACAGGGATGGTATCCCATGACTGACGATTTAAGCCCGCATTTAGATGCTGATGAGGACTGGGAGTAATGGCTATGTACAAGGTAGTTACGTAGATTCTTGCTTCTTCGGTAAGTAATACCGGGAGTAATAGAGATTTGGTCACAAAGATCAGAATCCGCACGGAGAATAGGCCAATATTTTTGTAAGATTTTTGTGACTTGATAAGAACATGCATCAAAGGTACCGATACATCTGACAATCGAAGAAGATTGAGCAAGCTTAAAGCCTGCTTTAATATTAGAGAGATTTCTATCATTTGATTCACACAAGAGATCTCTTCTGTCTGTCGCCCTGGCATAGGCCCTGTGTAGACATTTTTTTGGGTAGCCTCGGGCAAGAAATTTTGAAAACAAACCATCACATTCGGTTTTAAAAGATTGCTCATCAGAGCAGTTTCTTTTTGCTCTCAGGTATTGTCCTATTGGAATTCCCCTCTTTAGGGAAGAAGGATGGTGGCTCCCCCAATGTAGAAAGCTATTTGTGGCTGTGGGTTTCCGAGAGATGTTAGATTGGCAATGTTTATTAGTTTATTTTTTGCGGCGTTCACCGTGCACTATAAATGACCATTATACTTTATTCTGCGGGTCGGTACGATTACGGCGATACCATATGTATATAGCTTTTTTTATGTTATGCAGCGTTTGCGCAATAAAATCACTTCTTTATAAAATAATTTATTTTTTGTGTCACCATATTCTGAGAGACGTAACTTTTTTATTTTTCAGTCAAAAAAGCTGTGTAAGAGCTTGTTTTTTGCGGGACGGGTTGTAGTTTTTATCGGTATTATTTTCAGGTACATGTGACTTTTTGATCACTTTTTATTCTCTATTTTGGGAGCGGTGGTCACCAAAAAATAGCGATTCTGGTGTCGTTTTTTATTGATTTTTTTTGGGGTGTTCATCGTGCGGGAAAAATAACATTACAGTTTTATAGTTGGGGTCGTTACGAACGAGGTGATACCAAATATGTGTACTTTTTTTAACGTGTTCATTTTTTTTCTATAATAAACTCTTATTATAGGAAGAAAAAGCATTTTGTGTTTATAGAACTTATAACTTTTATTTTTACACTTTTTTTAAAACATTTTTATTATTTTTTTTTACTTTTTTTACTTGTCCCACTAGGGGACATTTAGACTTGCAGCTTTGATCGCTGCTAGAGTACATTACACTACACACGTAGTGTAATGTACTCTAACTGTCATTGTGACGTAACTGTCACACTGACAGGAAGCCTCGGAGGACCGGCCGGAGGCTGCTCCTCCGAGGCTTCCGTACATGGCAACCCGGAGGTCATTGTCTGACCTCCGATTGCCGTGACAAGCATCGGTAGCCCCCACGATCACTTCGTGGGGGCTGCCGATGTGCTTCAAACCACTTAAATGGGCGGCGACGGCAATCCGTTGCCGCATTTATGGGGTTAATTGCCGAAATCAGCGGCGATGGTCCGCTGACCGGCAAAGCTGGAGTGTCAGCTGTCGGGGACAGCTGACCTCCCGGTTCCCGGACACTGTCCGTTAGGACAGTGTGCGCCGGGAACTACTCCGCAATAGTACGTCTGGATGCGGGAACTAACCCCTCTGCAGGACGTACTATTGCGGAGCAGCGTGTGAAGAGGTTAAGATCCATTGTGAATATATGTTTTTTTTTGTCCCCTTCATAAATGGGTGTTACTAAAAACATGACTTTGCCTTTTATTAGAAAGATAGTTTGTAGAAAAAAAATGAGTACGTATGAAACAGTTACATTTAGAACAGTTAGTACGTACAAAATATACAGTTTTCTTAAAAAGCCCCTTGAGTCAATAGTAGTATTTATTTTTAGTGTCAATGTTTCGGTGTCCCAACATAAGGATGCAATGGTCTAGCATTAGTCCTTATTATTACTCATAAAACACCTAAAGGTGAAAATATTGAGCCATTGGAAATGACAGAAGTAGAGTACAACGTCAAACATGTTTTGAACTATTTCTGCCTAAAATCGTCAAATACATTTCACAAAGCTTTACATTATTTTACATTATTTCTCTATGAAAACCATGATAAATATTTGTGGGCTGTATCTGTCTCAAATTGTCATACTTCTACTATAGTCCCACGGAGGCAGAAATTTATATTACATATACAAGAAAATTAAATACAGCTAGAATTCCATTTACACCGTTAATCCATAACATTAAAACCATCTGCCAAATATTGTGTAGGTCCCCCTCGTGCCACCAAAATAGCTCTGACCCATCGAGGCATGGACGCCACAAGATCTTTGAAGTTGTCATGTGGTATCTGGCAACAAGACATTAGCAGCAGATCCTTTAAATCTTGTAAGTTGCGAGGTGGATCGGACTTGTTATTACAGCACATCCCACAGATGCTCAATTGGATTGAGAATTGAGAAATTTGGAGGCCTTGTCAACCCTTGAACTCTTTGTCATGTTCCTCAAACAATTCCTGAACCATTTTTGCAGTGTGGTGGGGGGCCTTATCCCCCCCAAATAGACCACTGCCATTAGGGAATACCTTTCCTTGAAGCTGTGGACTTCGTCTGTAAAAATGTTAGTGTTAGGTAAGACTAAACGTGGACACCACAACACTACTCAGTTCTTCCCAAATCAACGGTTTACTGAAAATCACAATTTCAAACAGGCCAAATAACAACAATACAGTATTCAAATCAAGTCTCTCAGTAGCTGAGGCACTCGCCCTCGTGGGAGTCCCACCCACTCTTGGGTGGCTGCGCCTGGCGCTCACTGACCCGGCCCGGCGGGTCTCAAGAAGGAAATGGGTAGTCTCCGCGGATCACTGTGGTGCTACCACTCACACTGCGGAATCCCCAAAGGTGGAAGCTATGCCCCTCGCCCTTTGGCTACGGCGTGAGTCCGGCGGATATATTACCGCGTGCGCCTCCGCGGGTCAGAGCAAGAGCTACTCACTACCACGCGGCATACCACCCTTATCTCTGCTTTCTGCTCCTCTGTTGATGAAGATGACGTCTTTTCCCTTGTGTCTGTAGGAGGGACAACCGCGGTTGGACACAATGAACAGGACACACCTTCTTTTGGGCAACTTCTTTACTGCAGAAATAACAATAAATTCTTCTTTATGGAGCAGACAGGAATCCTGAGGTTGAGGATTTCGATCCCGCTGGAAGTCCTCCGGAGAGAGGTTGTGCCTGACCCCACGTTGCCGGCTTGGCTAAGGATACGCCGCTGTCAATCACGGCGGGAGCTACCCGCTACTGACAGCCTATCCTAGGGTAAGAGTCACACTCTCGGCCCACGGATCGCGTCGTGGGAATCAGCGACTAACGTTCCTACTAGCACCGTCACGGGTCCTTGCGGAGCTATCCGCTACCTTTCATGACAACCCTCTCTCTCCTCAGTCGGTAGTCCGCACGGTGGACCCCCTAGGACGCAACTGAACTGGCGGGCTGACGCTAAGGTTTACACTAAATCCAGCTTATAGTCCAACAAGGTCCCGTCAACCCGACTGTTCCTTCTGTCTGCTTCTGTCCCAACAAGATTCATAAACAACAGTTCCATGCAAGTATTACATGCGGTGCTTTACTCATAACAGTTCCATGCAAGGGTTACATGCGGTGCTTTACTCATAGCAGTTCCATGCAAGTATTACATGCGGTGCTTTACTCATAACAGTTCCATGCAAGGGTTACATGCGGTGCTTTACTCATAACAGTTCCATGCAAGGGTTACATGCTGTGCTTTACTCTAAAGGACGCACAGAGGCACTGGCGCGGTAAATGAGATTGCAAGTCCTCCTGCCTTTGGGCCTAGCTCAGGATGAGTTGTTGTCCCTTCTGGGAGTAGTCTTTTGTGCTTACGGTGGCGGTAGTTAGAGAGGGACGTCACAGACTAGGACAAGGGCCTGTTCTTTGTGGCGGGACTCTAGCTCTGGGTCAGGGGTCTTACACTCTGAGCACGGTACCTGTGGCTGTTGGCACACTCCTTGTGCTCCGGCCGATCCTCTGTCCTTCTCCAAGATTTGCACAGGACAAGGCTGCAGAGGGGAGCCACTTGCTGTCAGGCTCCTGCTTCATCTCTCTCCCGGCGGCATTTCTTTCTCCTCTCACTTTCCCTGCTCTTTTTCTCCTTCTGACTCCGATCCCCTACAGTCCTGTTCCTGCTTCTTCCCCTCTCTCTCCGCTCTCCTCCTCTTTCGCGCCACACTCTGCTCCGCCCCTCTCCCTTGCCGCGCTTCCCCTCCTCCTTCTGGGTCTCTCCGCGCGAGAGTTCGCCCTGCTTGCCGTTGGGCGCAGGCGTCATGGCTATCGGCAGTGCGGCTGTTGCCATGACGCTCGAGACGCTACTTCGCCCGTCGCTGCAGCCACTTCAGCCGCCCGACAGCCCGTGTCCCTGCGCTGTCCTCCGGAGAGGGGTAAGCAGGGACGCACCCTTACACTTCCCCCCTTGTTAACAAGTGCAGTCCTCTGCACTAAACTTCATAGTCTTGTAAATAGGCCGGTTGTCGGTTGAGAGTGCACCTCTGTGGATAACGCAGTACACGATTCAATTCCCTTGCAGGTGTCTCCACACACTCTGTTTGGTTCTCCGTCCTGGTCGGTCGTGACGCCCAGGACACACTAGGGTCGTCTGATGGAACCACCAACCACCAATCTCCGTCAATATTTGTCGGTGGAGTCCTTTGCGGTTCTTCTTGCCTTGATGACGTGACTGGTTCTGGTGTCAGGAAGGTACATGGTCGTAACAGGTTGCGATGCAGCCTTCTGCTCGGTCCCTGGTTACCCTCTGGTTTCACTTCATACTCAGGAAGCCCGGGATCAACGCGTTTTACCACCACATATGGGTTCCTCTCCCATCGGGACTCCAGCTTATGGCCACGTGCTGCTCTGCGATTTCGCACCAGCACCCGATCCCCCATATGAAACGCTTGCTGTCGTTCTGCTACGAAGGGTAGGCTCTCTGTGGGCCGAACTCTCTCCATTTCGTCCTTCGCTGCGCTCAACCGTCGTTGATGTTCCTGGATCCATTGTGACGGGGATCGATTCTGGCGTCTCTAACAGAAGATCCAACGGAACTCGGCTTGGTCGGCCGAACATCAATTGATATGGGGTATACCCGGTAGCTCGATGCACAGTGTTGTTATAGGCCCACACCAGGTCGTCCACATACTTGGGCCACCGTTCTTGTCGTTCGTCCCCGATGGTTTTCTATAGGCCGAGTAAGGTGCGATTGAATGGTTCACAAGCCCCATTCCCTTGAGGGTGATAGGGGGTTGTCCTGGATTTCCGCATTCCGTGTAAGATACACAGCTCTTGGAAGAGATCCGACTCAAAATTCGGTTCTTGATCCGACAAGATGCGTCGGGGGCACCCGTACGGACGGATGACATGCTTCCACAATGCAGCCGCGGTAGTCGTCGCAGTCTGGTCCCTCGTAGGAATCACCATGGCAAATTTCGAAAAATGGTCAAAGCATACTAGCGCATATCGGTTCCCCCGAGGTGACTTCTTGGACTGTTAAGAAGTCTACCGTCAGTAGTTCTAGTGGTTCACCCGTCACGATGGTCATGGGCCTCTCTGCCTGTTCTGTCGCCTTGTGTAAGACACACTCTGGGCATTCCTGGTAGACACCCCTCATTATTTCTTCCAGGTTTGAAGCATAGAAGTGATTCCTGATGTTCTGTACAGTCTTTTCCACTGCAAAATGACCTCGGTTCTCGTGCATCCACTTGCACACGGGCTTGACGTTGGCGATGGGCAATACCAACTGCCATATCTGGCGAGATTCCCGTGGTGCCCACACTCTTCTGTAGAATACTCCATCACGGTGTTCCAATCGCTCCAACTGCCGAACCAACGCTTTAGCTGGTGCCGACAACCTGTTTCGCTCCACTGCCGTGGGTCTTTCCTGTCGCCGCACCCACTTGTTGATGGTTTGGATGTCTTGGTCTTGCTGCTGCCGCTTCTTCCACTCCGCCCTATCATACATCTCAGTAAGATCCTCAATCCCTTGTATTTCGGTCACTACCCGCTGTTGCGGCATCGGGGGATGAACCACACGCAGTGGGGGTATCTCTATTTCTTCTTGCTCCTCGTCCACATCTCCGACCGGGGTCTCACACGGCTGTCGGGAGAGTGCATCAGCGTTGGTATGGTTCTTACTGGGCTTGTAACGAATGGTATAGTTGAATCGAGCCAGTCGGGCTATCCATCGTTGTTCCATCGCCCCCAATTTTGCCATTCCAAGGTACGCCAGGGGATTGTTATCCGTGTAAATTTCCACTCGACTTCCGACCAGTTATTCGGCAAACCGTTCGGTAACAGCCCACACGCCAATAACTCGAGCCTGAACGAGCTATAATTGGTTGGATTGTGTTCTGACGGTAGCAGACTACGACTACCATAGGCGATGACACGTTCCACGTCCCCTTGCTGCTGGGCCAGTACCGCTCCCAGTCCCTTCAGGCTGGCGTCCGTGTACAGCCGGAATGGCTGGGCGAAGTCTGCGAAAGCGAGTATGGGTGTGGTCACCAGTCGTGCCTTCAATGCTTCGAATGCCACTTGTTGTGGCTCTTGCCATTGTTCCACTACACTGGGGCTTCGGCTCCCCTTCTTTTGGGTGGGTTGTCCACAGAGGAGCTGATTCAAAGGACTTGCAATTTTGGAGAAGTCTCGGATGTACCTCCGATAGTAACCTACCAACTCGAGGTAGGCTCGTACTTCCGTGGTGTTCTGCGGAGTGGCCCACTCCTGTATGGCTTTAATCTTCTCTGGGTCGGGTGCAATTCCCGTTGCACTCACGACATGGCCCAAGTATTTGATCTGCTGGCGGCCCAGTCGGCATTTGCTGGGTTTTAGTTTGAGTCCATACCTTCCCAATCGTTCCAACACGACCTGTAGATGCTGCAGGTGTTCTGGGAAGGTCTTTGAAAAAATGACAATATCGTCCAAATAGATCAAGACTGACTCATAATTTAGATCTCCCAGACAATGCTCCATTAGCCGTTGGAAAGTACTGGGCGCATTGGTTAGCCCAAACGGCATCCGGTTGAATTCGAACAAGCCTGAGGGAGTGATGAACACCATCTTCTCCTTATCCGCTTCTTTCATGGGTACCTGCCAGTACCCACTCGCTAAATCGAGCGTCGTGTAATACCGAGCCTCTTGCATGGCGGTTAATGATTCTTCCACTCGGGGCAATGGGTAGGCATCCCTATGCGTGCAGGCGTTCAACTTGCGGTAATCCACGCAAAACCGGAGCGACCCATCCTTCTTCCTTACCAGCACAATCGGGGCGGCCCATGGGCTCTGACTCTCACGAATCACCTGTCCGTCTAACATCTTCTGGAGAAGCACTTTTACCTCTCGGTACAGCGCGGGGGGTATATTGCGATATCGCTCTCTGATGGGCGGTGCTGCCCCCGTGTGAATCCCATGTTCGATGGTAGTGGTGCACCCAAAGTCCTCTTCGTACTGAGCGAAAACCCAGCCGAAGCGTTGCAGAAGCGTCCTCAGTTGCTCCTCTGACTTGGTATCCGGGGCTATTCCGTCCAGTTCGAGTTGGCGCCACAGTCGATCAGTCAGTTCGTTCACGTCGGTCTCACTCCCTTCATCTCTTGATGATGTCTCTTTTAACGTTTCGGCCATGGCCGGGTCCGTCACGTCCTCGGGCCTCACCATCTCCACACTAGCTAGTAACGTGCCGGCTGGTATCTCGATCACCCCTTGGGTCGGATTCAACACTCTGACGGTCACCATTCCTTTGGTTATCCGACACACCGTTCTTCCTATCACCCAGGGTGACGTACTCTTGAGACTTCGCATGGGTTCCACCATGACCATGGTATCCTTTAAGCGGTGATGAGTCCCTACGGAGAGGGGAATGGTGACTTCCTGTAGAGGTGGTACTTGCAGCACCGCCTTACCTGGGGCCCTCACCAACCCCACTCGGCCCTGTAGCGTCTTCAAGTCAGCCTGTCGTTGACAAATTTGATGCACCTGAAACAAAGCTTGCCGGACGGTCCGGTCGGTTGCCAGCTCCTCCCACCGGGCACCGCTCGTCTCGTTAAACATCATACCATGTATTTCCTGCAACACATTCATGCCAATTATAACAGGTATACCTGGTCTTGCACAATTATGTACTACCACAATACCAGCACGGGGAAAATTATGATTAAATACTTCTACTTCTAACCACGTAACACCGGCAATGGGAATTGGCAGGCTATTAGCCGCCGTAAGTTCAATCCAAGGGGCTTCTAGAGTCTGGTCACCTCGGAACTGTTCATGGAACAACTGATAAGTCATGGTGGTTACTTCCGACCCAGTGTCAATAAGGCAAGGAACGTTAACCCCCCCCATCTTGGCTGTCACTACGGGGCATTTTCCTGTCAAAAGTTCCACCCTTTCTTTTGGGCCCGTCAATGGAATGCCCGCAGCTTGGCCCTCACCGGCGGGGTACCTTAGTTTAAAGGTGGCTGCTCTCGCCTTGGATAGCGTCTCATCCTGCAATCTCTGGCGAAATGACCCGGCTGGTCACATTGCCAACAGCGTCTAGGCCCTCCCTGGGTCGATCGGGGTGGACGAGGAAGATGTTCCGGTCGATCGGCCATTACTCTTAGTTGAGCAACATCGGTCTTCAATTCCCGAATAGCCTCCTTGACATCCCGGGCGAATTCTGTGAACACCGCTTCTGGTCGTCCGGTCTCCCTTGAAGATGGCTCGGGTGTACCCACGTTTTGCAGGACCATACTCGCCTCTCCCAGCTCCTCTCGTTGAACTTCAAGTGCTTCTCGTAACACCTCACTCATCGTGACGGCGGGGTTGACCCGGACGAGGTCTCTCGCGGCGCGCCTCAGGGTCCGGCTGTCCAGCCCGGATACAAACTGGTCTCGCACTATTCGGTCCGGCTCTGTTAAGGCCGCGCACCCCGCGGGATCCTTCCGTACTAGTCGACTCCACATTCCTTGTAATCCTACTGCGAATTGCTGGAGCGATTCCCCGTTCCTCTGTACCCTGGTATAAAATTTCTTCCGGAGGTCGGCGGCTGAAGCGACATCTCCATATAGAGACTCTAATCGGCTGATTATTGCCTCTAGCGTGTCGCGGTGTTCTAGCGGTAAAACCAAGACAGCTTGTCTCGCGTCCCCTTCGACTGATTTGAAGGCCAGGTCGGCTTGGTGGGTCACCGGTACCTGGAATAACCGGGCAGCAGTACGAACTCGTTCCGTCCAGTCCGCGATCGATACACTCTTTCCGTCAAACTTGGGAATGTTCATTAGGGCGGCCCCCATGGGTATCATGACGGTCGGGGTCGGCGGTAAGGTCCCGCTGCTGGATGGTTCCATCGCGGCGAGGTTCCAGATCCTGCCGACTACGCCAATTTATGTAGGAGGGACAACCGCGGTTGGACACAATGAACAGGACACACCTTCTTTTGGGCAACTTCTTTACTGCAGAAATAACAATAAATTCTTCTTTATGGAGTAGACAGGAATCCTGAGGTTGAGGACTTCGATCCCGCTGGAAGTCCTCCGGAGAGGTTGTGCCTTACCCCACGTTGCCGGCTTGGCTAAGGATACGCCGCTGTCAATCACGGCGGGAGCTACCCGCTACTGACAGCCTATCCTAGGGTAAGAGTCACACTCTCGGCCCACGGATTGCGTCGTGGGAATCAGCGACTAACGTACCTACTAGCACCGTCACGGTTCCTTGCGGAGCTATCCGCTACCTTTCATGACAACCCTCTCTCTCCTCAGTCGGTAGTCCACACGGTGGACCCCCTAGGACACAACTGAACTGGCGGGCTGACGCTAAGGTTTACACGAAATCCAGCTAATAGTCCAACAAGGTCCCGTCAACCCGACCGTTCCTTCTGTCTGCTCCTGTCCCAACAAGATTCATAAACAACAGTTCCATGCAAGTATTACATGCGGTGCTTTACTCATAAGGGTATGTTCACACGGCCTA
The DNA here is from genome assembly GCF_050947455.1 of Rhinoderma darwinii. Taxonomy (NCBI): domain Eukaryota; kingdom Metazoa; phylum Chordata; class Amphibia; order Anura; family Rhinodermatidae; genus Rhinoderma; species Rhinoderma darwinii. The sequence continues at coordinate 98,159,555 of NC_134689.1, forward strand.
TTTACGGACGTAATTCGGGCGTTTTTGCCCCAAATTACGTCTGAAAACAGCGCCTCAATAGCGTTGACAAACATCTGCCCATTGAAAGCAATGGGTAGACGTTTGTCTGTTCACACGAGGCGTAATTTACGCGCCGCTGTCAAAAGACGGTGCGTAAATAGACGCCCGCGTCAAAGAAGTGACCTGTCACTTCTTTGGCCGTAATTGGAGCCGTTATTCATTGACTCCAATGAATAGCAGCGCTAATTACGCCCGTAATTCAAGCGCCTGCACATGCCGTTACGACTGAAATTACGGGGATGTTTTCAGGCTGAAACATCCCCGTAATTTCAGCCGTTACGGAAGCCCTCGTGTGAACATACCCTAACAGTTCCATGCAAGGGTTACATGCGGTGCTTTACTCATAACAGTTCCATACAAGTATTACATGCGTTGCTTTACTCATAACAGTTCCATGCAAGGGTTACATGCGGTGCTTTACTGATAACAGTTCCATGCAAGGGTTACATGCGGTGCTTTACTCTAAAGGACGCACAGAGGCACTGGCGCAGTAAATGAGATTGCAAGTCCTCCTGCCTTTGGGCCTAGCTCAGGATGAGTTGTTGTCCCTTCTGGGAGTAGTCTTTTGTGCTTACAGTGGCGGTAGTTAGAGAGGGACGTCACAGACTAGGACAAGGGCCTGTTCTTTGTGGCGGGACTCTAGCTCTGGGTCAGGGGTCTTACACTCTGAGCACGGTACCTGTGGCTGTTGGCACACTCTTTGTGCTCCGGACGATCCTCTGTCCTTCTCCAGGATTTGCACAGGACAAGGCTGCAGAGGGGAGCCACTTGCTGTCAGGCTCCTGCTTCTTCTCTCTCCCGGTGGCCTTTCTTTCTCCTCTCTCCCGGTGGCCTTTCTTTCTCCTCTCACTTTCCCTGCTCTTTCTCTCCTTCTGACTCCGGTCCCCTACAGTCCTGTTCCTGCTTCTTCCCCTCTCTCTCCGCTCTCCTCCTCTTTCTCTTTCACGCCACACTCTGCTCCGCCCCTCTCCCTTGCCGCGCTTCCCCTCCTCCTTCTGGGTCTCGCCGCGCGAGAGTTCGCCCTGCTTGTCATTGGGCGCAGGCGTCATGGCTGTCGGCAGTGCGGCCGTTACCATGACGCCCGAGACGCTACTTCGCCCGTCGCTGCAGCCACTTCAGCCACCCGACAGCCCGTGTCCCTGCGCTGTCCTCCGGAGAGGGGTAAGCAGGGACGCACCCTTACATGTCTCCTGACACCGCTGAGCTGTAGTGAATGTCCAGCTAGTCCTCCTCCAGGAACGTTGAGTCAAGGATCCTTCTCCTACAAATGGCGGCAGCCTGGTCACTTTCTTGTCCCCACTCAGCTCTGCATCTCCTCTCCCCCGAAGTCTCCTCCCCTCTCCTTCCTCCTTCTTCCTCCTGGGGTCCGCCAATTCCTCCTTCCCTCTCTCTCCGTCCGTTCTTTGGTTCCTCCTTTTTTTCTGTCCTAATGGCCTGTCTGTTTTCTCACTCCTGCTGTGTTCCACTGCCCCCCAGTGGTCATTGTTAACTTTACGGTTTCTACACATTGTTTCTAAGACATATGTCTAACCTTTGCTGCAAGCGGCCTGACGTCAAACAAACGGGGGAAAACACAAGGCCCAGAAGGGGCTGAGAGCACAAATGGACACCTAAGGCTTGTGGAGATGTTGGGGACCAGAACCTTTATAACCTCCGCGGGAGGCGAGGGGGCTGCGACCCCTATCATGTCATGAGGGTGCAGGAGGCTGGTACCCCCATTAGTAAGCAAGAGGACAGAAGAAGACTATTTAACTCTCTGCCTGAGGAAATTGTGATGGTTGATTTATAAACTTAATTTAAAGGTGTCTGAGATCATTTGGGATACTGATTCTCCTTGTGGAGATATAGCTGGTAGGGAGTCTCAAATGGACTTTTCAACAAACTTAGTATAAATCAATAGTACAAGCGAATATAAGAAACTTTGTAATATTTCTACTTAAAGAAAAATGTCTCTTTCTCTACTTATCAGGCTCCTTCCCCCTCCTCCACTTAAAGAGGCTCTGTCATCACATTATAAGTGCCCTATCTCTTACATAATGTGATCGGCGCTGTAATGTAGATCACAGCAGTGGTTTTTATTTTGAAAAACGATAAATTTTGACCTATTTTAGATTTATGCTAATGACATTCTTAATAGACAACTGGGCGTGTTTATACTTTTTGACCAAGTGGGCGTTGTGGAGAGAAGTGTATGATGCTGACAAATCAGCATAATACACTTCTCTCCATTCATGCCCTCAGACATTGTGATCTGTCACTTACTCACACGTTAACGTTACTGAAGTGCCTTGAGAGTGAATAGACATCACCTCCAGCCAGGACGCGATGTCTATTCACAATCCCGACACTTCGGTAACGTTTGTGTGGGACTTACAGAACAGCACATTGAAATCACGCTGTGCTGTCATTTACAGCGTGATCTAGCGAGATCACGCTTGCTGTCATTAAGTCCCACACAAACGTTACCAAAGTGTTGGGATTGTGAATAGACATTGCATCCTGGCTGGAGGTAATGTCTGTTCACTCTCAAGACACTTCAGTAACGTTAATGTGTGAGTAAGTGACAGCACATCGTGATCTTGCGAGATCACTATGTGCTGAGTAAATGAATGGAGAGAAGTGTATGACGCCAATTGGTCAGCGTCATACAATTCTCTTCACAACGCGCACTTGGTCAAAAAGTAAAAACACGTCCAGTTGTCTATTAAGAAAGTCATTAGCATAAATCTAAAATAGGTCATAACTCTGTCAAAATTGATCATTTTTCGAAATAAAAACCACTGCTGTGATCTACATTACAGCGCCGGTCACATTATGTAAGAGATAGGGCACTTATAATGTGGTGACAGAGCCTCTTTAACTCTTCACTCACTTTGAATTTACAGCTAAATCTGTCTTTCCAAGGTGAGACTGACTCTTAACTCACTGAGGAATCATTTTACAGCTGCCCATAGAAGTCTATGGAGAGGGGAGTGGGGAGAAGGAGAGCAGGAGCAGAGTGAAATAGACAGAGATATACATGCGCGGCAGCAGCTTGCTAGTACGTTTTATAGCTCACCTCAGTGCTAGAATCACAGCTACACTGCTTATTACTGCTGTATGATGTACTCCATGTTGCTGCTGTTTCTAGATATATTTTTAGGATATTTGATCCAAGGCTTTATCCTGATTTGGAACTAATAATTGGCTACGGTCTCATTGGGGATGTTTTGCCTTCGTCTGAATTAGCACCGCAGGAATTGGAATTGGAACCCAGAACACAATACTGCAATGCTGAAATACTAACCACTAAGCCACAATCCTGAAAAGACCAAAAAAGAAGTCATGTGTGGTTCAAGAGTTCGTACTGAAGTGACAAACAATCTGAGAAGCAGTTTGTAGAAAGAGATATCTCAGGTGCTTCCAACAATCTTAAAAAAGGGATCCAATAGCTCTTTATAACTAACTGATCAACCTGAAGTACACTTTTACGTATTGTGTTTTTTACCATCGTAATTTAGAAATGTTTTCCATGCTCCCTCACCGCTGGGATCTAGTCTTATTTTCAGATAAAAATTATGGAATGAACACTGATGTAAATGGGATTAATTGGCTTAAATGTGTCACTGTCAGTGTAGGGTATGCAGTCAAGTTCTGAATATACATAATACAACCTATCCACAAGGCATACATATGCACCATTTTGCATTATTAATTCCCTAAGGTAACATGACTGTACTCATTACATACAGTACCAAAAATACAGAACACTGAGTCTATGTCAGATATAAAATACAAATTTTTATTTCATCAAGTCTAAAAAATTACATACAATGTAAGTTTAAAAAATGAATCTACACAGATGAAAAAAGGATCGCCAAGCAGGAGAAATATTACATAGATGTTCGATGTTGGTATACAACAAAATGCATGATGTGAAAAAGACATTATAAAAGTGCATAGTGCAGAGCAAATATAAACTAAGGAAACATTCTGCCGAGGCTGTCATTAGTCCCCAAAATGGATCAAATATATGCTAAAGCACTGTAGTGCAACGCTACTCCAAAAATTCCCAATTCCCAATATAAAGTGCTAAGTACAAACAGTTTCAAAATATGGGATTAAGAGCGACATACTGACCCGTCTTGCTAAGTCTCAAGATTGGTGTTCTGCCCCTGTCTGCATGTCTTTTACCATAAGAGAACAAACTAACAACTTCATTAAGGAAGTGGGAATCCCTTTAAATAACCATATACTTTCATTATTAGTGACACATCAGCCCAACTTTAGTGTCACATGGAAATTAAAAGTGAAATAACCAAAGGTCTACAGTCATGTCCCAATGGCAATATTTGAATAGACATTCCCTCCAGCTGCTTATATTATGTATGCATTCCCAGTCTATGGATTTTGGAAAGTTCTTTCAACAAGTCACTCACATTTCATTGAACTGTTTCCTGTTGCAGACATGTATGGGAATTCTGTATTACATTATTGACTTTGATGGTAAAGGAACAGCTGCAATGTCCAGATTTTAAGTATTTGCGGCAAAGGATTAATTGCAATTAGCTCTTCAATTAGAGGCTCATGACCACATGAAAACTTTTCACAGTAGGTCATTCTAAATCACAGGAGCCATGGGATGGATAAGGCAAAACACTGACAAAATAGTCTGGCAGTCTGAAGACAAAGCGTCCCCTAGGGACTGATCCATCACACATATGACATGTTATATTGTGTGCTAGAGACGGACAAGTAATCTTCACAGGAACCCCGGAAAGATCTCTCATTCCCAGTCTACAGTTCCTAAATATAAAATGCTAGACGTAATAATAGAAAAGAACTGCTGGGTGACAGACTTCAAACTTTGCCGTAAGAAAGAAGTGATTTGATGTCACAATGATCTGCCTGTCTGGAATCTGCCTATCAGGAATAGAAATCTTCTATAGGATAATCTATCACTTTCTGGGTTGCTTCTTAAATGGCCATAGACGTAAAGAAATTTTGGTTGATATGTCCAATAACAAGAACTGGTGGCAATAATTACTCAATTGGAAATGCATCAGACATGTTTCCAACTTTGCTTCCAAGATATTAATAGTACACTATTCAATCTACTGAGAAACATCAGCTAAGAATTTCTGACGCAATCCACGTGTATTTTTTTTTTTTATATGTTTTCCAATATTAAGAAATACAGGAGTAGCATGCATAGCTTCTTGTATTGAGCACAGTTTTTGTGGGGCACCACACAGGGTCAAACTAGAGTATGAGATGATCTTCTGGTGGACCCAGGCCCATGAGTACCAGCAGAAGACAATCTGAAGCTTGCAAACCTCAGAGCACATCACTTGTCAGTAGGATCTATAAATTTTTTGGTTAATTTACAACCTGATAATTCCTATTGTTGTAATAAGCTTTGTCATAGTCCTGAATTTGCTAGGACTGCCCCTATTTTTAGGGGCATTACCGGCAAACATTTGTCCCGGGCACTGTATCGCAGATTTAGGAGGAATCAGAACTTTGTGTGTGAGGGTACATACAACGTCCTGAGGTTGGCCCATTTCTACCGGCCATGACCCATTTCTGCAGTTTTCCGCTCAGATGTCTTCATCTTCTCACTTTTAAAACATTTCTGCACCTATAAACGAAGTTAAAATTCTCAACACCTCTAAATATAATAAAGCAGCATACACTGCACCACTAACTATAATAGCCCCATACACTGTGTCCCTGATTATAATAGTACCATACACTGTCACACACACACACCGCGCCCCCTTTAGATAGTGCCCCCATAGCCCCCTGTAGATAGTGACCCCCATAGAGCCTCTGTAGATAGTGACCTACATAGAAGCCCCTGTAGATAGTGCCCTCATATGCACTCCAGAGCTGCAAGGCAATAGTGCTAACCACTGAGCCACAGTGCTGCCCTACATATAGCTTCCCCTATAGATAGTGCTCCACATATAGCCCACCTCTGTAGACAGTGCCATACATATAGCCACCGTTGCTAGTGCCCCACAGGTAACCCACCCCTGTATATAGTGTCCCACATATAGCCCACCCCTATAGAAAGTGCCCTAAAAAATAGCTCCCCTATATATAGTGCTCTACATATAGCCCACCCCTGTATAGTGTCTCACATATAGCTCCCCCAGTATATAGTGCCCATATATAGACCACCCTGTAGATAGTGCCCACATATAGACCTCCCCCTGTAGATAGTGGCCCACATATAGACCCCCCCTGTAGATTGTGCCCTACATCCCCACATACAGACCCCCCCCTGTATATAGTGTCCCACATATTGACGACCCCCCTGTAGATAAAGCCCCCATAATAATGCCATTAACAGTTTTATGAGGAAAAAACCTAAAAATTTTACATACTCACATGATCCCGTTCCTGTTCACTGGTGATGCAGACCTGCTCCCTTCTAAGCGGGTCTGCAGGAGCTGAACGAGCGTCGTCCAATGACGCTGATTTGCGGGGCAGAATGACTTGCCCTGACAATCAGCGCCTTTCAAGCATGGAAGCGGCGCAATGACGTCATCACGCCGCTTACCAATCAGCGTCATTCTAAGGCGCTGAATGGTCGGGCATGTTCCGGCCATTCAGTGCTAATGCATGTATTTGGCTGTTGCTAGCACCAGGGCCCCCTCCGGTGCTAGCGATGCCTACAGGCATGAGAGGGCCTGTGTCGCCCGGCCCATACTTGTTGGAGGCTCGGCGGCGCGGGGCCCATAGTAGCGGCGCTACTGCTGTAGCAGCCATAACGGCAGCTAGCGACGCCACCGGCCATATAGGGGGGGGCATGTCGGCTGGCGGCACGGCCCCCCTCAAGTCGCGGGCCCCATAGCAGCCGCTACGGCTGCTACCGCGGTAGTTACGCCACTGGCAGCACCCAGAGCCGAAGAGGAAACGTAGCTACTGAAGAGAAGGTGGAAGCGATGAGAAGAGAGTAATAAGAGGGGTCTGATCTAGAGTCTGAATTTTGAGCTTGGGTTTCTGAATTTTGGGGTATTGTCTGGGCTCTGAATTTTGGGGTCTAGGCTCTGAATTGTGGGGTCCTGTATGGGATCTGAACTGTCGGGTTGAGATGTCTGGAGAGAGAGAGAGAGAGAGAGAGAGAGTGAGAGAGAGAGAGAGAGAGAGATGTATTAAAAGGGATGTATTAAAAATTAAATAATAATTTGACATGTTTTCCTATGTTGGCCACCAGAGGGAGCACTTCCCAGACTTACAGCAAGGTGAATAAGGGAAAGAAACCTCACTCACATCTGCCGTAAATGTGGGAGGGAATATCACCCTCCTCCCTAGTTTTGGCTACAAGCCAGGAAAAGGTGTCTTCAAATTGCTAAGCATTGTCCTTCTCCCATTTTGGGAGAGCTTTTAACAATGCAGCTGGTAGAAGCTATAGAACACACCAAAAGGCTAAGGCCGGATTCACACGAGCGTGTGCGTTTTGCGCACGCAAAAAATGCGGCGTTTTGCGTGCACAAAAGGCACTTAACAGCTCCGTATGTCCTGATCATATGGTGCGCGGCTGCGTGATTTTCGCACAGCCTCCATCATTATGACACTCTGTTTGTATGTTTGTAAACAGAAAAGCACGTGGTGCTTTTCTGTTTTCATTCATACTTTTCACTGCAGTTGCGCGAATCACGCGCGTCCCACGGAAGTACTTCCCTTTACAGGAACCCTGACGCCGATGTGAACTGGCCCTAATTCAGCATTTGGAGCCCCACTTTTAACCTTGCCCAGGGCCACATTTTGTCTAAAACCGGCCCTGTTTGTGGTCATGTGACCTTCCTGGAGGTACTTTCAGTGGGGTTGAGAAAAATTGTGACTAAGTGGGTATCCTTCTGTTTTTTTTTTTTGGGGGAAAAACGAATGACTTATGGAAGTAGAAGAAACAGACATGCAAAACGCAGACATTTTTAAAAACATCCATGTGAATTCAGCCTTAGTCTCATGCACAGGACTGTATTATGGATCTGTGAGATACAGATCTGATATATTGCATCCGTAGATTTACATTTTCTCATAATGTACCTGTATGAATCCATAAGAATTTAGTTTTTGTTTACTCTATCGCATGATGTGTCACGGAGAAATTCTTCCCTAGAAGTATTGCTTTTAGAGGGGAATATTGTACCTCACGGAGCCCCCTCAAGTCGCGGGCCACATAGCAGCCGCTACGGCTGCTACCGCGGTAGTTACGCCACTGGCAGAACCCAGAGCCGAAGAGGAAACGTAGCTACTGAAGAGAAGGTGGAAGCGATGAGAAGAGAGTAATAAGAGGGGTCTGATCTAGAGTCTGAATTTTGAGCTTGGGTTTCTGAATTTTGGGGTATTGTCTGGGCTCTGAATTTTGGGGTCTAGGCTCTGAATTGTGGGGTCCTGTATGGGATCTGAACTGTCGGGTTGAGATGTCTGGAGAGAGAGAGAGAGAGAGAGAGAGAGAGATGTATTAAAAGGGATGTATTAAAAATTAAATAGTAATTTGACATGTTTTCCTATGTTGGCCACCAGAGGGAGCACTTCCCAGACTTACAGCAAGGTGAATAAGGGAAAGAAACCTCACTCACATCTGCCGTAAATGTGGGAGGGAATATCACCCTCCTCCCTAGTTTTGGCTACAAGCCAGGAAAAGGTGTCTTCAAATTGCTAAGCATTGTCCTGCTCCCATTTTGGGAGAGCTTTTAACAATGCAGCTGGTAGAAGCTATAGAACACACCAAAAGGCTAAGGCCGGATTCACACGAGCGTGTGCGTTTTGCGCACGCAAAAAATGCGGCGTTTTGCGTGCACAAAAGGCACTTAACAGCTCCGTATGTCATGATCATATGGTGCGCGGCTGCGTGATTTTCGCACAGCCTCCATCATTATGACACTCTGTTTGTATGTTTGTAAACAGAAAAGCACGTGGTGCTTTTCTGTTTTCATTCATACTTTTCACTGCAGTTGCGCGAATCACGCGCGTCCCACGGAAGTACTTCCCTTTACAGGAACCCTGACGCCGATGTGAACTGGCCCTAATTCAGCATTTGGAGCCCCACTTTTAACCTTGCCCAGGGCCACATTTTGTCTAAAACCGGCCCTGTTTGTGGTCATGTGACCTTCCTGGAGGTACTTTCAGTGGGGTTGAGAAAAATTGTGACTAAGTGGGTATCCTTCTGTTTTTTTTTTTTTGGGGAAAAACGAATGACTTATGGAAGTAGAAGAAACAGACATGCAAAACGCAGACATTTTTAAAAACATCCATGTGAATTCAGCCTTAGTCTCATGCACAGGACTGTATTATGGATCTGTGAGATACAGATCTGATATATTGCATCCGTAGATTTACATTTTCTCATAATGTACCTGTATGAATCCATAAGAATTTAGTTTTTGTTTACTCTATCGCATGATGTGTCACGGAGAAATTCTTCCCTAGAAGTATTGCTTTTAGAGGGGAATATTGTACCTCACGGAGCCATTGTATGGTGGCACCATAATATAGAGCCATAGGTTTTCTATATGTGCCGCAATACAGGGTATGTACACATGGCATTGACATATGCATGAGTCTAAAGTGAATCCTCTGCCGGTAGACTGGACTTACAAATAGACAGCCCACGGTTTTTCAGCTATGAATTGTGACTTATTAACGTTTGACAGATTAGTTTCAGCTGCTGCTCACATCCAATTCTTCACAGGCTTCTGATGTTCATTAAGACGACTTCTTCTACATCTTTCCTATACCGGTGGACATATTATTATATATAGGGCTGCACAGGAAATTGGGCAGCTGTGCCCAGCAGTCTTCAGAGCAAACTGCCCAGTAATAGATGAACCATTAGAGCCTATGAAGATGTATGGATATGTGTATGCAACGTTATAAATCAGATTTCGCAGACATTAGAAATTCGCTCCTTGCTACAACTTGTAGCTTTACTGTTAATTGAAGGAGGAAGGTGTTGGGTCAGAGGATACAGCCAGCAGTTTAGAAGATGAGAATAGTCTGCTTGTCAGAAAATATCATTGAGAGGCCTTTCATCAGCGACAGTCTGCCTCATAACAGAACACTGCAATGATTAGCTTTGTATTGGAAGATAGATTGTTTCCCTGTATACAGAAGGTCTGAGTAATGCCCTGTACTTTCCATCATAATAAAATGCTTCAAAGTTTGCTGTCAAGGAAGTTTAAAGGGAATCTCTGAAATGCTGCAAAGTTTTTGAAGATTGTTCATTATGTGATTATACTTTATACTATATAGCAATTTAATCCCCAGAAACAGACCTTAACACCTTCAGGACACAGACGATTTTTTAATCTGACGTGTTACTTTATGTGGTAATAACTTTGGAATGTTTTTACCTATCCAAGCGATTCTGAGATTGTTTTCTCGTGACATATTGTACTTTGTGTTAGTGAAAAAATTTGGTCAATAAATTTAGTATTTGTTTGTGAAAAAAACCAAAATTTAGAGAAAATGTGCAAAAATTAGCATTTTTCTAAATTTATATGTATATGCTTGTAAAACAGATAGTAATACCACACAAAATTGTGACTAGTTAACATTTCCCATATTTCTACTTTATGTTGGCAGTGTTTTTTGAACGTCCTTTTAATTTTTCTAGGATGTTAAAAAGGCTTAGAAATTTAGCAGCAAATTCTCACATTTTCAAGAAAAAATTTTCAGGGACCAGTTCAGTTCTGAAGTGTCTATGAGGGCCGTATATATTATAAAGTCCCCATAAATCACTCTATTTTAAAAACTGCACCCCTCAAAGTATTCAAAACAGCATTCAGTATGTGTTTTAACCCTTTAGGCGTTTCACAGGAATTAATGCAAAGTAGAGGTGAAAATTACTAATTTTATTATATTTGCCAAAATTCATTAGTAATGCATTTTTTTTTGTAAAACAGAAGGTTTTACCCAAGAAATTCAGCTCCATATTTATTGCCCAGATTCTGCAGTTTTTAGAAATATCCCACATGTGGCCCTAGTGTGCTACTGGACTGAAGCACAGGCCTCAGAAGCAAAGAAGTACCTAGTGGATTTTGGGGCCTTCTTTTTTTTAGAATATATTTTCGGTACCATGTCAGGTTTGAAGAGGTCTTGTGGTGCCAAAACAGTGGAAACCCTCCAAATGTTACCCCATTTTGGACACTCCTCAAGGAAATTTTCTAGGGGTATAGTTAGCATTTTGACCCCACAGGTTGTATGCTGAATTTATTGGAATTAGTCTGTAAAGATGAAAATCATTTTTTTTTACAAGGAATAAAGTAGAAAAGCACCCCAACATTTGTAAAGCCATTTCTCCCGATTACGGAAATACCTCATATGTGGTAATAAACTGCTGTTTGGACCCACAGCAGGGCTCAGAAGGGAAGGAGAGTCATTTGGATTTTGTAGCGCAGATTTTGCTGGAATGGATTTTGGTGCCATGTCGCGTTTGCAACGCCCAGAAATGACCAAAACAGGGGAAAACCCCCAAAAGTGACCCCATTTTGGAAACTACACCCCATAAGGAATTTTTCTAGGGGTATAGGTTTTATGATGAATTTATTGGAATTAGTCTGTGAAGATTAAAATCTACTTTTTTTCTGAAAAAAGTTAGCATTTTTTAAATTTTTACAAGGAATAAAGGAGAAAAGCACGCAACATTCGTAAAGAAATTTCTGCCGATTATGGCAATATCCCATATGTGGTAATAAACTGCTGTTTGGACCCATGGCAGGGCTCAAGTGCCATGTCGCATTTGCAGAGCTCCTGAGGTACCAGTACAATGGAAACCCCCAAGAAGTGACCACATTTTGGAAACTAAACCCCTTAAGGAATTTATTTAGGGGTGTAGTGAACATTTGTACTCCAAAGATGTTTTATAGAAGTTATAAACACTGGGCCGTTAAAATGCAAAATTGCATTTTCTCCAATAAAACATTGCTTTATCCCCAAATGTTTCAACTATACAAGGGATAATAAAAGAAATAGCACCCCACAAGTTGTTATGCAATTTCTACTAATAAGGGCAATACCCCGTATGTGGCCATTATCTGCTGTCTGGGCACATGGTAGGGCTCAGAACGAAAGGCCCACCGTTTTGTTTTTGGAGCATGAATTTTGCGCAAATGGTTTTTGAGCACCATGTCTCATTTGCAGTACCCCTGAAGTGCCAATACAGTTGAAAGTCCCAAAAAGTGACCCTATTTTGTAAACTACACCCTTCAAGGAATTCTTGCAGGTAGTTAGTGCGTATTTTAAACCAACTGGTCTTTTCCAGAATTTAATGTGCAGTGGGTGGTGCAAAGTGAAAATTGCAAATTTCCCACCATTATGCCATTTCGGGGCCCAATATGCTATGCCCAGCTTGTGCCGCTGAAGATATACATCTTGCGCTGAATCATACTCCATATATGATATTTACACAGTTCCAGGAGGTTTTTAGGGCCTACTTTTTACTTGGATCCAGAGGTTCCAGAACATAAAGGAAGTTCAAGAAATACCTCATTTAATAAAATTACACCCTTTCAAGGCACTGTATTCATCTAGGGGTATAATGGAAATTTTTAGTTTTTTTCTTTGGGGACGGGGTGGTTTTATTGGAATATCAAATGAATTTGGAAAATAAATGCCCAGGGGGTATGAATGAAATAAATGTAATGTCAATGAAGGAGTAAAAATTAGATTAAATGAATATCAACAGAGGTGTGATAAAAACGGAAGCATTCTCCGATGCAGAGGGCAGGTTTAGAGGGACAGGTCATACAGTAGTGAGTATTGTTTTTCCTAATCCCTCTGCTTGAGCAAACTCGACACCTTTTCTGGGGTTTTTGTTTTTTTTCTGTGGGGGGAATTACTCCAGGGAAATGCTGGCTATGTATTAATCTGGAGATCCCAGAAGTGCTGCTACCTTCACTGCTGCCCACTCCTTCATGGTCGCCAAAAATCAGTTTTAAAAAAAAAAAATCCTGAAATCCCAGGAAAGTCTCCGTATTGCTGGCTGTTCCTTAGAGAACAAAGGCATTATAGAGTGCCACTTGGGTGAGGTATACAGCCAATTTTTTATACCACACTTTTGATTTTCTTAGGGCACTGTAGGGCAGCAGTACCAGGTTCGAAAGATCCAGCCCTCCCATGAATTGGATATAGTCTTGGATGCACACAGGCTTGATGGTCTGCTCTGTGGCCCCTCTGACTGGAACAGGGGTGGATCGTTCAGCATGGAGTGTGGTCAAAACAAAGACATCACGCTTGTCTTTATATTTCACAAGCATTCGATTTTCCGAGGAAAGAGCCGTGCTTTCCCCACGGCGCAATGTATGTTCTAAAAAGAACTTGGGGAGACCCTTTTGATTTCACCGAATTGTGCCACATGCTAGTGTGCCCCTGGCAGCAAGGCACTTCAGTAGAGGGATGCTGTTGTAATAATTGTCCAAATACAAGTGGTATCCGTGGTCCAGTATGGGGTTGAGCAAATCCCATACTATCCTCCCACTTATTCCCAGGACAGGGGGACAGTCTGGTGGCTCGATCTTCGAATCCTTCCGTTCATATACACAAAAGCGCAGTGTGTACCCGGACACACTTTCACAGGCCTTATAAGGCTTCACGCCATACCCAGTACTGGTGGAAGTGTAATCTGCCTTTAAAGTGAACTAGGGATTCGTCCACTGCTAGGCATTTTCTGGGGGTATAGACCTGACTCAATTTTGAGTTGTAGTGGTCAACTACTGGCCTAACTTTATAGAGTCTATCATAATTGGGTTAGTTTGGGGGTGGGCGCTCATCATTATTGTTATAGTGAAGGAATTTTAATATACTTTCAAGACGGGTCCTGGGCATGCCAAAAAATAAAGAGGGGAATGATAAAGGATGTCTCGGTTCCAATATGAACATATTGTGTTTTTTTTTGGTAATGCCCATACTTAATAAAATGCCCCAGAACTTGCGAATTTCAGTGGGGTTTGTGTGGGTCCATTTATGGGGGCATAATAACAATTTGGATTGCGGCCAATAAATGTAATGACGGGGTAGGGAGACAGACAGGTGAGCCCTAATCTACCCGCCACTCAGTCCCTGCCTACTTGCACGGCCCGTCCTAGGCGACGGCGTACAACTGGGCGACGATCCCTACGCTCAATATGTTCACGACAGACAAACAGACAAGGGTACACAGAAGCTAAGGGAAATGGGGCAGTTGCCCACGGCAAGACCGTGAGCAACAAGAGTAGTGAACGAGCCGAGTCAAACCAGGAGTGTACGAGGTACCAAACGCAGAGCAGGAGCGTAGTCAGTAAAGCCAGGGTCAAAATGAAACAAGGTCAATAATGATAGCAGGAGCAGCAGAGCCAGGAAACAGGAAAGAATCACAGGCAGAGACAAGCAGGAAATGAAGGTATAAATAGACTGAGGGCTGGAGCTAGAACCGTCTGGCCAGGCTGTGATAGGTTCTCCCACTCCTGAGCCTACCAGCCTGAGTGGTAGCAGATCGAGTCACTCTATCAGACTTAGGAGCAGGTGCAGACTGAATAACCACGGGCGTCGACAAAGAAGCTGTGTCTGGCAGATCCTTTACAGTACCCCCACTTTTATGAGGGGCCACTGGACCCTTTCTAGGTGGACCTGGCTTATTGGGGAACCGAAGATAGAACCTCCTGAGCAATGCCCCAGCGTGAACATCCCGGGCGAGTACCCAAGTCCTCTCCTCAGGCCCATATCCTCTCCAATGGACCAGGTACTGGAGGGAGACTTGGACCATCCTGCTGTTCACAATCTTGGCCACCTCGAATTCTACTCCTTCAGGGGTGAGAACAGGGACCGGAGGTTTCCTCGAGGTAGCCAAGGACGGGGAGCAGCGTTTCAGGAGGGAGGCATGAAACACGTCGTGTATTCGAAAAGGCAGGGGTAACACCAGTCGTAAGAAGACAGGGTTAAGGACCTCAATGACCTTGTACGGCTCTATATACCGGGGAGCAAATTTTTTGGACGGGACTTTAAGGCGCAAATTTTTTGAAGACAGCCACACCAGATCCCCGACCACAAACAAGTGGTTAGCAGAACGTCTTCTATCTGCCTGAGTCTTTTGTATGCTCTTGGACGCCTCTAGGTTCTTCTGAACCTGGGCTCAGACTGTGCACAGTTCCCGATGAACGACATCTATCTCGGGATTGTTGGAACCATCAGGTGAAACAGAGGAGAACCGTGGATTAAACCCAAAATTACAGAAAAAGGGGGGAGACCCCTGACGAGTTACTGACCCAGTTATTAAGGGAAAATTCGGCGAGGGAAATGAAGGAGACCCAATCATATTGACAGTCATAGAAAAAACAAGACAGCACCCACTCCCACCTCGGAGGCGTCAACCTCCACGATGAATGGCTCCATTTGGTTAGGCTGAATCAGCACTGGGGCCTAGATAAAGCACTTCTTAAGGACCTTAAAAGCCTGGACCGCCTCTGGAGGCCAATGGAGGAGATCAGCACCTTTGCGAGTAAGATCCGTAGAGGCTTAGCGATGACCGAGAAGTTAGCAATAAATCTCCTGTAATAATTAGCAAACCCCAGGAAGCACTGTAACGCCTTCAGGGAGGCAGGTTGGACCCATTCAGCCACAGCCTGAACCTTGGCAGGGTCCATGCGGAATTCATTAGGAGTGAGGATTTGACCCAAAAATGGTATCTCCTGCACCCCAAACACACATTTTTCGGTTTTAGCAAACAGTTTGTTTTCCCGAAGGGCCTGGAGCACCTTCCTGACATGCTCAATGTGGGAGGACCAGTCCTTGGAAAACACAAGTATGTCATCAAGGTACACTACAAGAAATACCCCCAGGTAGTCTCTTAAAATCTCAAAGGGCATGACGAGGTATTCGAAATGACCTTCGGGTGTGTTAAACGCAGTCTTCCACTCATCCCCCTCTCTGATGCGGATAAGGTTATAAGCCCCCCGAAGGTCAAACTTAGAGAACCATTGGGCCCCCTGAACCTGATTGAAGAGATCAGGAATCAAAGGAAGGGGATACTGGTTCCTTACAGTGACCTTATTCAAGTTTCGGTAATCGATGCATGGCCTAAGACCACCATCCTTCTTCCCTACGAAGAAGAAGCCAGCACCTACCGGAGAAGTAGAGGGGCGAATGTAACCCTTGGCCAGGCATTCCTGGATATACTCTCTCATGGCTTCATGTTCGGGACAAGAGAGATTAAATATCCTACACTTAGGGAGCTTAGCTCCTGGTACCAAATCGATTGCGCAATCGTATTCTCTATGAGGAGGTAACACTTCGGAGGCCTTTTTAGAAAAAACATCAGCGAAGTCCTGAATAAACTCAGGTAGAGTGTTCACCTCCTCAGGGAGAGAAATAAAATTAACAGAAAAACAAGACGTCATGCATTCATTACCCCATTTGGTAAGATCCCCAGTATTCCAGTTAAACATGGGATTATGCATCTGCAACCAGGGAAGGCCTAAAACCAAATCGGACGATAATCCCTGCATCACCAGTACAGAGCACTGCTCCAAATGCATGGAGCCAACAAGGAGTTCAAAAACAGGGGTATGCTGCGTAAAATAACCATTAGCAAGTGGAGTTGATACCCACTACCGGGACAGGTTTAGGCAAATCAATCAATGGCATAGCTAGAGACATAGCAAATTCCACAGACATAATATGAGCAGAAGACCCTGAATCCACGAAGGCACTGCCGGTAGCAGACATACCCACAAAGAGACCTGAAAGGGAAGCAAGATCTTATTAGGTTTCATATATACGGGAAATACCTGTGCGCCCAAGTGACCTCCCCGATGGGAACGTGGTCGTCGTTCCCTGAGACGTCGGTCAAGACATACCGCTAAAGCCATAACCTGATCTAGAGAGTCAGAAGAGGGATAGCTAACTAACAGGTCTTTCAGGGCGTTCGACAGACCCAATCTAAACTGGCACCTCAAGGCAGGGTCATTCCACCGAGAAGCTACACACCACTTCCTAAAGTCAGAACAGTACTCCTCAACGGGTCTCTTACCCTGACGTAAGGTCACCAGCTGACTCTCGGCAAAGGCAGTCATGTCAGTCTCGTCATAGATGAGCCCGAGAGCAGAAAAAAAAAGATCAAGGAGCCAAGGAGAAGGCCCATTCTTGGGGCCCGTCCTGGAGCCGGAATATAATTATACCCACTCGCTGGCTCTCAGAACCTGAGGAGTGGGGCCTTAGACGGAAATAGAGCCTACAACTCTCCTGAAAGGAGAAAAAAGTATTTAGGTTCCCTGAGAACCGGTCAGGCAACTTGAGGTGGGGTTCAAGAGGTGAGGTGGGGGGCACTACCAGGGTAGCATCACGCTGGTTGCCCCTCTGAGCCAGGGCTTGGACCTGTAGGGAGAGGCCCTGCATTTGCTGAGCCAGGGTCTCAAGGGGGTCCATAGTTGTGTCAGGGACCAGGGTAGAAAAGGTATATGGGCCTGTGATTATGTAATGACGGGGTAGGGAGACAGACAGGTGAGCCACTCACCTAGGCGATGGCGTACAACTGGACGACGGTCCCTACGCTCAATATGTGCACGACAGACAAACAGACAAGGGTACACAGAAGCTAAGGGAAATGGGGCAGTTGCCCACGGCAAGACCGTGAGCAACAAGAGTAGTGAACGAGCCGAGTCAAACCAGGAGTGTACGAGGTACCAAACTCAGAGCAGGAGCGTAGTCAGTAAAGCCAGGGTCAAAATGAAGCATGGTCAATAATGATAGCAGGAGCAGCAGAGCCAGGAAACAGGAAAGAATCACAGGCAGAGACAAGCAGGAAATGAAGGTATAAATAGACCGAGGGCGGGAGCTAGAACCGTCTGGCCAGGCTGTGATAGGTTCTCCCACTCCTGAGCCTACCAGCCTGAGTGGTAGCAGATCGAGTCACTCTATCAGACTTAGGAGCAGGTGCAGACTGATTAACCACGGGCATCTACACAGAAGCTGTGTCTGGCAGATCCTTTACAATAAACTGCTCCGCATATACGTTTGTTTGTGCCACCATCAAGTTCACAAGGTCAATAGTGAAGAACAGTTGGAAAAAGTTAATGTAGTTGAAACCTGTGGTATCTACATTGATGCCTGGAGTCGCAGTAAATTCAGGCACCTGGGGGACAAAATTATCTGCAGGGATCCATGTGCAGTCAATTGTACTGGGCTGTGATTGTGCACTACTGATGGCTACCCTTGGACGCCTACGTGGTGGCTCATCAGTAGATGAGTCACTAGATGAAGAGGACACTAAAAATGTCACTTCATCCCCACTGCCAGAATCAGATTCCTCAAAGAGCAAGGCACATGCCTCCTCGGCAGTATAGAGACACTTAGTAATTTTTATTTTCTTCTGTAAAACGAACGTAAAACTTTTTTTGTGTGTTTTTTTTTTTTTTGTATTTTTTTTTTTTTATAGAACTATAACTAATTCCCTAAACCCAAAGTAATTGTTTTTGCTATAAACAAAAACTCCCGGATAAAATGTGTCAAGCTCAGGTGGATGGAGATGAGGTCCGGAAGTTTGGTATAGGCCACAAATTTGTCTCAATTAGGCGCAGGATACAGGAGGGTAGTGATGAGACAATGAAGGGGTGAATTTATTTTACACCACACACACACACACACACACACACACACACACACACACACACACACACACACACACACACACAAACACACACAAACACACACACACACACACACACGTCACTGGGCAGTGAATTATAGGTGATACTGGAGGCACAGAGTGCTGATGAGGCTGATTAGTGCCAATCAGGCACAGGAGGGTGGCGATGAGGCAATGACTGGGTTCATTTAAAAAAAAAAATCCTTTATACCCTGGGCAGTGACAGGCATCTTGGTGAACAGGAGGCTGAATGAGGCACAGGGGGCTGGATGAGGTACGTAGGCTGGTATAGGTGGCAATCAGGCATAAGGCGCTGGCACAGGAGGCTGGATGTGGCACAGGAGGCTGCCAAACTCATGATGGGGCAGCAAGGGTACTGTTCTGTGGCGCAGATGGCTGGTGAAATAGGCACAGATGACCTATATAGGACACAGGCCATCTGTACCCTATGAAGGTGTCACGTTGGGTTCGTGGACCAACTGGGCTGTACTGCCTTGATGGTATGGCATCTGGCCAACAGGGCGCAGGTCACAGTCTATAGTTCGTATAGTGTACCTGTGGCAGCTCGGACAGTAGCAGGGCAGGCTCGGCTGGGACTAGGCAGCAGACAGACGTCAGGCGTGGTGTAGCAAGACAGGCGTGGAATACAGCACAGCACGACTACAGCTCAGCACGGCACTTGACCAGGATAGCACGGGATATAGGATAAAGAATACAGCTACGGGGAACACTGGGAACTGGAAAACACTAGGAGACCATTTGCATAGACAAACTTTGGGTACGACAACAACGCTCAGGCATGGGAGGAAGAGGCTGAGGCCTTCTTATAGTCCAGGGTACTCATGGGCTAATTTGACATTAAACTCCAGTGCTCGCGCCGCCCCTTTAAGAGCGGGCACGGGCGTGCGCACGCACCCTACGGGACCTGCCGAGGTAAGCGGAAGTGAGCGCTGGTGTCTCCTGAGAAGGAGACTGGGGCCAGTGGTCGCAGACCTATGGCTGCGGCCATCAGGAGGTGAGTGAACCTGACGGCCCGCGGCCATGGCCATGACAATAGGGCACAGATCACCTATATAGGACACAGGCCACGTCTACAGTACAAGTGTATAGGGCAGTGTAGACTGGCCTCTGGGTGATCCAGGGGTTAATTTATATACTTTTATATATTTTTCCTGACAGGGTAACTATACAATGTTTAATGGTTCCGTCTCTGATCGCTTCCTGAGAGAAGTGAAGCGGTCAGAGATGGAGACTACACTAAACTCCCCCCTCCAACTGACATACTAAACTGCGATTGGTACATCTGCACTGATGGACCAATCACAGTGATCGCCGGCCGGGGACTGCTGTGATTAGTCCTCTGCCGGAATCCCCAGTTACTATGCTGTCACAGACAGCCGTCTTTATTAAACTCCCGCCACACATCCCGGTGCGGAGGCAGTTTAAAGCAATCACGTAACTGTATGTGGAGATGCGGGAACAGACCGCATCCAACGACGTACAGTTACGTGAAAATACGGGAAGGGGTTAAGCTGGCCATATATATATAAGATAAAAGCTGGCTGAACCCACCAATCTCGGAGGGATCACTTGACGATCTTATATGTATGGGGGCCTCCCGACTGTACTCCTACAGCAGATGTTGCAGGAAGAGGGATCGGCAAGTTGGATTTCATCATGCCTGATCCTTTGTTCCTGCAGGAGATAAGCCGCTGCCATTGAGGTCCACCAATGGCTTATTCCTAGAGCCGAGCGTGCATGTTTTTTGGTGGAGTCGGGTATAATAACTTTCATAGCCATGTCATGTGTATGGTTTTCAAGGACTTTGGCTGTGTAGTCTGTCTAATTTGGACAATACCTTTTAAGATTTCCAGTCCTCAGACAGAAGCTTAGCCGTTGATATGAGCATAGGAATTTTTCAACCTGTCTATCCTGACTTCCCTATTATAATCTCTATTTGGGTCGACCAAACGGCATTTTATTGCTATGGCGAGAGTAGGATAAGGGGCCCGCCAGACATACCTTGAGGGGAAAGAAAAGGAATTTCAACCCATTTAATTCTTTTTTCTCCCAATGGCATACATCAGGGGAAGGTCTGCTGGTCACCATAGACTTGAGATTCCATAAATTCCTTGACTAGGCTTAGACCTTGTACAAAAGCGAAAATATTGGTGCGTTCACCAATGATGCAAAGTAGAACACCACGTCTCTGATTTTGATCGGTACTGCGGACAGGAGATCTACATCGGAGATAGGCAAGGATCCAGAAATTCTAGAGATGTGTCCGGCACACAATAAAGTTAAAATTCAATGCTGCTTTATTGGTATCATATGATAAAACAAATAAAATATATCATGGGCAAAGAACACTTATGCGTTTCGAACCTCTCGGTTCTTAGTCATAGCTTTTTGGCATTCTTAGACCTTGTACACACAGTGTAGGAAAATTGTAAAATAAAGCCCTCCCTTTTAGGATCCAGTCACAGTTTTGGCATAAACCCCCCCCCAAAAAGAAACAACAACACGCACATGCAAAAGCTGCACTGTGTGAACAAGACTTATCAAGCAACACCAATTGATCAATGGGTATTTATTATTTTTAAGACACCTGTGTTGTTCTGATGGAGATGCCTCTATTAATTTAACATGAAAATTGAAAAGGCTTGTCTTATCGAGTAAGCACAGATCTATCCTATGACAAATACAAATAATAAATAACTAGATGGATCACATTTGTCTGTTGTCGCTTGTCATTATTCTGCTTTTGTCTTTTTTGTTAGGGTATGTTCACACGATGAGAGGCATTTACGTGTGAAAAGACAGACTGTTTACAGCTGCCTCGTTTCACACGTAAATGCTCCTCCTCGTAATTTACGAGGCGTCTGAGACGCTCTGAGACGCTCGTAAATCTTGAGCTGTGCTTCATTGAGTTCAATGAAGAACAGCTCAAATTACGTGGCAAAGAAGTGCCCTGCACTTCTTTGCCGAGGCAGTCCATTTACGTGTCGTCGTTTGACAGCTGTCAAACGACGACGCGTAAATTACAGGTTGTCTGCACAGTACGTCGGCAAACCCATTCAAATGAATGGGCAGATGTTTGCCGACGTATTGTAGCCCTATTTTCAGACGTAAAACGAGGCATAATACGCCTCGTTTACGTCTGAAAATAGGTCGTGTGAACCCAGCCTTACTCCATATTATTCCATCCTGAAAGATTGCTTGGTCAGCTGTAATTTTACGGATTCATGCACACTACAGCTACATACAACCTCGAATTGTACAAAGCGGTAATAAGCCACCCATAGAAGTCAATGCCTCCTGTTGTACAATACCTAAGTAGTATAATTATAACAATGACAATTCCTGATAAAGAATAATAATTATAGGCTAGGGGGCAATACATTTATTGCTGCCCATAAAAATACCTACTCATACATTGTCTGTAACTCATTGTGGGTCGGTTGTCCCAAATGTAATACATCCTTACAATACTGTGTAAGAATAGAAAAAAAAAAGCAACTGCATAACAAAGACTGGTGCAGCAGTGAGATACAGCACTGCTGAGGAATGTCTTGTCTGTATATGACATGGTGGTGGCTGTGATTACAACATGTATGCTATTCCGGGCAGGTACCAATCTGGCGGCAGGACAGGCTGGATCTGAGTGATACTTGGCTTCTGTGATCCACAGCCTGTGATAATGCTACATACGTCTCCCTGTTCCCCAGATAAAAAGGCGAAGGGCAGGCTAGTTGGAAAGGGCGCCTTTGTTGGGATCAGCACACACTAGGCGAGGGAGATAGAATATCTTCTCTGTATGTGACACAGCGGAAAGTGTTTGAATGTCTTCCTTTTTTTAGCGGTGTGATATTGCTGCATCATACACTGTGACCTATTTTATTTCTCCTGACCTTAGCAGAGAGTTTGTTTCTGATGTGAAATGCACAGTGTGGATCTTACAATCTCTTCCCATGGCTAAAATGAGAGATCAGGGGATTTTCATGCTGCTTCAAAGTCACTGTGTTATTGAACAGACCGTTGATGTGAACTATTCCCATTACGTTTTGCACAGATATTTTACTATGAAAAGAGGCTAAAACTTGCATCAATGTAAGGGTATGTTCACACGAGGTCATTACGTCCGTAATTGACGGTCGTATTTCGGCCGCAAGTACCGGACCGAACACAGTGCAGGGAGCAGGGCTCCTAGCATCATAATTATGTACGACGCTAGGAGTCCCTGCCTCGCTGCCGGACAACTGTCCCGTACTGTAATCATGTTTTCAGTACGAGACAGTTGTCCGGCAGCGAGGCAGGGACTCCTAGCATCGTACATAACTATGATGCTAGGAGCCAGGCTCCCTGCACTGTGTTCCGTCCGGTACTTGCGGCCGAAATACGTCCGTCAATTACTGACGTAATGACCTCGTGTGAACATACCCTAAGAATTGCATGGTAAATACGATGAGCGTAGCGATAATAATAATCTATTGCCTAATACATTTCCTAACAATGCAACAGTTTTCTATTTATTTATTGTAGCTTATATAGCACCAACATATTCAGCAGCGCTGTACACACAGATTGTTATCACTCACCAGTGGCGTAACTACCGCGGTAGCAGCAGTAGCGGCTGCTACGGGGCCCGGGGCTTGAGGGGGCCCCTGCCGTCAGCCGACACGCCCACCCAAATGCCCGGTGGCGCCGCTAGCAGCCGTTATGGCTGCTACAGCGGTAGCGCCGCTACTGTGGGGCCCGCGACGCCGAGCCTTACACAGGCCCTCTCATGCCTGTAGGTGTCGCTAGCACCGGAAGGGGCCCCAGTGCTAGCGGCAGCCAAATACATGTATCAGCACTGAATGGCCGGGCATGTTCCGTGCCTGACCATTCAGTGCCTTACAATGACACTGATTAGCTAGCGGCGCGATGACATCATCGCGCCGCTTCCATGCTTGGAAGGTGCTGATTGGCGGGGCATTCTGCCCCGCCAATCAGCGTCATTGGAGGACGCTCGTTCAGCTCCTGCAGACATGCTCAGAAGAGAGCATGTCTGCATCGCCAGTGAACAGCGTGGGAACGGGAACGGGAACATGTGAGTATGTCAAGTTTTTTTTTTTTTTTTTCTCATAAAAATGTGAATGGCATTATCTATAGTGGGGGGGTCTATCTACAGGCGGGGTCGTCTTTATGTGGGCTATTATATATAGGGGGTCTATATGTGGGGGTGTGGGCCACTATATACAGGGGGCTCTATATGTGGGCCATTATATACAGGGGGCTCTATATGTGGGCCATTATATACAGGGGGGGTCTATATGTGGGACACTATATACAGGGGTGGGTTACCTGTGGGGCACTAGCAACAGGGTGGCTATATGTAGTGCACAGTCTACAGGGGTGGGCTATATGTGGGACACTATATACAGTGGGAGCTATATATGAGAAACTATCTACAGAGGTGGGCTATATGTGGAGCACTAACTATAGGGGAAGCTATATGTAGGGCAGCACGGTGGCTCAGTGGTTAGCACTATTGCCTTGCAGCTCTGGAGTCCATATGTGGGCACTATTTACAGGGGCTTCTATGTAGGTCACTATCTACAGGGGGCACGGTGTGTGTGTGTGTGTGTGTGTGTGTGTGTGTGTGTGTGTGACAGTTATATTTAGATGTGTTGAGAATTTTAACTTTGTTTATAGGTGCAGAAATGTTTTGAAAGTGAGAAGCTGAAGACATCTAAACGGAAAACTGCAGAAATGGGTCATGGCCGGGAGAAATCCATCATAGATGTCTGAACAGGAGGGAGAAGAAAAGAACTAGAATCTGAGACGTCACCGGTGAGTCACTTAATGTAAATGTTTATTCTGCCTCTAATCAGTATTGTAGTCACTGTATGATCCGCAGCGAGATGATGGTGATAGGATTTTTTTTGTGAAACCCCATCTCCCAGCATATCCTTACCATTGTTCCGGCCATGCTGGGAGCTGTAGTTTTACGCCGTACAAACCTATACGCAGTGGCGTAACTACCGCTATAGCAGCCGGAGCGACTTCTACGGGGCCTGCAGCATGAGGGGGCCCGTGCCACCCGCCGGCACGGCCCCCTCCCATGGCCGCAAGCTCCGCTAGCAGCCGCTATGGCTGCTACAGCGCGACGCCACTGAAAGGGTTGTTCCTACAAAAGACATGCATCCCCTATCCACAGGATAGGGGATACATGTGGGATCGCTGGGACTTCCGGGGTCTGTGTCGGCAGCTCCGTAGAAATGAATGCAGCGCCGGTCGCGCTTGTGCGCATGCGTGACCAGCGCTCCTTTCATTTTTATTGAACTGCGCAGACGCCGGAAGTCCCAGGTTAGTCATGGAGAACTTCGGGGGACTTTTGGTCCCACGTTCTCCTTATCGCTGCCAGCGATCACACATGTATCCCCTATCCTGTGGATAGGGGATGCATGTCTTTTGTAGGACAAACTATAGGCCGTTTTTTTTTTGTTTGGGGGGGGGGGCTATATGGCGTTATCTACAGAGGGGTTCTGTATGGTGTTATCTACAGGGGGGGCTGTATGGCGTTATCTACAGAGGGGGTCTGTATGCGTTATCTACAGGGGGGACTGTATGGCGTTATCTACAGGGGGGACTGTATGGCGTTATCTACAGGGGGGCTGTATGGCGTTATCTACAGGGGGCTGTGTATGGTGCTATCTATAGGGGGGCGCTGTGTGGTGGAATCTATAGGGAGGCACTATATACAAGGGGGGGGGCTGTGTGATACCCAGCAGAGGGGGGGCCCCAGTCAAAAGTTTGCTATGGGGCCCAGTCTTTCCTAGTTACGCCCCTGTCACTCACTGTCCTCAATGAAATATTAATTTCCCTTTCTCAAACACACTAGGGCCAGTTTTTTAAGGCCCTTTACCATGGGCAGATAATCGGCTGAATGAGTGTTCACACAAACGCTATTTCCGGATCATTGCCCTGTGTAAACATAGCAAATGCTCGTTTATCAGCTAAACACATCTTTGATGCGGCAAAAAAAAAAACAACATTTGTCGGCAGCACATCTTCCCATGTAAATATGGAATATGCTGCCGACAAGACGCATACTATATCATCCCCACACTCACGATCACTGCTCCATGTAAATGAACAAATGAGCGCCAATCCATATATTATTATGGTTACCGGGCAGGAAATCTGCTAGTGTAGAAGTGCCAATTAACCAGCACAGGTCGCACTAAATATTTTTAAGCAGATATTCTAATACTACTGTCATGTCTGTTTTAGTAAATTACCTATGAAATAACAATTCTGGAGAATCTTTTCTTAGAACTCTGAGTTGAGCCGTTCCTCTGTTATCGGACATTGTCAGCCTGCGTAGCGACACCCCCCCAACAGGGAGCACTCAGTTGCCAATTAATTCATACAATTCTAAAAAGAATAGCAGAGCAACGGCACAATGTAGAGTTCTAAGAGAAGATGCTCCAGAATTGTTATTGTATGGGAAATATGTATTTACTAAACAGATATGAAAGGAGAGGTGACAGATATAGGGGTAGTTTACATAGCGTTTTTGGCACTGATTTTGACACAGAAACCGCGTTGGAATCAGCGCCAAGAAATGTCCCAAATTGCCCTAGATTGATTTGGCCGCTGAAGGAAATATAAAGCATATTTTTTCTGCTTGACAAAAAAAACCGCTGTGTGAACTGCCCCATAAGGACTATTTTTGGAAATTACATTTATTAGTTAAAAGGCTGAAAAATATTTAGTGCAAACTCTTTGGGGGCAATTTATTAAGACTGGCATTACATACACCAGTCTTAATAGCAAGAAAACTTGGATTCAAATTCTAATTTATTAAGAGGTGAAAGCCTCTTAATAAATGTGTAGCATGTTTCAGGTTGGCTCCTGCGCCACAATTGTCTTGCAACGACCGCAGCCATGCGACATTCATTCCCCTCCATCAGATTCAAAATAAAAAATACTCACATACTCAGCTCACCGCTTTCTTCTTCCCTCAGGCTCCCTCAGAACTCCAGCGCCACTCGTACAAGGTTCCGACACCTAGCATTTTGCCTCAGCTAATCGGATAAGGCCCCACAGAGCGGAATTGACCCTGCCATGATGGTGTCAAAAATCGCACCGTCATATTGCTTGTTGCGGGCTAAACGGCTTGTTACCTGCAAAGTCGCTTGACCATAAGGGTTTATTCATTAATGGCCGTGCAAATTTGTTTTTAAATGCCAGCGCGTTTTTTCAAAGCGTTTCAGCTGTAATCCTATGACCATTGAATTAAAAAAACTGATTACAGCTGAAATGGATTGAAAAAACATGCAAGTACTTGAAAAAATGCATGTATTTCAAGACGCAACAAAAATGCAACAAAAATGCAACAAAAATTTTGGGGTGGGGATTGCAATAATGTTGTTATGCTATGTAATTTTTTTTTACTGATTATTTTATTAAACTTTATGTAATTTTTTTGTTTTGTTTTTATATCATTATGGGTTTTTAAATTTTATTTTTGTACCTATGATGAATTTCAATGTATTACTGCTTGTGTAGGTATGCCCAAACAGGGATTCACACAGGATAGCACTGTTAGGCCTAGAACTATCTCATAAAATTGTCAGCACGAAGATCAATAGCGCCAGGGATAATGATTATGTGGCAAAGGGAGCCCCCCTCATTGGTTATGCTGAAATCACTATTGTTCAAGTCATCAAAAGGGTTAAACGCCAGGATCTGAGATTTCTCCAATATTGCCACAGGGTAGCGTCTGTCAATCACAACATGGTTCCTTGGTTTGGTCTGGCTTTTTAAAAGGCGTCCACCATTTATCACCTATCCACTGGATAGGTGATAAATGTTAGATCGCAAGGACCTCCACTGATTGCTAGAACAGGTACCCTGGTACTCCCCCTTCCCCCCCAGCTGCACAACTGTGGTATTAGCGAATATAAATGGAATGGTGGTCAAGCAGGTATACTGCTTCTCCATTCACACTCCATGGGAATGACGGAAACATCTGAGTGGTTGAACTCTCACCGAGCTGAGATTTATCACCTATTCAGTGGATTGGTGATACATTTTTGTGTCTGGAATACCCCTTTAGGAATAGCCCCAACCAAAATATTCACTGCTGCAGTAATTTTCTTTGACTCAAGTTATCCTGTTGCAGGAAGGTGCAGTTTATTAAGGAGGGTTTATGTGCAATGTTTTTGTCTATGTTTTACGTTGCAGTGTTTGACAGGGGCACAGTGTATGGTACTATTTTATTCAGGGGCACAGTGTATGGTTGTTATTATTATATTTAGGGGCACAGTGTGTGGCATTATGATAATTTTATCTTTGTTTATAGGTGTGGAGATGTTGTAAAAGTGATGAACCGAAGACATCTGAGTGGCAAGTTCTGAAGAAATGGGTCATGGCCCGGGAGAATTTGTCATGACGTCTGGACCGAATGGAGAAAAAAAACTACTAAAATCTGAGAAGATGTCACCTGTGTGTCACAGGATTTATAGAGAATCTATCACCTGTCCAGAAATTTTATGATAGGAAATGCTTGTATTTCACAAAAATTCTTTGTTTAGTCCAGGACTGATAGATAAATGGGTGTTACCATTCCCCTTGTCAGGAGGATGTGTCCCTGCACAGTGTAATACTGTCAGCGATGGTTGGAGACTATCAGTATGTAGGGACACAGCCCTTTGACAATGGAAATCGGAACACCCATTTGTTACTGCATGCACAAAAAGGTAGTGTTAACAAAAGTTACGGCGCGGCAGGTAGGCTGTGGCGAAGGGGGGCCCAAGTCTGGGTAACAGCCCAGGGCCTATGGTCTACTTAATCCGCCACCGCATCGTACAAATAAGCGTACTATACAGTGCCTAATTATAAGCGCAATACAATATGGTGCCCAAATAACAGTGCCATATGTTGGCCAAACACTTCCATACAGTTGCCTTAATAACAATGCTATATAGTGCCACCACCAACATATTATACGGTACAATGCCAAGGAAATACCACCATACAGTGCTCAACTAATACCAACAGTGACCAAATAAAAGCTCAATATAGAAAGTAATCTAATAACAGTGATGTATAATGTTTAAATAAAACTATTTTAAGTAAAACTATTCTATTAATATTAAGGTTTGCGTTTGCGGTGGTCCTAAATATTGGGTGCCAGGCCATCTGTGGTGCCCCCTTTGGAAAGGGCACTGTTACACCCTGTGTGGCCTCACAGGTCACACATTCCTAGACACTGACCATGGTGTGTTTCTACCTGAAATGTATGTGTTACTTCCACGGCTGCGGACTGCTGTGTCCCGTAGGGTGCGCGCGCATGCTCATGCCTGGCCTTAAAGGGCTAGTGCGCGCACTTGTTAATCATCAGTAATTAGCCCATGATCACCCTGGACTATAAGAAGGGCTCTGCCCTTTTACTCCTTGCCTGGGCATTGCTCGTATTCCTCTGTTAGTCTTGCAAGCGTTCCCTTAGTGCTATCCTATTCCCGTAGTTCTCGTGCCCTGCTACCTGTATCCCGTGTTGTAGTTGTTCCTGTGCCCGCTATAGTGTTGGAGTCTAGTTCTGCCATCGGCCACGTCTGCTGTGTTACACCACATCTGGTGTCATCTGCCTCGTCTGCCTCACCTGCCGTCGAGATCCCATCTGTGCCTAGCCGTTGCTACTGTCTGGACTATTACAGGTACCCTTGTGCTTGGACTATATATATATTGACTTGGTACACTCTAGTTTAGCCAGCTGCCCTCCCGCTACGGCGGTGTGGCCCAGTGGGTCCACACACCCACAGATCGTGACAGTATTTAATATTTTCAAATCTACAATTCCCACTTATTTTAACAATTAGTAGGCAGTTGAGCAGTAGTTCTATTTACTCCCAAACATTGGCAATGGCTACATTTAATGGTTGCGTACCCATGGAAGCAGCTAATCTGTCAGCTGAATTAATATTTAGGTTATAAATTCACTAAAATATTGCTAAGGGTATAGAGTATATCCTTCATTGTCTTTAACAGCTTTAACGGTGAATTTCCATTATATACACACATGTTCAGAATCCTATCCAGTTCTATGACATAATCTTACATTTTAAGAGAAACATTTGTTATGGTAATATTTCTGACACATGCAGCCTAGCACTGACACACAATTGGATCCAGATGCAATTGTTGGGATTTTTTAAACTAATTTTCCTCTGTCTACTCATAGTATTGACAATGTAATACACAAAGGGAACACTAGGTGGCAAAACAAACCTATTTGTCAAAACTACAGTTATTAGTCTCAATGTTATGGGTCAGTAAATGAGATCTATTAGTGACAGCAATTGAATTAAGAGTAAACAAACAAGAACAAATACTTACATATGTAACATTAGAAAAATAGGCCCTTAAAGGGGTTTTCCCACAAGAGACATTTATGACATATCCTCAGGATATGTCATAAATGTCAGATAGATGCGGGTCCCACCTTTGGGACCTGCACCTATCTCCAGAACGGGGCCCCCTAAACCCCGTTCAGCGGCTGTGTGTTGCGGCTGAATGAGGTGAATTCCGACCATGAAAAAAGGTTATGTGGTCGTGAGTTACATAAACAGCGTAACTCGCTAAGCTACGCTGTTTCTCTAACTCCAATAGTAGCGAATGTCACTTACAGAAGCAGCGTAGCATTCGAGCTACACTGTTTTCGTAAGTACCATTAAGTTCTATGAGACTTACAGAAACAGCGTAGCTCAGTGAGTAACGCTGTTTACGTAACTCACGACCATATAACATTTTTCATGGTCGGAATTCACCTCATTTAGCCGCAACACACAGTGGCTGAACAGGGTTTAGGGGGCCCCGTTCTGGAGGTAGGAGCAGGTCCCAGAGGTGGGACCCGCATCTATCTGACATTTATGACATATCCTGTGGATGTGTCAAATGTCTCTCGTGGGAAAACCCCTTTGAGACGGAAGAAACACATGGGGCTATTTAGAAATTCAAATGTGAAGTGATTTAACACTGAAATTGTCTATTTCAACGTAGCACATAGTGCACATGTCATCTTAATATGACCAGGGGTGAACCTAGCCCCTCTGCTGCCTGAGGTGAACTATAAAAAGTCGTCCCCCCCAAATCTATCAGAGTTTTCTCATTACTAGCTTTACACAAACACGCAATATATACATTTTTTAAATAGGAAAACATTTGATGTTTATTTGTTAGGCCCTGTTGGAGTATTTTGACGAGTTTTTTGGCGCGGAAACCGCTCCGCAAAACTCGTCAAAAACCAGCTGAAAATGCCTCCCGAGAAAGAAGGGACATGCCCTATCTTCACGCGTTTACGCCTCTGACCTCCCATTGATATCAATGGGAGGCAGAGAAAGTGTATTTCGCTGAGTTTTTTGCCCGTAGCACTCAATGGGCGCAAGTGAAAAACACGGCGAAAATCACGGCAAACGACGTGCAGGAAGGACAAAATCTCAAACGAAATTTTGAGGCAGAATTTTCCTCCTGCAAAAAACTCTGTGTGAACATAGCCTTAAAGTGCTGTTTGAAGTATGGAAACACACACACACATTTACACACTCATACACACACACTTACCTTCTATGTAGGATCTCTCATGCAGTCTCTTGAACTCTTGAAGCAGCAGGGGCTTTACAACATGCCCCATCCCAGGACAGCAGATATAACAGGCTGCAGAAGTAGCTGGTCTGTTAGAAGAATAGGGGGACCCAGCACACGAGAGGAGGGGGGCAGAGGAGAGGGAAGCAAGGGGACACAGGAGAGGAGGGGGGCACAGGAGAGGAGGGGGGCACAGGAGACACAGGAGAGTGACACAGGAGAGGAGGAGGGCACAGGAGAGGGAAGCAACGGGACCCAGGGGAGGACTAGACATGGGGCTTCCTCTCAGCAGACGCTGAGGCTGTGAACTCTCCCCTCCCCCTCTTCTCTGCCCCGACTGCTTCGAAAGCGAGAGAGAGGGAGAGGACGTAGCTTGTATGCACAGCAGTCCACCGCTCACCTCATGCATCTCGTCACTTGCTTGAGGAGAGGACCGCTCCTCCTGCAGACCTGCTCCTCTCTGGTGGCGCGTGCTGCATACAGCGTCAGAGAGGAGCAGGAGTGTTCTCACAGACGGTCACGTCTGCTAAGTAAAATAATCTCCCTCCCCGGTCCAGTCCGTCTCTGGCTCAAAATGCCGCCCCCCACTTTCAGCTAAACTGCGCCGCCTGAGGCTGTCGGCTCACCTCGCCTCATGGTAGGTGCGGCACTGAATACGACTACACAGTGTTCCAAATTATTATGCAAATGTTATTTTTCGCTGATTTTCCTAAATAGTCGATGCAAATGACAGTCAGTATAATCTTCAAGCCATCAACCGTTGGAGTATAATGCGAATTTTATTGAACAAATCTCCTAATGATAACAGATTTTTTTTTAGAAGTAAAAAACTCAAAATGCAGTGTTTCAAATTATTATGCACAACAGAGATCAAAACATTTTAAAGGTTGTAAAGAGAAGTAAAATGGTAATTTGTTTGAATATTTACAGAAATCAAAAGCTCTTTCAATCAAAAAAAACTTAACAGGCCAAGTTACATGTTAACATAGGACCCCTTCTTTGATATCACCTTCACAATTCTTGCATCCATTGAATTTGTGAGTATTTGGACAGTTTCTGCCTGAATATCTTTGCAGGATGTCAGAATAGCCTCCCAGAGCTTCTGTTTTGATGTGAACTGCCTTCCACCCTCATAGATATTTTGCTTGAGGATGCTCCAAAGGTTCTAAATAGGGTTGAGGTCAGGGGAACATGGGGGCCACACCATGAGTTTCTCTCCTTTTATGCCCATAGCAGCCAATGACACAGAGGTATTTTTTGCAGGATGAGATGGTGCATTGTCATGCATGAAGATAATTTTGCTACGGAAGGCACGTTTCTTCTTTTTGTACCACGGAAGAAAGTGGTCAGTCATAAACTCTACGTACTTTTCAGAGGTCATTTTCACACCATCAGGGACCCTAAAGGGGCCTACGTGCTCTCTCCCCATGATTCCAGCCCAAAACATGACTCCGCCACCTCCTTGCTGACGTCGCAGCCTCGTTGGGACATGGTGGCCATTCACCAACCATCCACTACTCCATCCATCTGGACCATCCAGGGTTGCACGGCACTCATCAGTAAACAACACGGTTTGAAAATTAGTCTTCATGTATTTCTGAGCCCACTGCAACCGTTTCTGCTTGTGAGCATTGTTTAGGGGTCCTAACCTCTGGAGGATCCTACACCTTGAGGTTCGCGGGACTCCAGAGTCACCAGAGGCTTAAAATGCTTTGCAATGACATTTTAGCAGCTGCTCTCCTAATCCTATTAATTTGTCTGGCAGAAACCTTCCTCATTATGCCTTTATCTGAACAAACCCGTCTGTGCTCTGAATCAGCCACAAATATTTTCACAGTACGATGATCACGCTTAAGTTTTCTTGAAAAATCCAATGTTTTCATACCTTGTCCAAGGTATTGCACTATTTCACGCTTTTTGGCAGCAGAGATATCCTTTTTCTTTCCCATATTGCTTGAAACCTGTGGCCTGCTTAATAATGTGGATTGTCCTTCTTAAGTAGTTTTCATTTGATTGGGCACACCTGGCAAACTAATTATCACAGGTGTCTGAGATTGATTACAATGATCCCAAGATCCCTAAGACACAATACCATCCATGAGTTTAATTGAAAAACTAATAATTAAATGTTTATGACACTTAAATCCAATGTGCATAATAATTTGGAACACGGTGTAGTAATGCTGTTTTGGCATTAACCGTAAGAGTAGTGGAAAATCTGAATTTGGATATTTTGGAATATAGATGAAGACAGGGACGGACTGGCCCATCAGAGAACAAGAGAATCCTCCGGTGGGCCCAGGCTCTAACACAATAATAGGCCTTAAAGGTCCAGCAGAAGACAACCCCATTTGGAGGTTACTTTGGATCCAATCACTTGCCACTGGGGTTTATTACTTCTGGGATGATTCACAAATTACCTATTAGACCTTATTGATGATATGTCCTGTGTGTACAATGATGACAACAAGGACTATGAGGAAATTAAAAGTGGACATGTGCATGTTCTATATAGATGGAGGATGGACCCTCACAATCATCTTCTTTGGTGGGCCAAAAGAACCCGATTCCGATGCTGGGTACACAATAATTACAGTGTAATTCCTATTAAGGTATGTTCACACGTCTTAACAAATTACGTCTGAAATTACGGAGCTGTTTTCAGGCGAAAATAGGTCATGAATTTCAAACGTTTTTGCAAGTACTCGCGTTTTTCGCAACGTCCTTTACCGACGCTGTTTTCAATGGAGTCAATGAAAAACGGCTCCAAAAACGTCCAAAGATGTGACATGCACTTCTTTGACGCGGGCGTCTTTTTACGCGCCGTCTTTTGACAGCGACATGTAAAATTACACCTCGTCTGAACGGAACATCGTGAAACCCATTGCAAGCAATGGCCAGATGTTTGCAGGCGTAATGGAGCCGTCTTTTCAAGCGTAATTCGAGGCGTAAAACGCCCGAATTACGTCTGAAAATAGGCAGTGTGAACATACCCTTACGTGGCATTCAGAAAGTCTGATATTTCGGCATTTATTTCCAGCACAGAAATGCTTGATAACCAAACAAGAAATTTCTCTGATTAAATAACCCCATTTATAATAGCATATTTTGTATTAGCATTTGGGCTTTCTTTATGAAGGTCCCCTACCCTTAATTTCATATACTTATCTATGAAAATTCAATAATCCAGCATATTTGATAATCTGGCAGCTATCAAGTTCCATTGATGTTGAATTGAGGGAATTTTACTGTAATTTAGGATGCCTGCCTAGGATAAATAGATTATAGAACGTTGTTTTCTGATTATGAACTTTTATGTTATCCAATGATTGTAAAAGCTTTATGCCACCGGGTGTAAAATGCTTGTAAAATCTAGAGCTCAAGTCTTCCCATGTATTCTCCTGAATTAGCAGATATTAGATACTGGACATGGCATTCCAGGGAGGCTCATTTGCTGAGATGTATACTTCTACTCTTCAAGAGTGCCGCAGAAATTAATTGTGACTTCAAGCATATTGCCCTGTAGACCATGCTCTAGTAAAAATGTTTTTTAGCACAGCTGAAGAGGGGATCTCGGGTGGTTGCTACTCTTGCTGAATATCAAACAGCTCTTCTACTGTCACTCTGTGATCAGTGGGGATACAGTGTTAATAGTGAAAAGTTTATTATCAGGGAGTCTGCTATCTTTGAAGCAGTTTCTGAAATTCCGTATAAAAATTATAAGTCAGTTCTTATTAAATATGTGCTAAATTGTTGGAGAAGCACAAGAGGCAGGTCTAAGGCGCAAAAAAATAAATAAGAAAGTTGTCCGGTAGTAGACTGTACAGTATCCCTAGACTTCTATGGGGCAAATGAATGCCCTTTTTGTTATAAATCTAGCAGTTTTACATCTGGATACTATTGGAAGTCAATGGTAGATGGCAGTTCTCAGACATATGTCAAAATGAGACACTACTGTTATAATTTTCCCCATATAAATCTATGGATTCTGTACAGTATATGGATCTTTTTTGTTTTTGTTTTTGTTTTTTTTCAGTTCCAGATGTATGGGAAAATGTAGTGTGAGTTGAGCCTAAATCTTTTCCTATTCAATAGTTCTAGAAAAATAATATTGCTAACATGTGATGTGGCTTTTCATTTAACTAGTTATAGATATTGCCTCAATATACTCACTTTTTTACCTGTCCAGGATGTAGAAAACTGCCTCAACGTACTGTGCCCCCATATATTGGTAGCCACAGTTGCCCCAAAGTACCATATACAATGACCCTCCCTGAATCTCTATCTTCGTGCCTCTTGAGATTCCTTGTCTTGATTACCTAATTAGTCGCCTGCTGACTGTATTTGTTCTCTGTCTCAGATGTCCCCACAGATTGCCTATTTGGAACATCTTTGTGTCCCACCCTGCTACCTGACGCAGGTGACAGGATCTGAACCCAGAACCTCAAGTGTTCTAGGCAGTGAATCTTCTCTTTGAGATACTGGTGATACTGGATGCCTCCAATGCTGAATCTAGAGTCTAGCTTCTTCTGATTCTTGTCTCTTAAGATTCCTTGTCTAGATTACCTTATTAGTATTATCCTTTTGGCTGGCTATATAAGCCTGGCCTTTGCACTTCCTGCTTGAAAAACTATTGAGCTTTCTGCCTCTAGTCTAGTTTATTGCTGCCTTACTCCAAAAACTATTGGTGCTTATTGTTGTTTCGAACTTGGATTGTTTCCAAACCACCTCTCTGCCTTATGCCTTCTTCAGACGAGCGCGTGTCAAATCGGCCAAAAAAAGTGGCCTTTTTTCACGACCGATTTGCACAGTGCGGGATCCATTTTCACAGATCCCTCATAGATTTGAGTCTATTGAGGGATCTGTGAAAACGGACAAAAATAGGACATGACCTATTTTTTCACGGGCCCTTTACACGTTCCATTAAAAAAACGGCCCTGTGAACAACCCGATAGAAATACATGAAGCTGTGTGACGACCGTTAAAAAAACGTCCATGACACGGCCGAATTATACGCTCGTCTGAATAAAGCATGACTCTACAAACTGTTCCCACTAACAGATGTAGCCGACTTTATCTTGACTTTTAACGCATTAAGTAAACAATGGCTAGATCTCTTAACTTGACTTTTTCAATGACTTTTCAATGGCTTAAGTTATGTGATATCACGCTGCAACAAGTTATCAGAATCAAGTTAAAGATGGCTACATCTGTATCTGTGAACCAAACTTTGATTGTTTTCTGACCACTTCTCTGCCTTATGCTAAAAACTGTTACCGCTTTTCTGAGTACCAAATCTGGACTATTACTTGAATACTCTTGCTATTATTGCCCACCTTCAAAATTGTTTCAGCTACTGGACTTAAAAATCTTGACAGGATAGTCTGGCCCCAATTTGAAGCCCACTGGAAAAAGTCCATTGACAACAATGATGCAACAAGTTGCTGAAATACAAGAATTTTGCGCAACCTATCAAGAAAAATTTACTGCGAGATCAACAAAGAGGCATTATTGAATTGCAAAGAAATCTTCTGGATGTGCATTACTCAGCTGCAGATTCGAGTTCGTGAATGGCACTACCCTCAAAGTTCAACTTCAAGTTTGCATCAAGCCTGATTGTCAAGAAGTTTTTCATTTCTAACTGATTGACTCATTAAACTTCTCAGTTATCTTATGAATTCCTCGGCTTTCTACTCACAATTTTTCCATCAATTGGGAAACATGTTATATACATTTTCCCTCTGAATATTGTCAGCTACATTATTTGTCTAAACCAGCTAGGCTTCACCTATTGCAATCCTAGGACTATAGTAGGGCCGAGTTCTGTACCAAATGGATAGTCGAAGGGAAGGAATTACGGAGCACATATCACAA
Source organism: Rhinoderma darwinii (assembly GCF_050947455.1). Taxonomy (NCBI): domain Eukaryota; kingdom Metazoa; phylum Chordata; class Amphibia; order Anura; family Rhinodermatidae; genus Rhinoderma; species Rhinoderma darwinii. The sequence goes on from NC_134689.1 coordinate 98,196,732, forward strand.
TACTGACAGGCAATAGGAATACAAGAACCAGGGACGCACCAATTGAACATAGAGATGGAACAAGATGATGATCTCAGACAGATGATGTGAACAACGAATGATGGGTGAGGATAACAGTCAGATGATGGAAACCCAATGGATGATGGTAGATGATAATAAGCTAACCCTAACTAACTTGTCCTATAACTATCCCTAGATCAATTCCTACTCTCTGACACTGACACCAAACATCACTAACCCTTACTGTCCCAAACACTGTCCCTAATGAGGGCTAAAGAGCCGTTAACACTGGTTTTACCCAGATCAGCATCATGAAAGGCTCTGAGTCCAGGATTTTCTCTACCATATACTCTGGCTGACCATGGGCCAGAACAGGTGGGGCTTTAGGAACAGACTTCCTGAAAGAAGACATAGGTTTAAAAAAATGAACAGTAATTAGGCTGTGTTCACACAGAGTTTTTGCAGGAGGAAAATTCCTCCTGCAAAAACTGCTCCAAACGTTTTTTGCACAGTGGTTTGACAAAAACTCGTCAAAACACTCGTCAAGGTGTTTTTTTACCCTTTCTGACTGATTGAAATGGGGTTTTGGAGGCGGAAACCGCCTCAAGATGGCTTCTTTGTCCCGCGACGCAGTTTTTTTTACTCGCGGTAAAAAAACTTGTCCAACTCCCATTGAAATCAATGGGAGGCATTTTCAGGCGTTTTTTGACGAGCTTTTCGGAGCGGTTTCCGCGCCAAAAAACTCGTCAAAAACTCAGTGTGAACAGGGCCTGAAAGGTTCTGAGAATTCTTATTCTTTTGTACAACAAAAAGAAACTGGATTTATCTGTTTTAGTATCTTAAACGGCTCAATAAACCTAAGGCCCAGCATGACACATGGTTGCCTCAACCTGATGTTCTTGGTGGACAACCATACTCTATCTCCCACCTTGAACTTATGCGGCCTGCGGTGGAGATCAGACTTGTGGTTGACTTCTGCATTCCGACTCACTCTGACCAACGGAACACCATAACCCATGCTTCCTGTAAATAAGGATGCTTTGGGATGAAACCCGTAATTGCAGAACAAGGAAGAGACATTAGCGGATGCATGTCATAAATTACGACCAAAGTGTAGGGCCCTGGGTATTTTATTGCAGACACAAACATCACATTCCCCAATAAATCTCTCCATATATTTTCTCATAGACAGGTCGTGACAAGGCCTAACACATCTAAATTATACACAGATGGCCAGCGATCGTACTGCAATTACATCCCGAGAACACAACTAACCTAAAGTCCCTAGGAACAAAAAGAAGTTGAGCAGGTTTTCCTGGGGGAATCATGGACTTGAGCTTTTAAGAGTAGCTCAGAAATATTCTGTGTCAACTTTGCCATGATATAACCAGCAGGAATGATGGGAGGAGGTGCAGGGGTCTCCATGTGCTGCTGTGAAAAACTGTAAGAAAGGTTTTCAGCTTTATTATTTTTGGAGCCTGAGTGAAAGTTGATAACAAAATCAAACCTACAAAAAAAAAATAATGCACGTCTAGCCTGTCCAGAGTTAAGCCATTTGGCAGATTAAATATGCAAGAGATTCTTGTGGCCTGTATATACAACGATCAGGAACTTGGTCACTTCCAATCAGTGCCTCAACTCCTCGAAGGCCAATTTAATAGCCAACAGCTCATGTTTCCTTACATCATAGTTTAACTCAGCTGCAGAAAACTTTTGAGAAAGTAAGGCGCACGGGTGTAACTTGTAATCTTCAGCATTCTTTTGCGACAGCATAGCCTCGTCTCCCACATTAGAGTCATCTACCTCAACAATAAACTTGAGATCAACATCAGAATATGTTCAAATAAGACTAGAAGAAAACAACATTTTGAGGGGGGAAAATGCCGTCAGGAGACTAATTAGCCGGATTGGACCCTTTCTAGTTACACACATTGTAGGAGCCACTACAGAGGAAAAAGATCTGATGAATCGCCTATAGTAGTGTAATGGATCTGCCAGACACAGCTTCGGGGTTAACTCCCTTAATTAATCAGTCAGCACCTGAATCTACATCCCTGAGACTGACTCCAGCTTCCACCACTCAGGCTGGCAGGCTTAGGAGTGGGAGAGCCTATCGCAGCCTGGCCAGACTCAGCTAGCTCCCGCCCTCTGTGTATTTATACCTGCATTTCCTGTTCCTCCTTGCTTGTTATTCTTTTTTGTGTGGTTTCCTGGCCCAGCTACAGCTCCTTCTATTTTGTTCCTGCTCCATACTGACCCTGGCTTACTGACTACTCTTCTGCTCTTCGTTTGGTACCTCGCACACTCCTGGCTTGACTCGGCTCGTTCACCACTCTGGTTGCTCACGGTGTTGCCGTGGGCAACTGCCCCTTTCCCTTGCTTGTATTCCCTTGTATGTTTGTCGTGCACTTACTGAGTGCAGGGACCGCCGCCCAGTTGTACCCCGTCGCCTAGGGCGGGTCGTTGCAAGTAGGCAGGGACAGAGTGGCGGGTAGATTAGGGCTCACTTGTCCGTTTCCCTACCCCCCGGTCATTACAAGTAGTTAGCAAACACCAAAAATCTCTGCACTGTCTTCAGATTAGTGGAGATTGCCCAGTCCTGGAAGGCCTGCACCTTGGCAGAATCCATGGAAAACATCTAAGGGGAAATACTATAACCCAGAATATCAACACTCAAACTCACACTGCTCCATCTCATTAAAAAGGTGTTTTTTCCTTGTAATAACCAGCAGGTTGTGGATCTACTGTGCTACTCAACCAGTTTGACTTTGGTCCACATGTAAGGGCTTTATCTAAGTGGCTTCCTCGGTAGTCACACTTTAAATCCCTATGGGGATCTGGACTTTGCTGCAAGGAGACTGCCAGGTCGCTACCTCTTGAGGTGGTACCTGTGTGAGTAGCAGCTGGTCCAGCAGACCAGGAGACAACGGTGAAGTACACCATGGGTACAGGCACTGTCAGATGGTACCGTGGCAGGCAGGTATGAATCTGATGTCACAGTTCATAGCAAGTTGCGGGTCTTCAGGCTTGCAGCAGGATACAGTTTGTCAACAGGTAGTAGGCCACAGGCTTGTATTAGGTAGCAGGATACAGACTCGCAGCAAGTAGCAGGATGCAAACTGGTAGCAGGTAGCAGGATGCGGACTGGTAGCAGGTAGCAGGATGCGGACTGGTAACAGGTAGTAGGATGTGGAATGGTAGCAGGTAGCAGGATGCGGACTGGTATCAGGTAGCGGGATACAGACAGGAACCTTCATAGGAACAAACTAAGTTGCACCAAAGTTGCTCAGGTATCAGGTGACCACTGAGACTACCTTAAAGAGGATCTTTCACCAGTTTATAAATTCCCTATCTCCTGCGTAATATAATAGGCGCTTTGAAGTAGTTAACTACTGCTGGTTTTTTAAAAAAACCCCAAAAAAAACGTACATTATTGACCCCAATACGTCACTTCCTCCCACAGGTCCTTCACCGGAGCGACGGAAAACTGAACAGACATCGCTTCCAGCCATGCCAGGATGTTTATCCGAATCTGCAGTGACTGGAGGTGATGTGTGTTCAGTCTTCCGTCGCTCCGGTGAAGGACCTGCGGGAGAAATAATAAACGTTTTTAAAAACAACAACAGTAGTTATCTACATCAAATCACCTATTAGATTAGGTAGGAGATAGGGAAGTTCTAAACTGGTGACAGATCCTCTTTAACCCCTTCACGACCACCCCACGTAGATTAACGGGTTGCAAAGCTGGTCGTTGTGCCTGCAGCCCGTTAATCCACGTGTGCTCCTAACAGAGCACACAGACGCCCGGCATCTCCCAGTACAGGCTGCTACTAGCAGCCTTAGTACTGGGGGAAACATTGGGTCGGATCACAGCGGTGATCCGAACCGATTAACCACTTAATTGCGGCAGTCAATAGTGACCGCCGCATTTAAGTTCTTATAGCAACATCGGCACCCCGCTACGCGATTGCGGGGGCCGATTGTTGCGGGGGGGGGGGGGGGGGCGATTGCTATGGCAAATGGAAGCCTAACAAAGGCTTCCTATCTGCCGTTACGTTAGCCGATTAGGCCCCGCCCGGAGGCGGAACCTGATCGGCTTGCTGTCAGTGAACAACTGACAGTTCTAATACATTGCACTACATGGCTAGTGCGATGTATTAGAACATCAAACAAACAGTTGGACCTTCAAGTTCCCTAGTGGGACTAAAGAAAAGTGTAAAAAAAAAGTGTAAAAAAAGTAAAAATAAAAGTTGTAAAAATACAATAAAAGTTTCAAATAATAACACAAAACACAATCGCCCTTTTTCCTTTATCAAGTCATTTATTATTGAAAAAAAATAATAAAGCCATACATATTTGGTATCGCTGCGACCGTAACGACCTGAACTATAAAAATATTATGTTATTTATTCCGCACAGTGAACGCCGTAAAAAAAACCTAAAAAATACTGACATAATTGCTATTTTTTGGTCACTTTGTCTTCCAAAAATTGAAATAAAAAGTGATCAAAAAGTCGCATGTACCCAAAAATGGTACATATAAAAACTATAACTCGTCTCGCTAAAAATAAGCCCTCATACAGCTCCGTCAACGAAAAAATTAAAACCGTTATGGCTCTCACAACATGGCGACAGAAAAAATCCTTTCTCTTTACAAAGGTTATTTTATTGTGCAAAAAGTTGTAAAACATAAAAAAGTTCTATAAATTAGGTATCACCGGAATCGGACTGACCCGCAGAATAAAGGTAACGTGTAATTTATAACGCATGGTGAACGCTGTATAAAAAGAATTAAAAAAATAATGTCAGAATTGCTGTTTTTTGGTCACCTTGCCTCCCAAAAAAAAAAGGATAACATGTGATCAAAAAGTTGCATGTACCCCAAAATGGTACCAATAAAAGCTACAGCTCGTCCCGCAAAAAAAACAGCCCTCATACCACTACGTCTATGAAAAAATAAAATTAGTTAAGGCTCCAATAAGCCAGGAAATAAAAATATGCAGTTGTGCCGGCCCGAGGGAAACATTTCTTCTGTTTCAAGTGGCGAATTATCAAGGCCCCTAAAATTAGGGAACCAGGAAGGGGAGGGCCCAAACATATCTGCTGAAAGCGAGGGTGCCCGTATTATACCAGGACAACACTTTTCAGCAAAATTCCTCAAACTGCAAAGGTGAGGAGTGTGGACCAAAAGGGGGATAAGAAAGGACACAGTTTATCAGTGCGACACCGGCCTGTGCAGAAAGGATTGTGTCACAGCGTAACACACATCTATGGATTATTTTATTGTTTTGTTTACCCCATTATTATACCACCTGACTATGCCCCTTATATACTCCGCCCGGCTTACATGTACCCCCACATTATAAACGGAAACACCAGTAAGACTCAATACAAGACTACTACAAGCAAAATCCACACTCCAAAAGCCAAATGGCGCTACCTCCCTTCTGAACCCTACAGTGTGCCCAAACAGCAGTTTACTTCCACATATATGGCATTGCCATACCCGGGAGAACCCTTTTAACAATTTTTGGGGTGTGTGTCTCCAGTGGCACAAGCTGGGCGCCACATATTGGCATATCTATAGAAAAAAAATCCCATTTTCACTCTGCAACATCGAGTGCACACCAATTTCTGCCAATCACCTGTGGTGTTAATATGCTCACTACACCCCTAAGTGAATACCTTGAGGGATGTAGTTTCCAAAATGGGGTCACTTCTGGGGGGGATCCACTGTTTTGGTCCCACAGGGACTTTGCAAATGCGACATAGCGCCCAGAAACCAATCCAGCAAAATCTGTACTCCAAAAGCCAAATGGCGCTCCTTCCCTTCTGAGCTCTACTGTGTGCCCAAACAGCAGTTTATGACTACATATGTGGTATTGCCGTACACAGGAGAAGTTGCTTTACAAGTGTTGTGGTGCTTTTTTTCATTTATTTGTTGAGAAAATGAAACATTTTCAGCTAAAACTAAGTCTTATTGAAGAAAAAGGATTTTTTTTAATTTTCACTGCCCAATTCTAATAAAATCTATGAAACACCTGTGGGGTCAAAATGCTCACTACACCCCTAGATGAATTCCTCAAGGGGTGTAGTTTTGTGAATGGAATCACTTTTTGGGAGTTTCCACTGTACTGCCACCTTAGGAGCTTTGCAATAGTGACATGGTGTCAAGAAACCAATCCAGCAAAATCTGTGCTCCAAAAGCCAAATGGCGCTCCTTCTCTTCAGATCCTTGCCGTGTGCCCAAACAGCAGTTTATGACCACAAATGGGGTATTGCCGTACTCCAGAGAAGTTGCTTTACAAATGTTGTTTTTTTTTTATTCCTTTTTATTTGTTGAGAAAATGAAAAATTTTGAGCTAAAGCTACGTCTTATTGGAAAAAAAGTATTTTTTTTATCTTCACTGCCCAATTCTAATAAAATCTATGAAACCCCTGTGGGTTCAAAATGCTCACTACACTCCTAGATGGATTCTTCAAGGGGTGTAGTTTCCTAAATGGAGTCACTTTTTTGGTGTTTTCACTGTTTTGGTCCCTTAGGGGCTTTGCAAATGCGACGTGGTCTCCGCAAACCATTCCTGCTAAATTTGAGCTGCAAAAACCAAATGTCGCTCTTTCCCTTCTAAGCCCTGCCGTGTGTCCAAACAACCGTTTATTACCACATGTGGGGTACTGTTTTACTCGCGAGAAATTGCTTTACAAATGTAGTGGTGCATTTTCTCCTTTTAGCCCTTGTGGAAATTAGAAAAAATTAGCTAAACCTACATTTTCTTTGAAAGAATGTAGATTTTCATTTTCACGGCCTACTTCCAATAATTTCTCCAAAAAACCTGCGGGGTCAAAATGCTCACTATACCCCTAGATAATTTCCTCAAGGGGTATAGTTTCCGAAATGGGGTCACTTTTGGGGGATTTCCACTGTTTTGGCGCCGCAAGAGCCTTTCAGACCCGACATGGAGCCTAAAATATTTTCTAATAAAAAAGCAGGCCCCAAAATCCTCCAGGTGCTCCTTTGCTTCTGTGGCTGGTGCTGCAGTCAATAAGTGCACTAGGGCCACATGTGGGGTATTTCTAAAAACTGCAGAATCTGGGCAATAGATATTGAGTTGCGTTTCTCTGGTAAAACTTTCTGTGTTACAAAAAAACTAGATGAAAAATTAATTTCTGCAAAAAAAAAAAGAAATTTGAAAATTTCACATCTATGTTGCCTTAATTCCTGTGAAACATCTAAAGGGTTAAGAAACTTTCTAAATGCTGTTTTGAATACTTTGAGGGGTGAAGATTTTAAAATGGGGTGACTTATCGAGGGTTTCTAATATATAAGGCCCTAAAATCCACTTCACAACTGAACTGGCCCCTGTAAAAATAGCCTTTTGAAATTTTCTTGAAAATGTGAGAAATTGCTGCTAAAGTTCTAAGCCTTGTGATGTCATAGAAAAATAAAAGGATGTTCAAAAAACAATGCCAATCTAAAGTAGACATATGGGGGATGTTAATTAGCAACAATTTTGTGTGGTATTACCATCTGTCTTACAAGCAGATACATATAAATTTAGAAAAATTCTAATTTTTGCAATTTTTCACTACATTTTGGTGTTTTTCACAATTAAATACTTAATGTATCGAGCAAATTTTGCCAGTAACATAAAGTCCAATGTGTCACGAGAAAACAATCTCAGAATCGCTTGGATAGGTAAAAGCATTCCGACATTATTACCACATAAAGTGAAACATGTCAGATTTGAAAAAATTGGCTGCGTCCTGAAGGCCAAAACAGGCTGTGTCCTGAAGGGGTTAAGTATGCCCTGGACCTTTGGGATTGGTTAAGGATTAGAAGTGAATGCGCGCTCGCTGGCCCTTGAAGAAACAGCCAGGAAGCGTGCGCGCCCTATAGCATGAAGAGCAAGGAGCTGCCAGCGTTACATTTATTAACTTAGATAATACCCTTTTGACATGGGAACGTTGCTGTGCCAAGTACGAGAAAAATATAAAAATATCATCCAAGTACACAACCAGAAATTGACCCAAAAATTCTCTAAAAACAAAGTTGTTAAAGTTCTGGAAGACAGCAGGGCATTACAAAGTGAAAAGGACGTCACCAGCTATTCATAATGGTCTGTTTGTGTGTTAAGGGCTGTCTTCATTTAGCCGCCTTATGGATCTTAATGAGATTATAGGCTCCCCTCAGATCGATTATAGAGAATAGGTCTTTCTTAAATTGGTCAAATCAATTAAGAGAGATGAGGGAAAGAGAGTAGTGGTCATGTATGGAGATCTTCTTCCTCCCCTGCAATCTATAAGAATGCCACCTTTCTTTGCGAAAAAAAAAGAATCCAGCACCTGGGTACCTGGAGGGATGAATATATCCCTTCTCCAGATTCTCCTTGATATACTGCTCCGTCGCCCAGGTCTTAGTAACAGACAAGGAATATGTTCTCCCCTTGTAAATCGTAGAACCTGGGAATAGTTCTATGAGGTAATCATATTTCCTATGACGGGGAAGATCATTGGTGGTCTTCTCAAAAAACACATCTACATATTCGTTGTATTCTGAGGGAAGACTTTGTAGAGTAGTGGCAGCAATACGAAAGGGGGTTCAAAACACTTTTCCTGAACAGGCTTTTCCCCATTGGGATAATTCACCAGAACCCCAATTGTTTACTGGATTGTGGAGGGCTAACCAGGGAAACGTAATATTGCCATGTGTCACGGACACTGGGTTTGTGGACCCACTAGGTCTATGTGAAAGCAAGATAGCAAACAGTAATGCTTAGATACCTGAAATAGTCCGGACGGTGACTGTGGCTTCAGCACGGATGGAGGCAGGTGCGGAAAGTGGCGCCAGATGTGGCGGGCAGTATCCGATGAGCAGATGGCACTTGACGTGGCAGATGGCACTTGACGTGGCAGATGATACTTGACGTGGCAGATGGCACTTGACGTGGCAGATGACACTTGACGTGGCAGATGACACTTGATGTGGCAGATGACACTTGAACACGGGTAGGCACAGGAACAATGCGGAATACAGGAACGGTAACAGGGCACAGGTAACAGCTGGAACGGGAGACACTAAGGGACCATTTGCGAGACAGACAGGGAAAGACTAACAACGCTCAGGCAAGGATCAGAAGGGCATTCTTATAGGGCAGGAAATCATGTGGGTTAATGAACATTGTTTTCATGTGCGCGCGCTGGCCCTTTAAGAGCGGGCGCGAGCGTGCGCGCGTACCCTACGGGACCCGGCCGGACGGAGCGGAAGTGAGCGCTGGCATCTCCTAGGAGGGAGACGGAGGCCAGCGCTCACAGATCCATGGCCATGGGCGCTACACAGTGTAAGTAGTAGGATTATTTAATAATTATAAATAAATCTTTTGGGATACCTCCTACAGAGAACTTACGACCGAGGTGAAGGACCTGTATAAACAAAAGGAGATAAAGGAGCTAGACAGCCAATAATAATAAAATATCTTTAATTGACACATAAATACACAAAATATTAAAATTACAAATGGACAAAAGGACTCTGTAGTTCCAAAACAGCACAACAGGAGAAACTCCCAGAAATAATCCAGGGCACAATAAACAGGCAAACTAGGTCCAGATTATAAAACACAGTGTCTAATGGTACAAGTGAATGGTTATATCCTGTTGCAAGTACAACTTTCACATCCAAAGGACAGAATAGAGAGTGGAGATGAATGGTGTGGGCGTTGAAGTATGGAGTGGGCTAACGTGCTCCATAGCTGGGTATCACAGATGACAACTCACACTAAAGCCTTATTCACACAAACGTGTTTAACGTCGCACGGACCTATGTTAGTCAATGGGGCCGTTCAGACATTCGGTGATTTTCACGCAGCGTGTGTCCGCTGCGTAAAACTCACGTCCTATACTTGGTTGTTTTTCCGCGCATCACACACCCATTGAAGTCAATGGGTGCGTGAAAATCACGCGCAGCACACGGAAGCACTTCCGTGTGCCGCGCGTCATTCGCGCAACAGTAGATAAAGAAATGAAGGAAAAAATAAAAGCACTTCCTTCATTTCTTTTTCTAAACAGCAAAACCGCGTGTCATAAGGATGGCATATGCGTGAAAATCACGCAGTCATGCACCATTCACTGATGACACATGGAACTGCAACGCGTGCAAAACGCACACGTTCGTGTGAATAAGGCCTAACGGTCTGGAACAGGGAGAACTCTTATCCTGGCAGTTCAACCACTTAGATGCCGCGGTCAATAGCGATCGCAGCATCTAAGCCATTAGAATCAAGGGACGAACCCCTTCAACAGCCTATTGGCCCCCCATTGATGTGATTGCCATGACTTTTTTCTGCTCCTGTTAAGCCCTGCCTCTAGCTTGTAAAAATTAAAAATACACTGCGATACATTAGTATTGCAGTGTATTGAACCAGCGATCTGATTATTGCTGGTTAAAATCCCCTGGGGAGGCTAATAAAGATAGTTAAAAAATATTAAATAAAGTTTTTAGTTGTGTCCAAAAAATGTAAAAAATATTAAAAGTTTTAAAAAAAAAAAAAATTCCTATTTTTTCTGTAAATTAAACAAAATTGGTATCGCTGCATCTGTAAAAGTCTGAACTATTATAACATAACATTATTTAACTTGCAAACGGCGTAAAAAATAAATAAATTAAAACCGCCCGAATCGCTGTTTTTTTGGGTCACCTTAGTGCTAAAAAAATTTAGTAAAATGTGATCAAAAAATCCTATGCACCAAAAATGGCACCAATAAAAACTACAGCTCGTCCCGCAAAAAATAAGCCCTCATACCGATCAATCAATGAAAAAATAAAAAAGTTATGGCTTTCAGAATTTGACGACACAACATTTTTATTTTTATTAACACATTTTTTTCTTTGTAAAAGTAGTAAAAGATAATAACAACTACATGAATTTGGTATCGCCGTAATAATTTTGACCAGCAGAATAAAGTTAAGTTCTCATTTTTACCAGAGAGACACATAACAATGAAACCGGAGTTCTTTCCATTTCTACTCCACAAATATTTTTTTTCAGTTACCCAGTACATTATATGGTACTTTAACCCCTTAAGGACGCAGCCTAGTTTTGGCCTTAAGGCTCAGAGCCCATTTTTCAAATCTGACATATTTCACTTTATGTGGTAATAACGTCGGAATGCTTAAACCTACCCAAGCGATTCTGAGATTGTTTTCTCGTGACACATTGGGCTTCATGTTCGTGGTAAAATTTGGTCGATATATTCAGTGTTTATTGGTGAAAAATTGCAAAATTTAGAGAAAATTTAGAAAAATTTTTATTTTTCAGAATTTAAATGCATCTGCTTGTAAAACAGACGGTTATACCACCCAAAATAGTTACTAGTTCACATTTCCCATATGTCTACTTTAGATTGGCATCGTTTTTTGAACATTCTTTTATTTTTCTTGGACGTTACAAGGCTTGGAACATAAACAGCAATTTCTCATATTTTTAAGAAAATGTCAAAAGCCTTTTTTTTAAGGTACCTGTTCAGTTCTGAAGTGGCTTTGAGGGGCCTATGTATTAGAAACCGTGATAAAACACCCCATTCTAAAAACTAGACCCCTCAAAGTATTCAAAACAGCATTTAGAAAGTTTTTTAACTCTTCAGGCATTTCACAGGAATTAAAGCAAAGTGGAGGTGAAATTTGCAAATTTCATTTTTCTTGCTGAATTTCAATTTTATTCATATTTTTTTCTGTAACACAGAAGCTTTTACCAGAGAAACACTACTAAATATGTATTGTCCAGATTCTGCAGTTTTTAGAAATGTCCCACATGTGGCCCTACTGTACTCGTGGACTAAAACACAAGCCCTAGAAGCAAAGAAGCACCTAGTGCATTTTGAGGCCTCTATTTTTATTAGAATATATTTTAGGCAGCATGCCAGGTTTGAAGAGGTGTTGAGGTTCCAAAACAGTAGGAATCCCCCAATAGTGACCCCATTTTGGAAACTACACCCCTCAAGGAATTCATTTATGGTTGTTGTTAGCATTTTGACCGCACAGTTTTTTCACAGCACCTATTTCAATTGGGCTGTGAAATGAAATTTTTTCCAATAAGATGTAATTTTTTATCAAAATTTCTTATTTTCACAGGGAAAAAAATACTAAATTTTGTTGCCCAATTTCTCCTGAGTGTAGCAATACCCCATTTGTGGCGATAAACTGCTGTTTGGGCCCATGGGAGGCCTCAGAAGGGAAGGAGCGCTGTGTGTTCTTTGGAGTACAAATTTTGCTGGTTTGGTTTTCGGGTGCCATGTCACATTTGCAGAGCCCCAGAGGTATCAAAGCAATGGAAACCCACCAGAAGTGACCCCATTTTGGAAACTACACCCCTCAAGGAATTCATGTATGGGTAATGTGACCATTTAGACGCCATAGTTTCTTCACAGAACTTATTTGAATTGGGCTGGGAATTAAAAAAATATATATTTTTTCCAATAATATGTAATTTTAGCTCAAAAATTCTTATTTTCACAAGAAATAAAATACTCCATTTTGTTGCCCAATTTGTCCTGAGTGCGGCAATACCCCATTTGTGGTGATAAACGGCCGTTTGGGCCCATGGGAGGGCTCAGAAGGAAAGGAGCGCTATTTGTTCTTTGGAGTCCAGATTTTGCTGGATTGGTTTTCGGGTGCCATGTCGCATTTGCAGAGACCCAGAGGTATCAAAGCAATAGAAACCAACCACAAATGACTCCATTTTGGAAACTACACCCCTCAAGGAATTCATTTATGGGTGTTGTGACCATTTTGACTTCATAGTTTTTTCACAGAACTTATTTGAATTGGGCTGGGAATGAAAACAAAATAATTTTTTTCAAATAATATGTATTTTTGGCTGAAAATGTCTCATTTTCACAAGAAACAAAATACCCCATTCTGTTGCGCAATTTGTTCTGAGTGCCGCAATACCCCATTTGTGGTGATAAACTGCCGTTTGGGCCCATGGGAGGGCTCAGGAGGAAAGGACCACCATTTGGCCTACTGGGGATTTTCTAGTGCGAAGTCATGTATGCAAAAGCCCTGAGGTACCAGTACAGTTGAAACCCTTAAGGCATTCATCTAGAGGTACAGTGAGCATTTTGACCGGAGACCTACACCCCATAAACTGTAATGTGGGTTCTCCCGGGTATCGCAATACCCTACATGTGGCTATTATCAGCTGCCTGGGCACACAGCAGGGCTCAGAGGGGAAAGACGAGGGGGGATAAGCTGTGCGTAGTGCATCAGGGTAAGTAAAATTGGGGTAAATTATAAACCAAGGGATGTATGATAAATTGTAAAACACTCTTTCATACAGAGCTCTGGTTATTCGGGACACGTGTCACATTGATATAATGTGTCATCCCTTATCGCCCTCTTATAGCAGACTTTGCACCTCTTTTGACTTTTTCCCTTCTTGCCAGTTTGGGGAACTTCTCCTGGAAAGTGTTGCCCTGGTACGATGCGTGTGGCCTCGCTTCCAGAAGTACTAGGTGCCCCCCCTTCTTGGTCCCTAAAGATTTGATTCTTGATAATCACCTCTTGAAATTCCAGGAAAGTTCCTGTCTGGCCTGCACATCGACGTAGCACGTACGCATTGTACATTGCCATCTGTATGATGTGCCCGGCCAGCTTCTTATACCACACCGCATGGCGCTGTAGGGCTTCAGGACTTGATCTGACAAGTCCATCCCTCCCATGTACCTATTGTAGTACAGGATGCAGTCTGGTTTGGGGGTGGCCTTTCCTTCATATATCCTAAACCTGTAGGTATACCCTGATGCACTCTGACATAGCTTATACATCTTCACGCCATACCTTGCCTTCTTACCCAGCAGATACTCGCAGAATTGAACCCTCCCTTTAAAATGTACCAGGGACTCATCAATAGAAATACACTTCTCGGGGGTGTATGCTTGGGAAAACCGGGCACTGAAACGGTCTAATAGGGGTCTCCGTTTATACAAACGGTCAAAACTGGGGTCATCTCGGGGTGGGCACGGCTCATTATCAGTATAATGTAAGAAGCGAAGTATTGCCTAATTTATTTATTTTTTTAGGTTCCAGTTCAGTTCTGAAGTTGCTTTGAGGGGCCCATATATTAGAAACCCCTATCAAAAACTTCATTTTAGAAACTAGACCCCTCAAAGTATTCACAACAGCATGTAGAAAGTTTATGAACCCTTTAGGTGTTTCACAGAAATTTAGAGCAAAGTAGAGGTGAAATTGACATATTTTTTTTTGTCAGAAAATCCTCTTTATACCATTTTTTTTATAACACAAAAGGATTTATCAGAGAAACGCAACTTAATACGTATTGCCCAGATTCTGCAGTTTTGAGAAATATCCCACATGTGGCCCTAGTGCGGTAATGGACTGAAGCACCGGCCTCAGAAGCAAAGGAGCACCTAGTGGATTTTGAGGCCTCTTTTTTTATTAGGCACCATGTCCGGTTTGAAGAGGTCTTGTGGTGCCAAAACATTGGAAACCCCCAAAAGTGACCCCAATTTGGAAACTAGACCCCTTGAGGAATTCATTGTAGTTTTCATGGGGTGCATGCGGCTTTTTGATCAGTTTTTATTCTATTTTTAGGTGGCGTGGTAACTAAAAAACAGCAATTCTACTATTGATTTTTTATTCTATTTTTTTTACAGCGTTCACCGTGCGCTATAAATGACATATTCACTTTATTCTGCGGGGCGATACGATTATGGTGATACCAGATGTTTATAGGTTTTTTTTTATGTCTTATGGCGTTTGCACAATAAAATAAGTTTTGTAAAAAATCATTCACTTTTTGTGTTACCTTATTCTAAGCGCCAGAACTTCTTTATTTTTCAAACAATAAAGCCGTGCGAGGACTTATTTTTTGCGTAACGAACTGTAGTTTCGATCAGTAAAATTTTTCGGTACATGCGACTTTTTGATCTCTTTTTATTCCATTTTTTGGGAGGTGAAGTGACCAAACAATTGTGATTCTGGTACGGTTTATTATTATTTTCTTTTACGGCGTTCACCGTGCGGGATAAATAATGAAATAATTTTGTAGTTCAGGCCGTTACGGACGCGGCGATACCAATTATGTATAGTTTATTTGTTTCTTTATATATTTTTATTAATAATAAATGACTTATAAGGGAAATACTTTTAAAACTTTTATTTTCTTATTTTTACACATCTTTTTTTAACTTTTTTTTTACTGTATTACTTTGTCCCACTAGGGGACTTGAGGGCAGGAGGCCCTGATTGCAATTCTAATACACTGCACTACATGCGTAGTGCAGTGTATTAGAACTGTCAGCTACTCACTGACAGCAAGCATAGGGGGTCCTGACGTTGTCAGGACCCACTAGGCTTCCGTCTATGGCATAGCCGGACGCCATTGTTTGGTGTCCGGTTGCCATAGTCACCGTCGCCGGCCGCTATCGTGTAGCAGGCCGGCGATGGCAGCTTAACCCCTAAAAAGCTGCGATCTCTATAGAACGCGGCTCTTAAGGGGTTAATCAGCGGGGACACAGCTGTAGGAGCTGTGACAGCTGCTGTACGAGACAGCAGCTGTCACAGCTCCTGTATGTGTCGGGAAGACGGCTGAAACGGCCGTTACTGCCGAGACGGACTATTAGGTCATGGAGCGCGAACGATACAGCTGCCATGACCTAATAGTACGTCCAGGAGCGGGAAGGGGTTAAATAGTGTCAATAGAAACTACAATCCCGCCTGCAAAAAATAGGTTTTACACCACGTTATTGACGGAAAAATAAAAAAGTTATGGATCTTGGAATGTCGGGAGTGAAAAACAAAAATGAAAAAATGAAAAATAGCTTTGGTGCCAATGGGTTAAAGTATTATTTCTGCTTCTATCTTGGGTTAAGCCAAGGGAAGCCAATAGGATAGGGCATGGCACTTTGATGAGTGATGTAGCTCTTAAATCCAATTTTGAATTTGCTGCTGAATTTGATTAAAGTTGACCACATACAATTCCTATGAAACTTGAAAGGGTTAGCAAAGAAGAACAAGGAAACATTTCAACTGATGTGCAAATCTGATAAAGTCCCAATGTACTGATTGCTGCCGTACTATATACTGACTTGAAAGGGAGAATAATTCTAAAATCAATTATGTTTCATTTAATAATTGTGATGAATGGATCACTTTGCAGATTTGTTTAACCTTGACACCCTACAGTCCATACATAAAGCATGACTGTGTGCATGGACCCCGGCTCTGTATCACAAACCCGAAAGCCATCTGTGTGTTGGCATATGGTGCCTCCATGAAGCATTCTATTCTGCCCTAGAAACAATGCTTCTGAAGGGAAAATATATCTGCAATACTGCATGATATGGAGCATGGCACCATTTTTTTTTTAACAAAACGTAGAGCTTTGTCTTTGTTCGTCTAGTCTACCCACAGTGTACTGACTTAGAGCTCATGCAGACGCCAATACTGTGTGCCAGCATTGGACTGCAGTTCCTTGGGCCCACCAGAGGAGATGGTTCTGAGGGTCCACCCTCCAGCTATATAGAACATGCACATGTCCATTTATTATTTCATCATAGTCCTTGTTGTTATCATTGTACACACAGGACATATCATCAATAAGGTCAAATAGGTCATTTGTGAATCATCCTATAAGAAATAGACACTAGTGGCAAGTTATTGGCTCCAAAGAGCTCCAAATGGGGTTGTCTTCTGCTGGACCTTCAAGGCCCATTATTGCCATAGAGCGTGGGGCCGCCAGAGGATCCTCTAGTCATCTGGTGGGCCAGTCCGACCATGCTGTGTGCACAGACAAAGGCACCATATCGTGGCTCATGGAGAATCTTGTTAGGGACCCGTAGACTCTCTGTGTGCCACCATACGTGCCTTCCTAATATACCATATGGTGGCGCACACATGAAACAGGACACATGGAAGTACAGTATGGAGCAATAGCAGGCTATGAGAATCATATTATGGATCCCTACTACATGAATTTATTACGTGGCTGTGAGCCCAAAAAAGTGTTTTTCTGTTGCCAATGACTTTACATCCATAGTGATCTAATGTTGCTCAAAAATAAAAGATGAAAAATTATAGTAAGGGAGTACTTTTCATATATACGGTACAAAGTATCCATGATCTGCTATGAAAAATGCCAATATAGACCCTGTGCTTTCTGGAAGAATATATATGCTTTTTATATAGTAGCTATATGGTAAGTGTTACCAAATATATTTCCATATACTGAAGTCCCTGAAAGTGTCAGATCCACTAATACTGGAGACTCATGCTTGTACAGACGTAAATGTATTCTCATACTGAAGTGACATTTATATGATTTCTTGTAGCAATGAAAATAAAGCATTGACTGTATCCACATACAAGGCATGTATGTACCCAGATTGTGCTTTTCCTCTGCCACCTGCTGTGTCACCTGTTGCCATCCTCTGAATACCACTAATCAGGTTAATTTCTTCACAACTGCGCTAAGTCAGCTGCTGCTAATTCTTTTTTTCCCTCTAGATTTCCTTGCACATCCTCTACTCCGCTCCTTACAGAGACCCTTAGCTGGAGATCAATGAGCTCCTGACACCTGTAGATCAACATAAACTTGACCTTTCAGAAAAGCAGATTAATCATCCTGTCCATGCCTGGCAGATTTTCCACTGCTGAGCCTAAACAGAGGGCAGAATCTTCTCCACTAATATGAAAACACCTTCCCTTCAGACTATTAAATGTCCCCCACCAAGGTCAAGAGTCAAAGCGATAAAAGTTCTCAGCTTCTTAAATCATTTCCTATTTTAATGACTAAAGATTTAGTTTTCAAACTCAATTTACTTACAGACAGATTAGATGGATTAACCACTTTTCAGGTTTATGAACAGTTGGCAATAGTGATCCTTTACACTATTAGTGATTCATTTTTAAGAACTAACATAAGTATATATTGCTTATGTAAATAAAGCTTAATCAAAGTTCTACAACTTTTACCATATTGTCAGTTGTGGACAATCCCTTCTTGTTGTCAGTAAATGTTAAAATTAATTGTTTACATTCAGTGGCTAAAATTCACAACAGCAATTCAGAATCCTAGGAAAGTTGGATTACATGGCCTGTGGGAGCTGTAATGGCATTCACCCTTATTGGCACGCAGCTTTTTGGAACCAGATATAACTAAAAATGGCAAATCATATAACGGTGACTTACAATTGAATTAATTTTTAAGACTAATGTCTCTTGTACAGTTAAAAGTAACAATTATTTTTGCATCCATATAAATAAATGCAAACACTGGGCATAGAAACCAGAAGATACACACACAATCAGACAAGGATTTTGCTTGCACTAAAGAGACTTAATGTATCATGCGCATAACATTAAAACCACTGACAAGTGAAGTGAACTGTCACATAATGTTTGTGGACCCACTGGGCTGTACCGCCTTGGCGGTATGGCAGCTGGCCAAGAGGGTGCAGATCTAAGTCTATAGTTCGTATTGGGAACCTGTGGCATCTCGGACAGTAGCAAGGCAGGCTCGGCTGGAACTAGGCAGCAGGCAGACGTCAAGCGTGGTGAAGCAGGTCAGGTGTGGAATACAGCACGGCACGACTTTGGCACACACTAGGAGGCCATCACATAGACACACTTAGGAAACATTCAACAACGCTCAGGCATAGAAGCAAGGGCCTGAGCCCTTCTTATAGTTCAGGGACTCATGGGTTCAAAGTTCAGCAAAGGTCTGGTGCGCATGCTGCCCCTTTAAGAGCGGACACGAGCGTTTGCACGCACCCTATGGGATCCGGCTGAGGTGAGTAGAAGTGAGCGCTGGCGTCTCCTGAGGAGGAGGCTGGGGCCAGCGCTTGCCGACTCGTGGCTGCGGCTGTCAGGGGGAGGTTGGAACTGACGCTCCGCAGCCACGGATATGACATGAATAACATTTATTATCTTGTTACAATGTCATCTGTCAAAGGGTGGGATATATTAGATAGCAAGTGAAAACTCAGTTCTTGAAGTTTATGTGTTGGGAGCAGGAAAAATGGGCAAGCGTAGGAATCTCATCAACTTTAAAAAGGGCTAAATTATGCTGGCTAGATGAGTGGGTCACAGTATCTCCATAATGGTGGTCTTGAGGGTTGCTCCATGTATGCAGTGGTAAGTACCTACCAAAGTAGTCCAAGGAAGGACAACCAGTA
Organism: Rhinoderma darwinii; assembly: GCF_050947455.1. Lineage (NCBI taxonomy): Eukaryota > Metazoa > Chordata > Amphibia > Anura > Rhinodermatidae > Rhinoderma > Rhinoderma darwinii. The sequence continues at coordinate 98,215,923 of NC_134689.1, forward strand.
AACTGGCGACAGGTTCATGGGCGCCCAAGGTTCCTTAATTTGCGTGGGGAGCAAAGGCCAGTACGCCTCGTCCAATCCTACAAAAGAGCTGTCAGAACTAAACCATAGAAAAATGGAAGAAGGTGGCATGGTCTGATGAATCACGTTTTCTGTTACATTGTGGGGACGTCTAGGTGTGTGTGCATTGCTTACCTTTGGCAGAGATGACGCCAGAATTTACTATAGTAGAAGGCAAGCAATATGGTGTGGTGCTCTGGACAATGTTCACCTGGGAAACCTTGAGTCCTGGCATTCATGTGGATGTTAGCACCACCTACCTAAACACTGTTGCAAACCAAGTACACCCCTTCATGGCAGTGGTATTCCCTAATGGCAGTGGCCTCTTCCAGCAGGATAAAGCGCCATGCCAAACTGCAAAAAAATTGTTCAGGAATGGTTTGAGGAACATGACGTAGTTCAAGGTGTTAAGGGCCTCCAAATTCTGGGAAAACAAGTCTGATCAATGGAGGCACCACCTCGCAACTTACAGGACTTAAAGGATCTGCCGCTAACGTCTTGGTGCCAATACCACAGGACACCTTTCAGCGATCTTGTTGAGTCCATGCCATGTCAAGTCAGAGCTGTTTCGGCAGCAAGAGGGGGAACTACACAATTTTAGGCAGGCGGTTTTAATGTTATGGCTAATCGGTGTATGTATTCCTTCCATATTTGCTTAAGGAGTCTTCCAAGAACAAAGTGACGTCTTCATTAAATACTTCCATAGAGTCTGATCCTCTAAAAGCCATTCATAGTTTATAAACATGACAAGCAAATATAGAACTCATTCTTTACCACCTGCCCATTTCTTTAGTTCCAGATGGCCAGGCCTCATGGTCTACAAAGAAAAGATTTCTCATCACAGCTGTTGCTCAATAGAGTTGAAGAGCAGGACTTGTATCGGTTGGACTTCTTTGACTTCCTAGACAGGCAGAACTGGTGTATGTTGACAAATATAAAAGAGTATCCGGCACACCAATATAGAAAAAAAGGTATTTTTTATTTTGTTTCTAATGCCAGTGGCAGAGTGCGACGTTTCGGTCTAGGTGACCTTCATCAGCACCACTAGCGCTCGTCAATACAGTTGCCCAGCACGGCTCAGTGCCTGATGAAGGTCACCTAGACCGAAACGTCGCACTCTGCCACTGGCATTAGAAACAAAATAAAAAATACCTTTTTTTCTATATTGGTGTGCCGGATACTCTTTTATATTTATGTTTGGGTTGGGCCCCTATCCGTGCAAAACCTCACCCTTCCACGTATCTGGTGCTATCTGAACCTTTACACAAATTGGTGTATGTTGACAGGATGAAGAGGAGACTTATGTACAGGTGTCTGGGTGCTTGGTAATTGCCTAAGCAGTGACATCCATATTAATCATTTTCTGTACTGATTCAATGCATGTGAAAGCTCTGAATGTGCATATATATATATATATATATATATATATATATATATATATATATATATATATATATATATATGTGTGTGTGTGTATATACACTACCGTTCAAAAGTTTAGGGTCACTTAGAAATTTCCTTATTTTTGCAAGAAAAGCACAGTTTTTTTTCAATGAAGATAACATTAAATTAATCAGAAATACACTCTATACCAGGGGTCTCAAGCACGCGGCCCGCGGGCCGTATGCGGCCCCCGGGGCTGTCATCTGCGGCCCGCGGGACACAGAGCCGCTAGTATCGGCTCTGCTCCGAGACTCTGGAATTCCCTGACATCGCTGTCCACATATGAACAGCGATGCCTGGGGCTTCCCCAGAGCCGGAGTCCCGAGCAGAGCGCTGGTGTCGGCTCTGCTCCGGGACTCTGTGGAATTCCCTGACATCGCTGCCCATATATGGACAGTGTGTCAGGGTCTTGCCCAGAGCGGAGCAGAGCGCTGGTGTCGGCTCTGCTCCTGGACTCTGTGGAATTCCCTGACATCGCTGTCCACATATGAACAGCGATGTCTGGGGCTTCCCCAGAGCCGGAGTCCCGAGCAGAGCGCTGGTGTCGGCTCTGCTCCGGGACTGGGGCTTCCCCAGAGCAGGAGTCCCAGTGATGTCAGGACCACAGCTGGAGTCCCAGGAAGAGCCTACTAGCGCTCTGCCTGGGACTCCAGCTCTGGCCAAGCCCCTGACATCACTGGGGCAGCCTCTACAGAGGGCAGAGGGCACTGGGGCAGCCTCTACAGAGGGCACTGGGGCAGCCTCTACAGAGGGCACTGTGGCGTTATCTACAAGTGGGTGTGTGACAGTATCTGAAGAGGACACTGGCATTATCTAGGGGTGTGTTGCATTATCTACAGAGGGCACTGTGGCCTTATCTACAGAGGGCACTGTGGCCTTATCTACAGAGGGCACTGTGGCCTTATCTACAGAGGGCACTGTGGCCTTATCTACAGAGGGCACTGTGACCTTATCTACAGAGGGCACTGTGGCCTTATCTACAAAGGGCACTGTGGCCTTATCTAGGGGTGTGTTGCATTATCCACAGAGGGCACTGCAGCAGCATCCACAGAGGGCACTGCGGCAGCATCCACAGAGGGCACTGCGGCAGCATCCACAGAGGGCACTGCGGCACTATCTAAAAAGGGGCTGCCCAATCTTGACATGTGTGCTAACTGAGCCGCCGGACTGCATTTAGCGACACTTAAACTGGAAAGCTGGATTATTGAAATAAGCACGTGGAGAAATATCTCACATTTTAAACCTAGCGCTATTATTATAGTAATGTAGTGTTATTATTCTAGTAATATAGTGTTATAGTAGTTCAAATAACTAATTGATTAACAATAATTTTGTATTGTATCAAATTTGAAAGTAATGCGGCCCGTCAACTTCCCATTGTTTCTATATGCGGCCCACTTACCCGGCCGAGTTTGAGACCCCTGCTCTATACATTGTTAATGTGCTAAATGACTATTCGAGCTGCAAACATCTGGTTTTTAATGCAATATCTACATAGGTGTATAGAGGCCCATTTCCAGCAACCATCACTCCAGTGTTCTAATGGTACATTGTGTTTGCTAACTGTGTTAGAAGGCTAATGGATGATTAGAAAACACTTGAAAACCCTTGTGCAATTATGTTAGCACCGCTGTAAACAGTTTTGCTGTTTAGAGGAGCAATAAAACTGACCTTCCTTTGAGCTAGTTGAGAATCTGGAGCATTACATTTGTGGGTTCGATTAAACTCTCAAAATGGCTAGAAAAAGAGAGCTTTCATGTGAAACTCGACAGTCTATTCTTGTTCTTAGAAATGAAGGCCAAATTGCCAAGAAACTGAAGATTTCCTACAACGGTGTGTACTACTCCCTTCAGAGGACAGCACAAACAGGCTCTAACCAGAGTAGAAAGAGAAGTGGGAGGCCCCGCTGCACAACTGAGCAACAAGACAAGTACATTAGAGTCTCTAGTTTGAGAAATAGACGCCTCACAGGTCCTCAAATGGCAGCTTCATTAAATAGTACCCGCAAAACGCCAGTGTCAATGTCTACAGTGAAGAGGCGACTCCGGGATGCTGGCATTCAGGGCAGAGTGGCAAAGAAAAAGCCATATCTGAGACTGGCTGATAAAAGGAAAAGATTAATATGGGCAAAAGCACACAGACATTGGACAGAGGAAGATTGGAAAAAAGTGTTATGGACAGACGAATCGAAGTTTGAGGTGTTTGGATCACACAGAAGAACATTTGAAACTTTCAGAACAACTGAAAAGATGCTGGAAGAGTGCCTGACGCCATCTGTCAAGCATGGTGGAGGTAATGTGATGGTCTGGGGTTGCTTTGGTGCTGGTAAAGTGGGAGATTTGTACAAGGTAAAAGGGATTTTGAATAAGTAAGGCTATCACTCCATTTTGCAACGCCATGCCATACCCTGTGGACAGCGCTTGATTGGAGCCAATTTCATCCTACAACAGGACAATGACCCAAAGCACACCTCCAAATTATGTAAGAACTATTTAGGGAAGAATCAGGCAGCTGGTATTCTATATGCAATGGAGTGGCCAGCGCAGTCACCAGATCTCAACCCTATAGAGCTGTTGTGAGAGCAGCTTGACCATATGGTACGCAAGAAGCGCCCATTAAGCCAATCCAACTTGTGGGAGGGACTTCTGGAAGCATGGGGTGAAATTTCTCCCGATTACCTCAGCAAATTAACAGCTAGAATGCCAAAGATCTGCAATGCTGGAATTGCTGCAAATGGAGCATTCTTTGACGAAAGCAAAGTTTGAAGGAGAAAATCATTATTTCAAATAAAAATCATTATTTCTAACCTTGTCAATGTCTTGACTATATTTTCTAGTCATTTTGCAACTCATTTGATAAATATAAGTGTGAGTTTTCATGGAAAACACAAAATTGTCTGGGTGACCCCAAACTTTTGAACGGTAGTGTATGTATATATATATATATATATATATATATATATATATATATATATATATATATATATATAGTAACAGCACCAGGACTTTCTCGAGCTTGAGAAAGGTTCAGGTGTGAACCAAAACGTTGCTCATTCTTCCACCTGGTGGTGAATAAACCAACATCTCCCTAACACTGAAGTCCTGGTGCTGTTACTTGTTCTCTGTCTTTGGTATATATATATATATATATATATATATATATATATATATATATATATATATATAAATATATATATATATATATATATAAAAATATATATATATATTTATATATATATATATATATATATATATATATATATATATATATACATACATAGCACACAAGAAGACAGCAGCACTCACATAGGAATAATCGACCAGGTGCCAGGCAAAAACGTCCCGATCCTCGGACGTATAATAATGTATAGCAAAAGAAAATTTGCAGCACTCCAACATGAAAAAAGTGGTGGTTTATTCAATCCAAAATAACAGCAACGTTTCAATCCTACAATAGGATCTTTATCAAGCCTAGTGACACATCTACTCAGCAAGTTTTTATATGTTTGAGACTCTTTTACATAATTAGTCTCATTATAAAACAATCAAATGCAAAGTGTATGAAAACAAACATCATAAATAGTGTACGGTATCATCATAAACATAGACATGATACAGAAAATACAGAAGTGTGTATGTGACATCGTGATTAACAATACATAATAACAAAAACATTAAAAACAACTGATTACATTATAATCATTTATGCAGCAGTGGTGTAAAATCTATTGGTATATCGTCACTCACCAATCAGAACTTCAGACTCAACTACTCCATTCAAGTGTGTTGCAGCACTCTGCTGCATCCCTCGTGGTAATTGAAATTTGACACATCAGTGTAATCCCCCGAGGCGGAAGTAGTTCATCACTCCGCAGCAGAGAGCATAGATCGCATCCATATGATGTAATGCGTGTCAATGCGTTCCACTGAGCCGCCCCGTGTATCATGGCATCATGAGTTGCTAAGCAACTGCTGTAACATTATTATAGATATCATTTGACCCAGCTATGTCAGTCAAAAAGTCATGAATGTAAAAAATACAGATATATTAGTAAATGCTCCCTATAGTAAGTGATGGAGATATTAGGAATATCTAAAAGTAGCTTAATGTCGGCTTTTAAAGACGATCCACACGTGGGTTCAAAGACCTCTGTATACAACCAAGTACTCAGAACGATCTTGTTCCCAGAGTTATGGGACCACATAGACACGTCTTCACGTGTCCAGGATGTCACATTATCCTCATACGTGTAACGGACCCATATTATCACACTAGTGATATGATATATCATAAGACAAAAAAAAATGCATGAGAATCCCTCTCAATTTTAATATCTCTCTATCACTTTAAAACCTAATAGGAGACTAGAAACAATTCAAATAATAAATATATTTTATTGATGCAATAAGACTTGATGCATTGAACATAGCCCCGTCAAATATCACAGTACAACAACATTGAAAAATAATTAAAGAAGTTCCGAAGTTCTGTTGGGAGTGGTATTCCAATCTAAAAAAATACAAAACATAATTGTTTTTAGTATTTATAAGACATTGACAGTAAATATGAGATATAGATATTGATATTGATGTGTCAACAATCATCTTACTGAAGAGAACATCAAGAGAACACAAAGGGGCGGAACTCATAAGGCAATTCTATCTACAACAAATTCTACATTAAGACCACAAGGTTTTAAGGTGTTCAGTAAAAATATCCGACATTAAGCTACTTTTAGATATTCCTAATATCTCCATCACTTACTATAGGGAGCATTTACTAATATATCTGTATTTTTTACATTCATGACTTTTTGACTGACATAGCTGGGTCAAATGATATCTATAATAATGTTACAGCAGTTGCTTAGCAACTCATGATGCCATGATACACGGGGCGGCTCAGTGGAACGCATTGACACGCATTACATCATATGGATGCGATCTATGCTCTCTGCTGCGGAGTGATGAACTACTTCCGCCTCGGGGGATTACACTGATGTGTCAAATTTCAATTACCACGAGGGATGCAGCAGAGTGCTGCAACACACTTGAATGGAGTAGTTGAGTCTGAAGTTCTGATTGGTGAGTGACGATATACCAATAGATTTTACACCACTGCTGCATAAATGATTATAATGTAATCAGTTGTTTTTAATGTTTTTGTTATTATGTATTGTTAATCACGATGTCACATACACACTTCTGTATTTTCTGTATCATGTCTATGTTTATGATGATACCGTACACTATTTATGATGTTTGTTTTCATACACTTTGCATTTGATTGTTTTATAATGAGACTAATTATGTAAAAGAGTCTCAAACATATAAAAACTTGCTGAGTAGATGTGTCACTAGGCTTGATAAAGATCCTATTGTAGGATTGAAACGTTGCTGTTATTTTGGATTGAATAAACCACCACTTTTTTCATGTTGGAGTGCTGCAAATTTTCTTTTGCTATATACATACATATATATGTATATATATGCATATATGCGCTGCTCAAAAAAAATTAAGGTTATGCTTTAAAGGGAACCTGTCACCAGCACCTATTAAACCAGCAATACCTGGTGGTAGTGGGTGAAAAATCATTTTTGTGTAACCTATAATTATCTTCTAAGTAGGCTCTGTACCTTTAGTATTCAGTTTTTTAGTATTCCTTTAGTGTATGGCACATATGCTAATGAGCATAAAAGAGTCATATCTTCGTTCGAAAAGAGTCATATCCTCAAGCCTTTCCGAGTTAGCCCTACCTCCTTACTTTTGAATGACAGCTCCTCGCCTCTGCCCAGCACACACAAAATCCCGCAATTGCACATCGATGTCCGTTCTGGTGCATGCACAAAATAGCCACCACAGCGGCACATGCACAGTCACTAGATTTGAGGTCAGGGCGAAGCAAGGAACGGTGTCGGAACATACAAGACGGGCGCATGCTCTCTTTCTCAGACGAGATTTCAGTACTCAAGGCGGGCCAGTTTTCGGCGGTGGGCAGGCATAAGAAGAGAAATGAACGAGACTGAGATTTCAGTACTCAAGGCGGGCCAGTTTTCGGCGGTGGGCAGGCATAGGAAGAGAAATGAACGAGACTGATGGATTAAAAGGAGCAAAATGTTTGCAAACCGTTATTTATTAAGCATTACAGTATTACCCCAAGTCAATTGAACTTTATGGATATCAATCTGTCAAATTAAGAAGCACAAGCGGTTTTGAATAAATTTCACTTGCTTTGGTGGAAATTAAAGTAATAACAGGTGTACTGGAGAGGTATCCGCAAGACAACCCTCAAAGAGGACATGGTTTTGAAAGTGGTGGCCACAGACAATTCATCTCCCTTTATTCTCCCTGATGGATTCTTCTCTAGTTTTGCTTTTTGCAACTGACCTTGTCACTACTGGTAGCATGAGGTGCTACATGCAGCCAATTCAGATTAAACAGGTACTCCAGCTTCTCCAGGATCGCACATCCATATGCACTGTCGCAAGAAGGTTTGCTTTGTCCCCCAGCAGTCTCAAGAGCATGGGACACCGATTGCTATACAAGGAGAGCCGGACAGGGCCGTAGAAGGGAATCAATATGACCGGTATCTGCTCCTTTGTGCAAGGAGGAACAGAAGGAGCACTGCTAGAGTCCTACAAATGACCTCCATGAGGATGGCAGGAGGGCCTGATATACTGTAGTGGGACCTGTGTACACAGCCTAACATGGTGTAGTTCGATTGGCATTCACAAGGGAACGTTAGAATTGTCAGGTCCGTTATTGGCGCACCGTTCTCATTACAGATGACGTTCAATTCACAACAAGCACATGTGACAGACGTGAAAGAGTTTGGAGATACCTTGGTGAATGTTATGCTGCCTGCAACATTATCCAGCATGTTTTGCTTTAGGTCAGTAATGGTCTGGGGATGCATATCCTTGGAGGGTCACTCAAACCTCCACGTGATAGCGGTATCCTGACTACTCCTGGTATCAGGAGGAAATCCTTAGAGCCATTGCCAGACCTTACGCTGGTGCATTTGGCTCTAGGCATCTTGAACATTTTATCTTTGTCGAATTTATGTACTGAGCTTGGTTCTGGTACTGTGTATGTGTACTGAGCTTGGTTCTAGTGCTGTATTTATGTACTGAGCTTGGTTATAGTGCTTTATATATGTACTGAGCTTGGTTCTAGTGCTATATATATGTACTGAGCTTGGTTGTGGAGATGTATTTATGTACTGAGTTTTGTTCTGGTGCTGTATATATGTACTGAGCTTGGTTTTGGTGCACTATATATGTTATGAGCTTGGTTCTTGTAATGTATTTATGTGCTGGGCTTGGTTCTGGTGCTGTATTTATTAACTAAACTTGGTTCTAGTACTGTATTTATTAACTAAACTTGGTTCTGGTAATATATGTATGTACTGAGATTGGTTCTGGTACTGTACATATGTACTGAGCTTGGTTCTGGTACTGTATTTTGTACTGAGCTTGGTTCTGGGGCTGTTGTTTATGTACTGAGCTTGGTTCTGTTGCTGTATATATGTATATATGTACTGAGCTTTGTTCTGGTGCTGCATTTATGTTTTGAGTTTGGTTCTAGTGCTGTATATATGTGCTGGGCTTTGTTCTGTTGCTATATTTATGTACTGAGCTTTGTTCTGGTACTGTATATATTTACTGAGCTTGGTTCTGGTTTTGTATTTATGTTACTGAGCTTGGTTCTGTTACTTTATATATGTACTGAGTTTGTTTCTGGTACTGTATATATCTGCTGAGCTTAGTTCTGGTACTGTATATATGTATTGAGTTTTGTTCTGGTGCTGTATATATGTACTGAGCTTGATTCTGCTGCTGTGTTTATGTACTAAGCTTGGTTATAGTGCTGTGTATATATATATATATATATATATATATATACATCACTGGTAGGTTGCTGCCGAAATGATACAAATGTATGGCGATGAGGGATCGGAGTAACGATCGCTCGTCCCCATACATAGCTCCTTGTGAAAGGAGCAAACAAGCGCTGATCAACGAGCTGTTACTCAGACCGACAGTATCCACATGGTTTTAAGGGCATGCTAACTTTTTTAAAACCATATTATGTCTTATCCCTATTAACTGCAATACATGAGGTACTGCAATGCATCTCTCAATATTTCCTTGAACTGCTTAACTTATTAGGGCTTATGGAGGTCATAAAGGGGATCCTCCGCTTAGGACCCACCTCTGATCCAGAGCAGAGAGACACTGCAAGGGTATATTCACATGCGGCAGATTTGTTGCAGAAATTTCTGTGACTGAAAATAAGTTCTGATCATCTAAATGGGGTTGTTTCTGCAGCAAGCATATGGATTTTATTCAGATGAAAGGGACTGTAGCAGAAATTTCTGCAAAATAATCTGCCACATGTGAATTTACCCCAAAGAGCAGTTCCCGCACTAACGGACTTGAGGCAACCATTTATATTTAAAGGCACTGTTTAATACTACCTTTTCCCAGTAGTGTCCTCACACAGCTTCCCCCAGTGATATCAGTATGTTTGCGGCATGTTAAGAAAGTCAGATCCACACCAATCAGATGATTTCTGGGAGAACTTCATTCTAAGAAAGGACTATCTAGTTCAGATAACCCCTTTAAGAAAACGGCATGTGTAATTATTTAGGTTCTGCCAAAGTTTTGTTAGGTGCACTACTAGTGGAAAAGGCAAAAACTAGAGCTCTTGCCCTCGGTAACCAATCAGATTGCAGTTGCCAAGTCTCCAGTGCAGGTTAGAAAAGGAAAGCAGTGATATTATTGGCTGCTATATAGGGAGACATATCTACCTACTCACACTTATTATATTAAACTCACCCATTACGTATAGACCTATAAGCGCACATTCAATATCCTAAGAGTTCTCAGCCCATTTAGTTAGGTGTGCACTGTGAGAAGGGTGGAGGACAGTGCGGTGTGCTCAGTAAGCTGCGACAAATCTCCCGGCTAATGCACAGATTCGGTGCCAGCACCATGCTCAATACATATATATACACAGCACCAGAACAAAGCTCAGTACATATATACAGCACCAGAACCAAGATCAGTACATAAATACAGCCCCAGAACCAAGATAAGTACATAAATACAGCCCCAGAACAAGCTCATGCATGAATACAGCACCAGAACAAAGCTCAGTACATAAATACTGCACCAGAACCAAGCTCATACATGCATACAGCACCAAACCAAGATCAGTATATATATACAGCTTCAGAACCAAGTTCAGCACATATATACCGTACTAGAACCAAGCTCAGTACATATATACAGCACCAGAACAAAGCTCAGTACACATATACAGTACTAGAACCAAGCTCACTACATAAATACAGCACCAGAATCAAGCTCAGTACATAAATACAACCTCCAGAACCAAGTTTAGTACATAAATACAGCAACAAAACAAAGCTCAGTACATAAATACAGCACCAGAACAAAGCTCAGTACATAAATACAACAACAGAACCAAGCTCAGCATATATATATATATATATATATATATATATATATATATATATATATATATATATACAACTCCAGAAACAAGCTCAGTAAATAAATACAGCTCCAGAACCAAGCTCAGTACATATATACAGCAAAAGAACTAAGCTCAGTACAAATATACAGCGACAGAACCAAGCACAGTACATGAATACAGCAACTGAACCAAGATGAGTACATATATACAAGTCGAATATACAGTGAAGGAAATAAGTATTTGATCCCTTGCTGATTTTGTAAGTTTGCCCACTGTCAAAGTCATGAACAGTCTAGAATTTTTAGGCTAGGTTAATTTTACCAGTGAGAGATAGATTATATAAAAAAAAAAAAGAAAATCACATAGTCAAAATTATATACATTTATTTGCATTGTGCACAGAGAAATAAGTATTTGATGCCCTACCAACCATTAAGAGTTCAGCCTCCTCCAGACCAGTTACATGCTCCAAATCAACTTAGTGCCTGCATTAAAGACAGCTGTCTTAAATGGTCACCTGTATAAAAGACTCCTGTCCACAGACTCAATTAATCAGTCTGACTCTAACCTCTACAACATGGGCAAGACCAAAGAGCTTTCTAAGGATGTCAGGGACAAGATCATAGACCTGCACAAGGCTGGAATGGGCTACAAAACCATAAGTAAGACGCTGGGTGAGAAGGAGACAACAGTTGGTGCAATAGTAAGAAAATGGAAGACATACAAAATGACTGTCAATCGACATCGATCTGGGGCTCCATGCAAAATCTCACCTCGTGGGGTATCCTTGATCCTGAGGAAGGTGAGAGCTCAGCCGAAAACTACACGGGGGGAACTTGTTAATGATCTCAAGGCAGCTGGGACCACAGTCACCAAGAAAACCATTGGTAACACATTACGCCGTAATGGATTAAAATCCTGCACTGCCCGCAAGGTCCCACTGCTCAAAAAGGCACATGTACAGGCCCGTCTGAAGTTTGCAAATTAACATCTGGATGATTCTGAGAGTGATTGGGAGAAGGTGCTGTGTGTGGTCAGATGAGACTAAAATTGAGCTCTTTGGCATTAACTCAACTCGCCGTGTTTGGAGGAAGAGAAATGCTGCCTATGACCCAAAGAACATCGTCCCCACTGTCAAGCATGGAGGTGGAAACATTATGTTTTGGGGGTGTTTCTCTGCTAAGAGCACAGGACTACTTCACCGCATCAATGGGAGAATGGATGGAGCCATGTACCGTCAAATCCTGAGTGACAATCTCCTTCCCTCCACCAGGACATTAAAAATGGCTCGTGGCTGGGTCTTCCAGCATGACAATGACCCGAAACATACAGCCAAGGCAACAAAGGAGTGGCTCAAAAAGAAGCACATTAAGGTCATGGAGTGGCCTAGCCAGTCTCCAGACCTTAATCCCATCGAAAACTTATGGAGGGAGCTGAAGATCCGAGTTGCCAATCGACAGCCTTGAAATCTTAATGATTTACAGATGATCTGCAAAGAGGAGTGGGCCAAAATTCCATCTAACATGTGTGCAAACCTCATCATCAACTACAAAAAACGTCTGACTGCTGTGCTTGCCAACAAGGGTTTTGCCACCAAGTATTAAGTCTTGTTTGCCAAAGGGATAAAATACTTATTTCTCTGTGCACATTGCAAATAAATATATATAATTTTGACAATGTGATTTTCTGTTTTTTTTTTTTTTAAATATAATCTATCTCTCACTGGTAAAATTAACCTAGCCTAAAAATTCTAGACTGTTCATGTCTATGACAGTGGGCAAACTTACAAAATCAGCAAGGGATCAAATACTTATTTCCTTCACTGTATGTACTCAGCTTGGTTCAGTTGCTTGTAGATAGTGCCACACAGCCCACAGCCCCCTACCTACAAGGGGGCTGTGGGCTGTGTGGCACTACCAACAAGGAGGCTGTGGGCTGTGTGGCACTACCAGGGGGCTGTGTGGCACTCCCTACCAGGGGGCTGTGTGGCACTCCCTACCAGGGGGCTGTGTGGCACTACCTACTAGGGGGCTGTGTGGCACTCCCTACCAGGGGGCTGTGTGGCACTCCCTACAGGGGGCTGTTTGGCACTCTCTACTGGGGCTATGTGGCAATCTCTACAGGGGGCTGTGTGGCGCTATCTACAAGGAGGCTGTGTGGCGCTATCTACAAGGCGGCTGTGTGGCGCTATCTACGAGGGGGCTGTGTGGTGCTATCTACAAGAGGCTATGTGGCTCTGCCTACAAGGGGGCTGTGTGGCGCTATCTACAAAGGGGCTGTGTGGTGCTATCTACAAGGGGGCTTTGTGGGGCTACCTACAAGGGGGCTGTGTGGCACTATCTACAAGGGGAGCTGTGTGGCGCTATCTACAAGGGGGCTGTGTGGCGCTACCTACAAGGGGGCTGAGTGGCGCTACCTACAAGGGGGCTGTGTGGCGCTACCTGCAAGGGGGCCGTGTGGTGCTACCGACAAGGGGCTGTGTGGCGCTACCTACAAGGGGCTATGTGGCGCTACCTGCAAGGGGCTGTGTTTCACTACCTACAGGGGGAATCTGTGAGTGGTGGGCTGATGGTCATTTTACTGTGAGTGGTGGTCTGATGGTCATTTTACTGTGAGTCGGGGGCTGATGGTCAATTTACTGTGGATGGGAGGCTGATGGTCTTCAAGTGGTTTTGGCCTCTGACCTCCAATTAAAATTAATAGGAGGCAGAAAATACCTGCGGCACCCGTTTGGAGCTTTATTGCCTGCGTCTTTTGCATTAGCTTCAATGGCTTAAGAAAAAACACAAATAAAAAGGTCAAACAACACTGTCAGTTCCTGAAGGAATTTTGATGCAGATTTTTGTTACAAGAAACTTCTGTAAACATACCCTACGAGTGTAGTGCTTTCTTCAGCCGTTTTCTGTCTTTCTCGAAACAATTTTTGGTAGGGGTGCCCTGAGGACATTTTATTTTTCCAGTGCTGCCTCGAGTCAGAAAAGTTTGGGAAACCCTGTGCTAGGCTACAAGGCCCCGTTGTGGAGCAGCTCAGTTCGTCGTGGGAACGGGGCCTAGGTGAGTACAATTTTTATTTTATTTTTTGTGGGCACTGTCTACACGGGTGAAGTGGGGGAAGTATGGCACTGTCTACAAGGGGGAGGTGGGGGGGGGGCTGTATGGCAAAATCTACAGGGGGCACTATACTGTGTGGGGGCCACTAAGCGGACATTATACTGTGTAGGGGTACTACAGGAGGCATAATACTGTGGCCACAATTAGAGGACAAAATACTGTGTTCTTGAAGGGGTGGTAAAATATTATATTATTAAATATTATTATTATACTGTATGGGGGCACTAAAGGGGCATTATCATTTTTTTATGGGGCATTTTTTTTTAATGATGGGGGTGGGGAGCCAAAATATAAATTTGCATGGGGCACCATCTATCCTAAGGCCGGCCCTGGTTGTATATATGTACTGAGCTTCTCTTTGGTGCTGTATATATGTATTGATCTTGGTTGTTATGATGTATATAACTCCAGAAGCAAGCTTAGTACATATTTACAGCACCAGGACCAAGCTCAATACATAAATACAGCACAAGCACAAATACAGCTCAGTACAGAGATCATTTGCAATTTCAGTTTAACCCCTGCCATATAGGTTTGTACGGCATAATACGACAGCTCCCAGTATAGCCAGAACAATGATGAGAGTTGCTGTTTCACAAAAAAGAACGATACACCCATCATCTCACTGCCAATCATACAGTGACTACTGCTCAGTCACATGGAAAATAAACATTTATATTTAGTGACTCACCGGTGATGACTTTTCAGATTGGAGTCGTTCTTTTTCTCTTTTCTATTCCATCCGTAGTCTACAGGCTTTGAACAGTGCCCCCTGTAGATAGTGCCGCCCGTAGAGCCCTCTGTGGATAGGGCCTCCTGTAGAGTTCCCTGTAGTAAGAGCCCCCCTTAGTCCCCTGTAGATAGGGCCCCCGTAGTCGGCTGTAGATACAGCCCCCATAGAGACCCTTGTAGATAGGGCCCTCTATAGAGTCCCCTGTAGATAGTGCCCCCCTGTAGCATCCCCTGTAGATAAGGCCCCCTATAGAGTCTTCTATAGATAAGGCTCCCTGTAGCATCTCCTGTAGATTGGGCTCCCTATAGAGTGCCCTGTATTTAGTGCCCCCTGTAGTGTCTACAGGTATATAGTGCCCCTGCAGACAGGGGCCCCTATAGAAAGTGCCCCCTGTAGTGTCCCCTGTAGATAATGCCCCCTGTAGCATTCCCTGTAGATATGGCCCACTGTAGATAGTGCCCCCTGCAGTGTCCCCTGTAGATAGGGCCCCCTGTAGCGCTCCCTGTACATAGTGTCCCTTGTAGATAGTGCCCTCTGTAGCGTTCTCTGAAGATAATGCCCCCTGCAGACAGGGGCCCCTATAGATAGTGCTCCCCGTAGCGTCCCCTGTAGATAGGACCCCCTGTAGCGTTCCTTGTAAATAGTGCCCCCTGTAAATAGTGCCCCCTGTAGCGTTCTCTGTAGATAATGTCCCCTGTTGTGTTCCCTGTAGATAATGCCCCCTGTGACGTTCCCTGTAGATAGTGCCCCTGTAGCATCCCCTGTAGATAAGGCCCCCTGTAGCATCTCCTGTAGATAGGGCTCCCTAAAGAGTCCCCTGTATTTAGTGCCCACTGTAGTGTCCACAGGTATATAGTGCCCCCTGCAGACATTGGCCCCTATAGATAGTGCCCCCTGTAGCGTCTCCTGTAGATAGGGCCCCCTGTAGCATTCCCTGTAGATAGGGCCCACTGTAGATAGTGCCCCCTGCAGGCAGCGTCCCCTGTAGATAGGGCCCCCTGTAGCGTTCCCTGTAAATAGTGCCCCTTGTAGATAGTGCCCTCTGTAGCGTTCTCTGTAGATAATGCCCCCTGCAGACAGGGGCCCCTATAGATAGTGCCCCCTGTAGCATCCCCTGTAGATAGGACCCCCTGTAGCGTTCCTTGTAAATTGTGCCCCCTGTAGATAGTGCCCACTGTAGCGTTCTCTGTAGATAATGTCCCGTGTTGCGTTCCCGGTAGATAATGCCCCCTGTGGCGTTCCCTGTAGATAGTGCCCCCTGTAGTGTTCCCTGTAGATAAAGACCCCTGTAACATTCCCTGTAGCGTTCCATGTATACGGGCCCCATGTAGCGTTCCCTGTAGATAGGGCCCCCTGTAGCATTCGCTGTAGATAGTGCCCCCTGTAGTGTTTGCTGCAGATAGGGCCCCCTGTGGCGTTCTGTGTAGATAGTGCCCCTGTGGCATTCCCTGTAGATAGTGCCCCCTGTAGTGTTCCCTGTAGATAGTGCCGCCTGTGACGTTCTCTGTAGATAGTGCCCCCTGTGGCGTTTGCTGTAGATAGTGCCCCCTATAGAAACCCCTGTAGCTAGTGCCCCCTGTAGCGTTCCCTATAGATAGTGCCGCCTGTGGCGTTCTCTGTAGATAGTGCCCCCTGTGGCGTTCGCTGTAGATAGTGCCCCCTATAGAAACCCCTGTAGATAGTGCCCCCTGTAGCATTCCTTGTAGATAGTGCCCCCTGAGGCATTCCCTGTAGATAGTGCCTCTATAGTATTCCCTGTAGCGTTCCCTGTACATAGTGCCCCTGATGCATTCCCTGTAGATAGGGCTCCTATATAGTCCCATGTAGTTAGGGTTCCTATAAAGTCCCCTGTAGACAGGGCCCCCTATATAGTCCCTGTAGTTAGGTGCCCCTATATAGTCCCCTGTATAGTACCCAACACTGCCCACTGTAAAAAAAAACAAAAAACACATTATATGCTTACCTGTCCTGGTTCCCACGCCGCCCTCTAGCAATGCCAAGCCTCCTCCAGCAGAACGCCTCAGCGGCGAATGCATCATCACTAAAGCGCTAGGCAAATCAATTGTAACCGTGTCCTTAGGACGTGGATACAATTGAGTGCAGGGGACTGGTTCTGGTTTCCCGCTTCAGCCTGGTTCTGCGAACAAACTGTAATTTTAACAAGCGGATCGGGAGAATCGGGGTGAATCGGATGGATCCCACCCCTGAGTAGGCCCATTGTAAGCACAATAACTAGTTTATTAGCACATCCGCATGGAAGACAAGCTTTAGAAGTTTTATCTACATTTATCTTTGCACTTTAATCTTGCTTTATATATTAGATGAAAGCAACCAAACATCAACTGAAGTTAAAAAACCTGCTCCCCCTGCAAAAGGACTATTTTCATCAAATTATTCTGGCCTGCCTGCCAGTCTACTGTGGTTATTTGGGGACAATTTTACATTGTTCCAGCTCAAAGACTTGTGTGCTATATTCTCAGCCACATGTGTGGTCTCAGCATACCCCAGAAGCTCAGGATTAAACATAAGACCAAGAAAGATCCATGGCATTAAAATAGATAGGGAAAATGGGCCAAGAAAGCTAAGTGGTCCTTATCTGCTGTCAACTTGTGAGCAAATCCTGGCACACTTGTTACTGCTGGTGCAAAAAAGGTTAGTTAAGAAAAATCTGCTATAGTGCCAGTGAGACACCAGCTGGGAATTTGTGCTAATACTTTGGGCACTGTGGTCAGAAAGTCCATGTAAAAAACGGCAATGACGTGATCTTTAGGGTGTATGCCAGGGGGCACCAAGCTGTCTGTTCCTCTGTATAGAACAGCTAAGTTTATCTGCTTAATATGAGTGTACATGGAACAGACAGGAACAAGTCCACTATGTACTCACTATTTAATGCCAACATATGCCCTTTGCAAAGATAATTTTATTGTAACATAGATTTCTGGTTTGAAAAATCTATTCCACAGATTAATTCACTGTTTCATAGTTGGGAAAAATGAAACAATGCAAACTAGTACAGTTTTCATTTTTAGGAGGCAAGTTTGAAATGTGCTTACATAGTGTGACATAAGATGGTGACATCAAATCAAGAGAAAGTTTTTTGCGCGTTGGAATTTGCAACGGAATTTGGGGTCTGATGTGACAGTACAGCGAAACTTTCAGAATAAATTTGGTAAATGGGCTCCACATAGAAACTGCATTTCATGTTGGGTGAAGCAATTCGAAACCACTGGTTGTTTATGTCATGGAAAAAGTCCAGGCCGCCCACAGACTTCGGAAGAGACAGTAAACAGGAGTCGACGAGGCTGACTAGTAAGGTACTACAGGGGCCGCAAACCACGACATGGCATGTCTTACAAAAATGTCTGTGTTGTAAGCCATACAGATTACATCTACCATTTAGGAGCTGAAACCAGACGAGCCGTGACTTTTGCATTGACTACAAGGGCCGATTGGAAGAGGACGAATTTGCTGACAGGCTGGTGTTTAGCGATGAGGCTACATTTCACCTCAGTGGGAAGGTCAAATGCCACCACATTCGGGGCTCAGAAAAACCATGTTACCTTATTGAGAACATGAGGGACTCTCGCAAAGTAAACAAGTTCTGTTCAATGAGCAGGCGCAAAGTCTAAGGTCCCTTCTTTTTTGCCAAGGATGCTGTCACTGGCCACTCCTACCTGGACATGTTAAAGGAATGGCTTATGCGACAGATAGAGGAAGCCAAACGTAGTCTATCAAACTCTACTGGAACGTTGGATCGGAAACAACGATTCACCAATGTTGTGCTGGCCTCCAAGATTGCCAGAACTCACACTCTGCGACATCTTTCTGTGGGGCTACTTCTAGGACCACATCCGAGGATATGCTACCGCCTAGACATCTGCCGTGTCACCAATGGAAATCACTTTGAACATTTGTAGTGTATAGATAAAACTTGGATAGATAGTGTGTCTTTTCCTGTTAATAAATTGTTTTATGTTCCCTCGGTTATGAATATTGGGGCTATAATTTTGCACCATCCTTTTTGAATCACCCTGTATAAACTGATCAGCCATAATATTAAAACCACCTGGCTTATATTGTGTAGGTCCCCCTGTGCCACCAAAACAGCTCTGACCGGGCAAGACATGAACTGCACAAGACCTCTAAAGGTGTCCTGTGATATCCGCATCAAGATATTAGCAGCAGATCAATTAAGACCTTTAAGTTGTGAGGATGGGTCTTGTTTTTCCAGCAAATCCCACAGATGTTCGATAGGATAGAGTGTAATGGCCGGGGTAGGGAGACAGACAGGTGAGCTCTAATCTACCTGCCACTCAGTCCCTGCCTACTTGCACGACCCGTCCTAGGCGACGGCGTATAACTGGGCGACGGCCCCTAGGCTCAATACGTGCACAACAGACAAACACACAGAAGCTAAGGGAAATGGGGCAGTTGGGGCAGTTGCCCACAGCAAGACCGTGAGCAACAAGAGTAGTGAACGAGCCGAGTCAAACCAGGAGTGTACGAGGTACCAAACGCAGAGCAGGAGCGTAGTCAGTAAAACCAGGGTCAATCTAAAGCAGAGGTCAATAGTACTAGCAGAACAGCAGAGCCAGGAAACAAGAAAGAATCACAGGCAAAGGAGGAGCAGGAAATGAAGGTATAAATAGACCGAGGGTGGGAGCTAGCTCCGTCTGGCAAGGCTGCGATAGGTTCTTCCACTCCTCAGCCTACCAGCCTGAGTGGTAGAAGATCGAGTCACTCTATCAGACCTAGGAGCAGATGCAGACTGATTAAACAGGGGCGTCGACACAGAAGCTGTGTCTGGCAAATCCTTTACAGTACCCCCCCCTTTTATGAGGGGCCACTGGACCCTTCCTAGGTGGACCTGGCTTATTGGGGAACCAAAGATGGAACCTCCTGAGCAATACGGAACCTCCTGAGCAATACCCCAGCGTGAACATCCCGGGCAGGCACCCAAGTCCTCTCCTCAGGCCCGTATCCTGTCCAATGGACCAGGTACTGGAGGGAGCCTTGGACCATCCTGCTGTCCACAATCTTGGCCACCTCGAATTCTACCCCTTCAGGGGTGAGAAAAGGGACCGCAGGTTTCCTCGAGGTAGCCAAGGACGGGGAGCAGCGTTTCAGGAGGGAGGCATGAAACACGTCGTGTATTTGGAAAAACGGGGGTAACTCCAGCCGGAAGGAGACAGAGTTAAGGACCTCAATGACCTTGTACGGCCCTATATACCGGGGAGCAAATTTTTTTGACGGAACTTTAAGATAGCCACACCAGATCCCCGACCACAAACAAGGTGTTAGCAGAACGTCTTCTATCTGCCTGAGTCTTTTGTATGCTCTGGGACGCCTCTAGGTTCTTCTGAACCTGGGCCCAGACTGTGCACAGTTACCGATGAACTACATCTACCTCGGGATTGTTGGAACCACCAGGTGAAACGGAGCAGAACCGTGGATTAAAACAAAAATTACAGAAGAAGGGGGAGACCCCCGATGAGTTACTGACCCAGTTATTAAGGGAGAATTCGGTGAGGGGAATGAAGGAGACCCAATCATCTTGACAGTCCGAGATAAAACACCTTAAATATTGTTCTAGAGACTGATTAGTCCTCTCAGTTTGGCCATTAGTGTCAGGATGGAAGGCCGAGGAGAAGGACAGATCAATCTCCAACTTCTTATAGAAAGCTCTCCAAAACAATGAAACAAATTGTACCCCTCTGTCAGAAACAATATTGACAGGAACCCCATGGAGACGCAGGATGTGTTTGACAAACAATGTAGCTAACGTCTTGGCATTGGGTAGTTTCTTGAGGGGTACAAAGTGGGACATCTTGCTGAAGCGGTCTACTGCAACCCACACCACCGACTTGCTTTGGGATGGAGGCAGATCGGTGATAAAATCCATGGAGATATGGGTCCACGTTCTCTGGGGAATGGGCAAAGAACATAGTAAGCCCGCTGGTCGGGACCTGGGAGTCTTGGACCTAGCACAAGTTTCACAATCGGCGATGTAGGCCTTAACGTCTTTAAGCAACCCAGGCCACCAATAGGTTCTAGAAATTAGGTGCTTGGTACCCAGGATGCCTGGATGGCCAGATAGTGCAGAGTCATGATTCTCCCTGAGTACCCTTAGCCGGAATTGCAGGGGAACAAACAGCTTGTTCTCAGGAAGGTTCCTCGAGGTAGCCAAGGACGGGGAGCAGCGTTTCAGGAGGGAGGCATGAAACACGTTGTGTATTTGGAAAGACGGGGGTAACTCCAGCTGGAAGGAGACAGAGTTAAGGACCTCAATGACCTTGTACGGCCCTATATACCGGGGAGCACATTTTTTTGACGGAACTTTAAGATAGCCACACCAGATCCCCGACCACAAACAAGGGGTTAGCAGAACGTCTTCTATCTGCCTGAGTCTTTTGTATGCTCTGGGACGCCTCTAGGTTCTTCTGAACCTGGGCCCAGACTGTGCACAGTTACCGATGAACTACATCTACCTCGGGATTGTTGGAACCACCAGGTGAAACGGAGGAGAACCGTGGATTAAAACAAAAATTACAGAAGAAGGGGGAGACCCCCGATGAGTTACTGACCCAGTTATTAAGGGAGAATTCGGTGAGGGGAATGAAGGAGACCCAATCATCTTGACAGTCCGAGATAAAACACCTTAAATATTGTTCTAGAGACTGATTAGTCCTCTCAGTTTGGCCATTAGTGTCAGGATGGAAGGCCGAGGAGAAGGACAGATCAATCTCCAACTTCTTATAGAAAGCTCTCCAAAACAATGAAACAAATTGTACTCCTCTGTCAGAAACAATATTGACAGGAACCCCATGGAGACGCAGGATGTGTTTGACAAACAAGGTAGCTAACGTCTTGGCATTGGGTAGTTTCTTGAGGGGTACAAAGTGGGACATCTTGCTGAAGCGGTCACTGCAACCCACACCACCGACTTGCTTTGGGATGGAGGCAGATCGGTGATAAAATCCATGGAGATATGGGTCCACGTTCTCTGGGGAATGGGCAAAGAACATAGTAAGCCCGCTGGTCGGGACCTGGGATTCTTGGACCTAGCACAAGTTTCACAATCGGCGATGTAGGCCTTAACGTCTTTAAGCAACCCAGGCCACCAATAGGTTCTAGAAATTAGGTGCTTGGTACCCAGGATGCCTGGATGGCCAGATAGTGCAGAGTCATGATTCTCCCTGAGTACCCTTAGCCGGAATTGCAGGGGAACAAACAGCTTGTTCTCAGGAAGGTTCCTGGGAGCTGAACCTTGATCAGCCGCAATTTCGGAGGCTAAGTCAGAATCAACAGAGGATATGATTATACCTGGGGGCAAAACACAAACAGGATCCTCCTCAGGCGGAGGGCTGGCCATCAAGCTACGCAAGAGTGGATCAGCTTTAATATTCTTAGACCCAGCCCTATAGGTGACCACAAAGTTGAATCTAGTATAAAAACAACGCCCATTGAGCTTGTCTCGGGTTTAGCCTCCGGGCAGATTCTAGGAAAACCAGATACTTGTGGTCGGTAAGGACCGTTACCTGGTGCCGGGCCCCCTCCAGGAAGTGGCGCCACTCTTCAAATGCCCATTTAATGGCTAAGAGTTCGCGGTTGCCAACGTCATAGTTACTCTGAGTGGGGGAGAACTTCCTGGAGAAGTAGGCACAGGGACAGAGATGGGTGAGAGACCTAGTACCCTGGGACAAGACAGCACCCACTCCCACCTCGGAGGCGTCAACCTCCACGATGAATGGCTCCATATGGTTAGGCTGAATCAACCCCGGACGAAGGCAGGTGCCGAAACGCGCGTCGGGTGTAGACGTCCCATCTTTGCATCACAATGTCTACTGGTATGTTGAACAAATACTTGCCATCTTCAGCAGCTTGCACAAAACTTTGCTTATAACTCTTTGATTACACTTCAAAACCAGCTTTTGCTCACCTAAACACTGCTCTATACTACTGTATCCTGTTGGCGTTGTTTATACATTCTCTTTTTTACTCAAATCGCCACCACTGTACGAAATATATGCATATATGTGTTTCAGCCAGGTATGCTGTTATTTATCTATTTGCTGCCATAATACCTTGCTTATTGTTTCCAACATGTTGACCAAATTAGCACATCTGGTTCATGATTGATGTGACGTCCTTTTTTATTGTAAAAAAAAAAAGGAGATTTTTGAAGCAGCACTAGTCCCGAGTATGGTGCGGTCCTTTTTTATTGTGTGACTTATCCTTATTCCATCTTTTTACTTGTCCCATGTCTCTATTCAATAAAAATTGTATATATATTTTTTGTATTTCACGTGCTTCAAGTCGACCATTTTTTCTTTGTCAGTTTCTCATGCTAAATCTTTTGATCGACGCACCAAGTGTATCTTGGTCAATACTTAGGATATGATAACGTGCCGCTCACATAACTAGCAACAGTGCTTTACAGTGTAAATGTTGATGCTTCGAGCACTATTATTATTATCATATTCTGTCTGTTGGTATTCTTTTGGTTTATATCTGAATCAGCACTGGGGCAGAGAGAAAGCACCTCTTAAGGACCTCAAAAGCCTGAACCGCCTCTGGAGGCTAGTGGAGGAGATCAGCACCTTTTCGAGTAAGGTCCGTAAGAGGCTTTGCGATGACCGAGAAGTTAGCAATAAATCCCCTGTAATATTTAGCGAATCCCAGGAAACACTGTAAAGCCTTCAGGGAGGCAGGTTGGACCCATTCCGCCACAGCCTGAACCTTGGTAGGGTCCATGCAGATTTCATTAGGAGTGAGGATTTGACCCAAAAATGGTATCTCCTGCACACCAAACACACATTTTTTGGATTTAGCAAAGAGTTTGTTTTCCCGAAAAGGGCCTGGAGCACGTTCCTGACATGCTTAATGTGGGAGGACCAGTCCTTGGAAAACACCAGTATGTCATCAAGGTACACTACAAGAAATACCCCCAGGTAGTCTCTTAAAATCTCATTTATGAAATTCTGGAAGACCGCGGGAGCATTACACAACCCAAAGGGCATGACAAGGTATTCAAAATGACCTTCGGGCGTGTTAAACGCAGTCTTCCACTCATCCCCTTCTCTGACTCGGATAAGGTTATAAGCCCCCCGAAGATCAAACTTAGAGAACCATTGGGCCCCCTGAACCTGATTGAAGAAATCAGGAATCAAAGGAAGGGGATACTGGTTCCTTACAGTGACTATATTCAAGTTTCGGTAATCGATGCACGGCCTAAGACCACCATCCTTCTTCCCTACGAAGAAGAAGCCAGCACCTACCGGAGAAGTAGAGGGGCGAATGTAACCCTTGGCCAGGCTTTCCTGGATATATTCTCTCATGGCCTCACGTTCGGGACAAGAGAGATTAATTATCCTACCCTTAGGGAGCTTAGCTCCTGGTACCAAATCGATTGAGCAATCGTATTCTCTATGAGGAGGTTACACTAAGGAGGCTTTTTTAGAAAAAACATCAGCGAAGTCCTGAATAAACTCAGGTAGAGTGTTCACCTCCTCAGGGAGAGAAATAAAATTAACAGAAAAACAGGACGTCATGCATTCATTACCCCATTTAGTAAGATCCCCAGTACTCCAGTTAGACGTGGGATTATGCATCTGCAACCAGGGAAAGCCTAAAACCAAATCGGATGATAATCCCTGCATCACCAGTACAGAACACTGCTCCAAATGAATGGAGCCAACAATGAGTTCAAAAACAGGGGTATGCTGCGTAAAATAACCATTAGCAAGTGGGGTGGAGTCGATACCCACTACCGGGACAGGTTTAGGCAATTCAATCAATGGCATAGCTAGACACATAGCAAATTCCACAGACATAATATTAGCAGAAGAACCTGAATCCACGAAGGCACTGCCATTGGCAGACCTACCCTCAAAAAAGACCTGAAAGGGAAGCAAGATCTTATTAGGTTTCATATTTACGGAAAAACCTGTGCGCCCAAGTGACCTCCCGATGGTCACTTAGGCGCGGAAATTTTCAGGCTGGAGTAATCTTACGCCTAGGACAGTCGTGCACTTGATGCTTGTCATCCCCACAGTAGAAGCAGAGACCATTCTTCCTGCTTAGCTCTCTACGTTGTTGGGGAGACACGGAGGCCCCGAGTTGCATTGGTTCATCTGAGTTTTCCGTGGAAGAACGAAGCAACGGAACTTAGGGAGCCATCATGGGGGAGCCAGAGGAGAAGGCACAAAAACGTTCAAGTCGTCGTTCCCTGAGACGTCGGTCAAGACATACCGCTAAAGCCATAACCTGGTCTAGAGAGTCAGAACAGGGATAGCTAACTAACAGGTCTTTCAGGGCGTTCGACAGACCCAATCTAAACTGGCACCTAAAGGCAGGGTCATTCCAGTGAGAAGCTACACACCACTTCCTAAAGTCAGAACAGTACTGTTCAACGGGTCTCTTACCCTGACATAAGGTCACCAGCTGACTCTCGGCAAAGGCAGTCTTCTCAGTCTCGTCATAGATGAGCCCGAGAGCGGAAAAAAAAAGGTCAACAGAGGAAAGTTCAGGGGCGTCAGGAGCCAAGGAGAAGGCCCATTCTTGTGGCCGTCCTGGAGCCGGGAGACAATAATACCCACTCGCTGGCTCTCAGAACCTGAGGAGTGGGGCCTTAGACGGAAATAGAGTCTACAACTCTCCCGAAAGGAGAAAAAAGTTTTCCGGTCCCCTGAGAACCGGTCAGGCAACTTGAGATGGGGTTCAAGAGGTGAAGTGGAGGGCACTAGCTGGTTAGCATCACACTCGTCGCACGTCTGAGCCAGGGCTTGGACCTGTAGGGAGAGACCCTGCATTTGCTGAGCCAGGGTCACAAAGTGGTCCATAGTAGTAGGAACCAGGGTAGAAAAGGTATATGGCCTGTGATTATGTAATGGCCGGGGTAGGGAGACAGACAGGTGAGCCCTCATTTACCCGCCACTCAGTCCCTGCCTACTTGCACGACCCATCCTAGGCAACGGTGTATAATGGGGCGACGGTCCCTACGCTCAATACGTGCACAACAGACAAACAAACAAGGGTACACAGAAGCTAAGGGAAATGGGGCAGTTGCCCACGGCAACACCGTGAGCAACAAGAGTAGTGAACGAGCCGAGTCAAACCAGGAGTGTACGAGGTACCAAACGCAGAGCAGGAGCGTAGTCAGTAAAGCCAGGGTCAATCTAAAGCAGAGTTCAATAGTACTAGCAGAACAGCAGAGCCAGGAAACAAGAAAGAATCACAGGCAAAGGAGGAGCACGAAATGAAGGTATAAATAGACCGAGGGCGGGAGCTAGCTCCGTCTGGCCAGGTTGCGATAGGTTCTCCCAATCCTCAGCCTACCAGCCTGATCGAGTCACTCTATCAGACCTAGGAGCAGATGCAGACTGATTAACCAGGGGCGTCGACACAGAAGCTGTGTCTGGCAAATCCTTTACATAGAGATCTTGGGAATTTAGAGGCCAAGTCAACATCTTGAACCCTTTGTCATGTACCTCAAACCATTCCTAAACAATTTTTGCAGTGAGGCAGGACACATTCTTCTGCTGAAAGAGGCCACTGCCATTAGGGAACACTGTTAACTTGAAGGGGTGTACGTGTAAAAGTAACATCCACATTAATGCCAGGACCCGAGGCCTCCCAGTTGCAATGCTCAGAGCATCACACTGCCCATGTTAGCTTGCTTTCTCCCCATAGTGCATCCTGGTGCCATCTCTTCCCCATATAATCAATACACACACATATGGCTGTCCACATGATGTTAAAGAAAGCGTGATTTATCAGACCAGGCCACCTTTTTCCATTGCTCCATGGTCTAGTTCTCATGCTCATTTGTCCATTGCAGGTGCTTTCAGCAGTGGACAGGGGTCAGCAAGGGCACTCTGACTGGTCTCCTGCTTCACTGTCCCAAACGCAGCAAGCGGCGATTCACTGTATGTTTTGACACATTTCTATCATAGCCAGCAATTTGTGCTACAGTAAAATCATGTATGATCGGACCAGATAGGCTAACCTTCGCTCTCCGCATGACCCTGTTTCTGGTTCGCTATTTGTCCTTCCTTGGACCACTTTTGTTAGGTACAACCACTGCATACTGGGATCACCCACACGAGATCTGCGGTTTTGGAAATTCTCTAACCCAGTCGTCTAGCCATCACAATTTTGCCCATTTCAAAGT
This sequence comes from Rhinoderma darwinii, assembly GCF_050947455.1. Lineage (NCBI taxonomy): Eukaryota > Metazoa > Chordata > Amphibia > Anura > Rhinodermatidae > Rhinoderma > Rhinoderma darwinii. The sequence goes on from NC_134689.1 coordinate 98,242,942, forward strand.
GGTTTAGATCCTTACCCTTGCCCATTTTCTCTGATTCAAACACATCAACTTCGAGAACTGACGTTTTACTTGCTGTCTAATATATCCAACCCCTTGACAGGTGGCATTGTAACAAGATAATCAATGTTATTCACTTCACCTGTTAGAGGTTTTAATGTTATTGCTGAATGGTATTTATATAAACTCTATTTCTGGAAAACTTCTTTAACCCCTTCAGGACCCAGCCTGTTTTGGCCTTCAGGACACAGTCGATTTTTTCAAATCTGACATGTGTTAGTTTATGTGGTAATAACGTTGGAATGCTTTTACCTATCCAAGCGATTCTGAGATTGTTTTCTCGTGACATGTTGTACTTTATGTTAGTGAAAAAATGTTGTCGATATTCCTTTTTACTGTCTGTTTGTTTCTTATTGTTCTTCTGTGAGGGGGGATTCACACGAGCGTGTATTCGGTCCGTGCGGGCCGCGTGGTTTTCACGCGGCACGCATGGACCAATACAAGTCTATGGGGCAGTACAGACAGTCCGTGCTTTTTGCGCAGCGTTTGTCTGCTGCGCAAAAAGCGCGACAGGTTCAATAACTCTGCGTATTTCGCGCATCACGCACCCATTGAAGTCAATGGATGCGTGAAAACCACGCAGGTTGCACGGAAGCACTTCCGTGCGAACCGACTGAAACAGCGCACCAGCTGTCAAAAGGATGAATGTAAACAGAAAAGCACCACGTGCTTTTCTGTTTCCGAACATCCAAACGGAGTGTCTTTGCGATGAGCGAAGCCGGACAAGCGAACCGAACTTCACCAGGTTCGGCCGAACTCGTTTTGGCCGAACCCGGCAAAAAAATTATCGGTACGCGACGTCAGGAGATAGTCACTGTCCATGGTGCTGAAAGAGTTAAACTGTTTCAGCACCATGGACAGTGACTTCCGATCCCAATAAAAAAAAATGAAGTTCTGACTTACCGATAACTCCCGGCTTCTTCCTCCAGTCTGACCTCCCGGGATGACAATTCAGTCCAAGTGACAGCTCCAGCCAATCACAGGCCAAGCACAGGCTGCAGCGGTCACATGGACTGGCGCGTCATCCAGGGAGGTGGGGCCCGATGTCGAGAGGCGCGTCACCAAGGACGCGTCACCAAGGACGCGTCACCAAGGCAACGGCTGGGAAGTTCTCGGTAAGTACGAACTTTTTCTTTTTTTTCAACAGGTTTTTCGATATTGTGTTCGGCATTCACTGTCAAGGTTGCTGAAAGAGTTAGCTCTTTCAGCACGTTGGACAGTGACGGGCGTCGACTAGCCTCATCTCTATGATGGCGGCTGCGCGAAAATCACGCAGCTGCGCATCATACACGGATGACACACGCAGCTGTCAAATGGTTTTTGCGCACGCAAAACGCTGCGTTGTTTGCGCGCGCAAAAACGCAACGTCCGTCTGTATCTGCCCTAATTCTGTACTAATGATGTACCTTATTATCCTTTGGATTAAGGGTGTGAGGATTGTTGTAAACGCTCATGTTTTGTTTTTTTTCTCAAAAAATAAAAACTTTAATTGGAAAAAAATGTTGTCAATAATTTTGGTATTTATTTCTGAAAAGCTTTAGCATTTTTCTAAATGTAAACGTATCTGCTTGTAAAACAGATAGTAATACCACACAAAATAGTTACTAGTTAACATTTCCCATATGTTTACTTTATGTTTGCATCGTTTTTTGAGCGTGCTTTTATTTTTCTAGGATGTTACAAGGCTTAGAACTTTAGCAGCAATTTCTCATATTTTAAAGAAAATTTCAAAAGGCCATTTTTTCAGGGACCAGTTCAGTTCTGAGGTGGCTTTGAGAGCCTTATATATTAGAAAATCCCCAGAAGTCACACCATTTTGAAACCCTCAAAGTATTCGAATCAGCATTCAGAGAGTGTTTTAACCCTTTAGGCGTTTCACAAGAATTAAAGCAAATTATAGGTGAAATTTACAAATTAATTTTTTTTTGCCAAAATTCATTTCTAATACATTTTTTTTGTTACACAGAAGGTTTTACCAGACAAATGCAATGCAATATTTATTGCCCAGATTCTGCAGTTTTTAGAAATATCCCACATGTGGCTCTAGTGTGATAATGGACTGAAACACAGGCCTCAGAAGCAAAGGAGCACCTAGTGGATTTTGGTCCTCCTTTTTTTTAGAATATATTTTAGGCACCTTGTCAGGTTTGAAGAGTTCTTGTGGTACCAAAACAGTGGAAACACCCCAAAAGTTACCCCATTTTGGAAACTACACCCCTCAAGGAATTTATCTAGGTGTATAGTTAGCATTTTGACCACACAGGTTTTTCGCTAAATTTATTAGAATTCGTCTGTAAAAATGAAAATCTACTTTTTTTCTGAAAAAACATAGAAAATTTTAATATTTACAAGAAATAATAAAGAAAATGCACACCAACATGTGTAAAGCAATGTCTCCCGATTACGGCAATATCCCATATGTGGTAATAAACTGCTGATTGGACCCATAGCAGGGCTCAGAAGGGAAGGAGCGCCATTTGGATTTTGGAGCACGGATTTTGCTGGATTGTTTTTCGGTGCCATGCCGCCTTTGCAACGCCCAGGAGGGACCAAAACAGTGGAAACCCCCCAAGTTACCCAATTTTGGAAACACCCCTCAAGGAATTTTTCTAGGGGTATAGTGAGCATTTAGACTCCACGGGTCTTTTGCAGAATTTCTTAGAATTAGGCGGAGAAAATGAATATCACAATTTTTTTTCACTAAAATGTTTAATTTTCTCATTTTCACAAGGGATAAAGGAGAAATAAACAACCAATTTTTGTAAAGCAAATTCTCCCGAGTACGGAAATACCCGACATATGGTCATAAGTTTTTTTTCATTAGAAATAAATTAACCCTTTCAGGACTGATCCATTTTTTGCTTCCTTATTTTTGTTTTTCACTCCCCGCCTTCCAAGAGCCATAACGTTTTTCTTTTTCCGTCAGTAGAGTGATGTGAGGGCTTATTTCTTGCGGGAGGAATTGCAGTTTCTATTGACACCATTTAAAGTGCCATAAAAAGTACTGGGAAACTGAAAAAAAATAGGAAAATATAGTAATATAGGAAAAAAATCTGATTCCATTTTTTGGGGTTTTCGTTTTTACAGCTTTCGCCGTGCGGTAAAAACAAAAACTACAGCGATTTTGGCGGTTTAAATTATTTACGTTTTTTACGGTGTTCACCATGCGAGTTGAATAATGGTATATTGTAATTGTTCGGCCTTTTACGGACGTAGCGATACCAATTTTGTTTATTTTTTTACATTAGAAGAAAAATGGGAAAATGTTTTTTTTTTTAACTTTAAGCTTTTTTCTCTCTCACTACTAATAATTTTAATTCTTCTACACATTTTATTAGTTCCCCTTAGGGGACTTGTACCAGCGATCATTGGATCGCTGGTACAATATACTGCAATACTAATGTATTGCAGTATATTGTTATTTTTTCAGGCTTCTGTAACCGCACGATCGCTGTTCCTGTCCGTTAGTCCTCGGTGTCAGCTGTAATACACAGCCGACACCCGCAGCGTATGGAGCGGGCTCAGCATGTGAGCCTGCTCCATACATCAACCCCCGCACCATGACGTGCTATTAAGTCATAGTGCACAAAGGGGTTAATGCACAGCGGATGGTGTGAATATTGCAATTTTCTACTGATATGCCATTTTAGTGCATAATATGTTGTGCCCAGTTTGTGCCTCTGAAGACAAAGACCTCATAAAACGTTAAGCGTGTTCTCCTGAGTATGGCGATGCCATATATGTGGACGCCAACTGCTTTTTCGGCATGCTACAGGGCTCAGAAGGGAGGGACGCCATTTTGCTTTTGGAGCGCAGATTTTGCTTGGTAGTTTTTCTGTTTTGGGTTTCGCTGGTATTTCAGTTTATAATGTGGGGGGCATGTGTAATCTGTGCGGAGTACATCAGGGCATAATAAGAGGGTATAATAAATAATAATTCATAGATATGTGGCCGGTGTCGCACTGATAAATGGTGTCGGATGTTACCCGCTTTTAGAATGCTCTGCACATTTTGCATCGCCATATTCTGAGAGCCAGAACTTCTTTCATTTTTCTCCACCGGAGCTGTGTGAGGGCTTATATGTTGCGGGACAATCTGTAGTTTTCATTGGTACCATTTTTGGGTACATGCGATTTTTTTGATCACTTTTTATTAAATATTTTTGCAAGCCGGGTGACCAAAAACAAGCAATTCTGACAATGTTTTTTAGTTTATTTTATGCGGCGTTCACCGTGCACTATAAATGACAATTTTACTTTATTCTGTGGTTCGGTACGATTACGGCGATATCAGATGTATATAGTTTTTTTTATGTTTTGCGCAATAAAATCACTTTTTTATAAAATAATTTATTTTCTGTGTCACCATATTCTGAGAGCTGTAACTTTTTTATTTTTCAGTCAAAAAAGCTGTGAACGGGCTTGTTTTTTGCGGGACGGGTTGTAGTTTTTATCGGTACTATTTTAGGGTACATGTGACTTTTTGATCACTTTTTATTCTCTATTTTGGGAGGGGTGGTGAAGTTTTTTATTGATTTTTTTTGGGGCGTTCATTGTGCGGGAAAAAAATAACACTACAATTTTATAGTTGGGGTTGTTACGAACGCGGTGATACCAGATATGTGTACCTTTTTTTAACATGTTAATTTTTTCCTATAATGAAAGTCTTATTATAGGAAAAAAAAATTAAGTGTTTGTTTATATAACTTATAACTTTTATTTTTACACTTTTTTAAAACATTTATATTACTTTTTTTTTAGTTTTTTCACTTGTCCCACTAGGGGACATTTAGACTTGCAGCTTTGATCACTGCTAGAGTACATTACACTACACACGTAGTGTAATGCATTCCAACTGTCATTGTGACGTGACAGTTACACTGACAGGAAGCCTCGGAGGTCCGGCCGGAGACTGCTCCTCCGAGGCTTCCGTACATGGCAACCCGGAGGTCATTGTCTGACCTCCGATTGCGACGACAAGCATAGGTAGCCCCCACAATCACTTCGTGGGGGCTGCCGATGTGCTTCAAACCCCTTAAATGTGGCGAACGCAATCTGTCGCCGCATTTATGGGGTTAATTGCCAAAATCAGCGACGATGGTCCGCTGACCGGCAAGGCTGGAGTGTCAGCTGTCGGGGACAGCTGACCTCCCGGTTCCCGGACACTGTCCGTCAGGACAGTGTGCGCCGGGAACCACTGCGCAACTGTACGTCCTGATGCGGGAAGCAACCCCTCTGCAGGACGTACTATTGCGGAGCGTGAAGAGGTTAAAATGAGCATACTATGCACTATATAGATGATTACATTCTGCAATACACTGATCAGCCATAACATTAGAACCACTGACAGGTAAAGGAAATAACATTGAATATCTGTTTACAGTGGCACCTGTTGTGGGATATATTAGGCAGCAAATGAACAGACAATTCTTGAAGTTGATGTATTGGAAGCAGGAAAAATTGGTAAGTGTAAGGATCTGAGCGACTTTAACAAAGGACAAATTGTGATGGCTAGAAGTCTGGGTCAGAGCATCTCCAAAATGGAAGGTCTTGTGGGGTTGTACTGGTATGCAATGGTTTGTACCAATCAAAAGTGGTCCAAGGAAGGACGACGGGTAAACCGGTGACAGGGTCATGGGTGCCAAAGGCTCATTGATGGGCATGGGGCGCATGGGGTTGGGCCATATAGTCTGATCCCACAGAGGAGAAACTGAGGCACACATTTCTGAAAAAGATAATACTGGCTATGATAGAAAGGTGTCAGGATACCATAGTGTTCTCTTGCAGAAAACTGAGATATTGAATGTGCCATTCACACCAAACATCCATTTAGCCCATGAAGCTGAATAAATTCTAATTTACATAGAAATACTCCTAGTGATTTGAATGCTTGAGTGTAGAATATAAACAGCATCTAGCCTGGCCTGGTCTTCTGCCTGTTTATATACAGTACATAAATATATGAGTTCTGTCTATATGTAGTTATGTAAATGTAACACATTTAACATTGATTCCTCAAGATTCCTTTTAAAGATCTCAGAATGTCTGATATAACCATGTAATTGGGTTTCTTGTGGTGCAAGGGTTAAGGTCTGGCCAGATCTCTAAGTTATTACGTTCTTGAGCGACTGCCACTACCAGCGCAATATGCACTGGGACTTCCTTCAAATGGACTGCTTGGCTGGAGAACAAAACCGAAAAGCACTCCCAAATACTTCTCTCTGAAAAACCAGCAGCAACTGGAACACTTTATCTGTGGGATGGATGCTAAACATAACTAAAGACTCTTTATATGAGGCGTCATAGGGAGACACGGCTTTGTAGGGAATGATGTAGGGTTTCATCACTGAACGATATATTCATCTTTGGTGTAAAGTGTGTAAAATTACAGACCATCTATGTTAAAAAAAAAATCATTCAAGTAATACTATGATTACGTGGGTTTTGCGCACACAGTCTGAGATGTGATGTTTCTGGACGGCCGGGCAATAAATGTCATCGGCCCCTTACCAACCACTACAGCTATGATGCACTTGGTTAGGATAAATAAATTGCATTTGAGAAACACTTATCACTTGTACTTTTTTGCAGGGATTGCACTTAAACCTTAAGGCGCGTTAGAACTGACCAAATGGCTGTGGGCCCCTTCTGGCCACAGGCCCTTGGGCAGTGACCTTATGCCCATACGATCAGTTTGCTTCTGCTCTGTACTATTTGGTTGAGCAGTATTGATGGATGTGGTTCTAGCTGCACAATTTCAGAAATATAAATGGTGCAAAATAAATGAATATATACATTGCCACAATAAAATATTGTCATGTTTATTGAGCAGTGATGTCATGAAGGATAGTGATGTCACTGCTGGGAATTATAAATTAGAATTAGTAAACAATGATTGCACTCCCTATATTTCAATAATTAAAATCAGCCTGGATATTATGATTCATTTTTGAATTTTCCATAATGGAATGTATGGCTGTCAGTGATGATAAAATACACCTGGATATGAGGATTACTTCATACTAACAATTCACATTAAAACCTTTGACATACTGGACAGTTTTAGTAATGATATTTTGGCCTATATGAAAGTTTCAGCCATTGCATTTACTTCTATAATGTTTCTTCTGAGATTGTTACCTAAAGCAAATACCGTATTTTTCGGACTATAAGACGCACCTGACCATAAAGCTGGGTTCACACGTGGCGGAATTTCACTTGAATTCCGCTGCGGACACTCCGCAGCGTTAATCCGCAGCGGAGCCGTTTCTCCATTGACTTCCACTTTAATTTAGAAGTGTTCGTTTAGACGTTGAGTAAAATTCTGCTGCGGAGCATAGGCTGCGGAGCGGAATTTGGTGTCCGCAGCATGCTCTGTCTGTTGCGGACCAGTGGCGGACTGGTTGCGGACTCATGGCGGAATTTCTCCATTGACTTCAATGGAGATTCTAAATTCCGCAATGAAGTCCGCAGCTGTCATGCACATGTTATGTGTGCTGCGGATGCGTCTTGCTTTTTTGACATGACATTTCTTCATTCTGGCTGGACCTATGTATTTCTAGGTCTACAGCCAGACTGAGGAAGTCAATGGGGCTCCCGGAATTACGGGAGCGTTGCTAGGAGACGTCAGTAAATAGTCACTGTCCAGGGTGCTGAAAGAGGTAAGCGATCGGCAGTAACTGTTTCTGCACCCTGGACAGTGACTACCGATCCCAATATACAGCAACCTGTAAAAAAATAGAAGTTCATACTTACCGAGAACTCCCTGCTTCTGTCTCCAGTCCGGCTTCCCAGGATGACGTTTCAGTCTAAGTGACGGCTGCAGCCAATCACAGGCTGCAGCGGTCACATGGACTGCCGCGTCATCCAGGGAGGTCGGGCTGGATGCCGAAAGAGGGACGCGTCACCAAGACAACGGCCGGTAAGTATGAAATTAGTTTATTTTCACTAGGGAAAGTGCTGTCCCTTCTCTCTATCCTGCACTGATAGAGAGAAGGTAAGCACTTTGACCGCAGTCCGCAGCAGCTAGTCCGCATTAATTTACTGCACATTTTGGGCACATCCGCCGCAGAATCTGCAACGCAGATTCTGTGCGGCATTGATGCGGACAGTTGCGGAGGAAATCCGCCACGTGGGGGCATGCCCTTAGACGCACCCAGGTTTTAGACAACAGAAAATAGGAAAAAAATGATTTGTTAAAAAATTATTTATTCTGTTTCACCACATTCTGAGCGCCAAAACTTTTTTTTATATTTTTTTTATCGATTGAGCGGTGTGAGGGCTTATTTTGTTGCGGGACTAAATTATTTTATTTTTTACATTGTGCTTGGGGAAAAATGGGAAAAAGTTTGTTTTTTTTACACTCCTAAAAATGTATCTAACATTTATTTATTTTTTTTACACATTTTATTAGTTCCCCTAGGGGACTTGAACCAGCGGCCACTTGGTTACATGTGGAGTTACTGAAACAGCGTAACTACGCTGTTTCCCTAACTCCCATAGTAGTGAATGGCAGTTACGGAAGCAGCGTAGCATGCGAGCTATGCTGTTTCCGTAACTACTGTTGAGTTGTATGGGAGTTACGGAAAACGCGTAGCTCCGCGAGTAATGCTGTTTCAGTAACTCCACATGTAATCAAGTGGCCGGGAGAGTACAGAAAGCTAGAACGGGGTTTAGGGGGCCCTGTTCTAGAGATAGGTGCGGCTCCCAGAGGTGGGACCTGCAGGATATGTCATAAATGTCCATCATAGAAAAACCCCTATAAATGCCACGGTCGCTATTGACCACGACATTTAACTAGTTAAATGGGTTTGCCATAAAACACATTTATCCCCTATACACAGAAAAGGGGCTACATGTCAGATCGCTGGGGGTCCGACCGCTGGGACCCCCAGCAATAAGGAGAACAGGGGAGCGAAAGTCACCCAGAGCGCTACATGAGAAGCCTATACTTCCGGGTTCTGTGTCCGGCTTATCTGTTCCGCAGCTCTATAGAGATCAACGGAGAGCCGCTCGCGCATGCGCAGAAGAATCTCATTCATCTCTATGGAGCTGCCGGACACAGAATGTGGAAGTCACAGCTTCTAATTCAGCGCTCTCGGTAACTTTCGGTCCCCGTTCTCCTTATCGGTCACACATGTATCCCCCATCCTGTGGATAGGGGATACATGTGTTTTAAGGCACAAGCCCTTTAAACTACCAGGAACTGCGAAATTGCTGTTCCTGGCCGTTATAGCAGCGTGTTAGAAGCTGACACCTGCAGTGTATGGAGCGGGCTCAGCGCGTGAGCCTGTTCCATACATCATCCCCCTCCAGCTCCATGATGTGACAGCACGTCATGGGTCGGGAAGGGGTTAAGTAATCAAGCGGTCATGGCGCCCGGCGATGCTGGGTCCCTTGACTGCGGACTATAAGACGCAGGGACTTTTTAGCAAGATTTATTCTTGCTAAAAACTGCGTCTCATAGTCCGATAAATACGGTATATGGTTATAATATTAATAACCTTATCCAAAATGTTACAGGATTTTGCCTGACAAGTTTACTATTAACCTTCTCATTTTATAAGTTACTGAAAATAGTCTTTCATTCCTATTTATTTTTATAGAAAAATCAGATTAAAGGGGTGTTAGAATCCTTCTATCTGGAGCAAGTGATTGCATATTGCCAGGATATGCCATTACTTTCTGATCATTGGGGGTACACACTCAGAGACCCCTAACGATCATGAATTTTTCACTGCATAGTATCATTCCAGTCCAGGCGCGGTGCAGTAAACTGCAACTCAGCCCCATTCCGGTGTCAGTACCTGCACGGCAGCCGTTCATTCTACCAGTTGTTGAGGATTCCAAAGTTAGGATTCCTACCGAATAGCAAGATACGGCATATCCTAACGGTATTCAGTCACTTGCTTAGGTGGAATAGGTTAATAGCACAGTGTAAAAGTGGAAATGGCCTATGCCAAGCTGCTTTTTACCTGTCATGCCTGACAGTGTGGTTGCTACAGATGCCCTGCCTAACAACCACAGTCTTTTCAATTGAGTTGTCAGTGTAACATGTACCTAGCAACCAGTGTGTCTCATGTTATTCTGGTCTTCAGCTCAATAAAATGTGTTCTCACTGAACAAACACAGGCTGAGAGGGCAAAAACACTTAATTTTAAGAAGGCCAATTTCCCCAGGATGAGGGCTGCAATTCAGGACATAGACTGGGAAGAACTAATGTCAAATAATGGTACAAATGATAAAAGGGAGATTTTCAAATCTACTTTGGGTAATTATACTGCAAAATGTATTCCTATAGGCAACAAGTATAAACAAATAAAATTAAACCCCACATGGCTTACACCTTCTGTAAAAAGTGAAATACATGATAAAAGAAAGGGCATTTGAAAAATAAAAATCTAAGGGTACAGCTGTAGCTTTTGTAAATTATATAAAGAGCTTAATAAAATCTATAAAAAGGTAATAAAATCAGCAAAAATACTAAATGAAAGGCAAGTGGCAAAGGATAGTAAAACAATTCCCCAAAAAATCTTCAAGTATGTAAATAAGAAAAAGCCAAGGTCTGAACATGTAGGACCCCTAAATAGTGGTAATGGGGAGTTGGTCACAGGGGATCAAGAGAAGGCAGAGTTACTAAATGGGTTCTTTAGCTCTGTATATACAACAGAAGAAAGAGCAGCTGATGTAGCCAGTGCCAGTGCTGTTAATATATCAGTTGATATACTGAATTGGCTGAATGTACAGGGTGGGCCATTTATATGGATACACCTAAATAAAATGGGAATGGTTGGTGATATTAACTTCCTGTTTGTGGCACATTAGTATATGGGAGGGGGGAAACTTTTCAAGCTGGGTGTTGACCATGGCGGCCATTTTGAAGTCGGCCATTTTGTATCCAACTTTAGTTTTTTCAATGGGTAGAGGGTCATGTGACACATCAAACTTATCGAGAATTTCACAAGAAAAACAATGGTGTGCTTGGTTTTAACGTTACTTTATTCTTTCATGAGTTATTTACAAGTTTCTGACCACTTATAAAATGTGTTCAAAGTGCTGCCCATTGTGTTGGATTGTCAATGCAACCCTCTTCTCCCACTCTTCACACACTGATAGCAACACCGCAGAAGTAATGCTAGCACAGGCTTCCAGTATCCGTAGTTTCAGTTGCTGCACATCTCGTATCTTCACAGCATAGACAATTGCCTTCAGATGACCCCAAAGATAAAAGTCTAAGGGGGTCAGATCGGGAGGCATTTCTTCTGCGGTGTTGCTATCAGTGTGTGAAGAGTGGGAGAAGAAGGCTGCATTGACAATCCGTTTCTGACCTGGCTGTGTCCATTTGTAAGTTCGGTGTTAAAATAAAATAAATGTACACAAGGCCCCGGGACCAGATGGGTTACACCCAAGAGTTCTTAAAGAGCTTAGTTCAGTTATTTCTGTCCCCCTCTTCATAATTTTCGGAGATTCGCTAGTGACTGGTATAGTGCCAAGGGATTTGCGAAGGGCAAATGTGGTGCCTATTTTCAAAAAGGGCTCTAGGTCTTCCCCGGGTAATTATAGACCAGTAAGCTTAACATCCATCGTGGGGAAAGTGTTTGAGGGGCTTTTGAGGGACTATATACAGGATTATGTGACAAAAAATAGTATTATAAGTGACAGACAGCACGGTTTTACTAAGGGCAGAAGCTGTCAAACCAACCTGATTTGTTTTATGAAGCGGTGAGCAGAAGCCTAGACAGAGGGGCCGCTGTGGATATAGTGTTTTTGGACTTTGCAAAGGCATTTGACACTGTCCCTCATAGATGTCTAATGGGTAAATTAAGGACTATAGGTTTAGAAAATATAGTTTGTAATTGGATTGAGAATTGGCTCAAGAACCGTATCCAGAGAGTTGTGGTCAATGATTCCTACTCTGAATGGTCCCCGGTTATAAGTGGTGTACCACAAGGTTCAGTGCTGAGACCACTGTTATTCAACTTATTTATTAATGATATAGAGGATGGGATTAATAGCACTATTTCTATTTTTGCAGATGACACCAAGCTATGTAGTATTGTTCAGTCTATAGAAGATGTTCGTAAATTGCAAGCGGATTTGAAAAAACTAAGTGTTTGGGCATCCACTTGGCAAATTAAGTTTAACTGGTTGCCGACACAGGACGAGAATGCTCGTCTTGAGCAGTGAGTACTTAGGACGAGCATTCTCGTCCTATGTGACAGCCGTCTCTGCGGGCGATCGAGAGCGGGGCAACGGCTGTAATACACAGCCACGGCCCCACTCTGACAGCAGAGAGGAGAGAAACATCTTCTCTCCGCCGTTAACCCTTTGAACGCCGCGATGAAAGCTGATCGCGGCGTTCAAGGAGGGGAGACTTCACTTTGATCGCATCACAGAAGGTAACTGTGATGTGATCAAAGCCCACAACTCATATGGCCAGACAGCCCAGGGTCCATTGAAGGACCCCAGGGCTGTCTTAACATATTTCCTGTTGTTAGGGCATACTGAGGTATGCCCTAACAACTGCCTGTGTACGATCAGTAACAGGCTAATGTACTGGCATATAGATCTATGCCAGTACATTGCAGTTACAAAACCAAAATCAAAATGATGAATCCCTTTATGGGATTAAAAGAAAAAAAGTTAAATGAATGTAAAAAAAATTAAATGATAAATAAATAAATAAAAAGTAAAAAAATACACAGAAACACACATTTTTTTATAATAAATAAACTTTTTCAAATATACGTCCCAAAACATGAAATAATATAGACATATTTGTTATCGCCACAACCGTAAGAACCTGTACAACAAATGTATAACATTATTTATGATGATCGGTGTATGGTGTAAAAAAATAAATATTAAAACTGCTGTGGAACTGCTTTTTTTCTACAATTTCGCCAAAATAAAAATTTATAGACGTTAAACGATAATGTATTTGTACCAAAAAATGGTACCTACTTAAAGTACAACTCGTCCCGCAAAAAACAAAGTCTCATACAACTACGTCGTACAAAAAATAAAAGAGTTATGAGCGTCGGGATGCAAAGAGGGAAATCTAAAAAAAATGCTCTGTCCTCAAGGCCAAAATTGGCCATGTCCTTAAGGGGTTAATGTAGATAAATGTAAAGTTATGCATCTGGGTACCAACATTCTGCATGCATCATATGTCCTAGGGGGAGCTATACTGGGGGAGTTACTTTTGAGAAGGATCTGGGTATGCTTGTAGATCATAAACTAAATAACAGCATGCAGTGTCAATCAGCTGCTTCTAAGGCCAGCAAGATATTGTCGTGTATAAAAAGAGGCATGGACTCGCGGGACAGGGATATAATCTTACCACTTTACAAAGCTTTAGTGAGGCCTCATCTAGAATATGCAGTTCAGTTCTGGGCTCCAGTTCATAGAAAGGATGCCCTCGAGTTGGAAAAAATACAAAGAAGAGCAACGAAGCTGATAAGGGGCATGGAGAATCTAAGTTATGAGGAAAGATTAAAAGAATTAAACCTATTTAGCCTTGAAAAAAGACGACTGAGGGGGGACATGATTAACTTATATAAATATATGAATGGCCCATACAAAAAATATGGTGAAATCCTGTTCCATGTAAAACCCCCTCAAAAGACAAGGGGGCACTCCCTCCGTCTGGAGAAAAAAAGGTTCAATCTGCAGAGGCGACAAGCCTTCTTTACTGTGAGAACTGTGAATCTATGGAATAGTCTACTGCAGGAGCTGGTCACAGTAGGGACAGTAGAGGGCTTTAAAAAAGGGCTTAGATAATTTCATAGAACGAAAAAATATTCGCTCCTATGTGTAGAAATTTTTCTCTTCCCTTTCCCATCCCTTAGTTGAACTTGATGGACATGTGTCTTTTTTTAACCGTACTAACTATGTAACTATGAATGGAGGAAGGAAAAGGATGCCTGGCATAACCTGAATCACACTTGTTTACATCTCTTACTGCTGAATTAACCAATTAAAAAAATACAAGAAGAAGGGGGAGTTCTATAATAATAAAGGGATTTTTTTTGTTCGCTTTGTACTTTGAACTTAATATCAAATTGTTCAAGTCAAACTGTGACGTCATGGTTTTCTTTTTTGTTCATGGGACAATAGGAAGACTATGTAATAAATACATAAATAAATGAAGTGAAAACCTTTGACTTAAAGGGATAAGTGATAAGAAAGTGTTAGAATATGAAAATGCCATATTGGATCCAAAAAGACATGTTAACTTTAACCCCTTCCCGACATTTGTCATAAGTATACGTCATGGAAAGCCAGTGCTTCCCGCAAAATGTTGTATACTTACGACAAATGCATGGCACCGGCTAAGAAGCTGAGTCGGTGACATCATCCCCGGATGTCAGCTGTATCTTACAGCTGACATCCTGCTGTAACAGCGGGGACCAAAGTTAGCGTAGATCCCCGCCATTAACCCCTTAAATGCAGCCGTCAAAAGCGATCGCTGCATTTAAAGAGGCTCTGTCACCAGATTTTGCAACCCCTATCTGCTATTGCAGCAGATAGGCGCTGCAATGTAGATTACAGTAACGTTTTTATTTTAAAAAAACGAGCATTTTTGGCCAAGTTATGACCATTTTTGTAGTTATGCAAATGAGGCTTGCAAAAGTCCAAGTGGGTGTGTTTAAAAGTAAAAGTCCAAGTGGGCGTGTATTATGTGCGTACATCGGGGCGTTTTTAATACTTTTACTAGCTGGGCGCTCTGAAGAGAAGTAACATCCTCTTCTCTTCAGAACGCCCAGCTTCTGACAGTGCAGATCTGTGATGTCACTCACAGGTCCTGCATTGTGACGGCCACATCGGCACCAGAGGCTACAGTTGATTCTGCAGCAGCATCAGCGTTTGCAGGTAAGATCGACTTACCTGCAAACGCTGATGCTGCTGCAGAATCAACTGTAGCCTCTGGTGCCGATGTGGCCGTCACGATGCAGGACCTGTGAGTGACGTCACAGATCTGCACTGTCAGAAGCTGGGTGTTCTGAAGAGAAGAGGATGTTACTTCTCTTCAGAGCGCCCAGCTAGTGAAAGTATTAAAAACGCCCCGATGTACACACATAATACACGCCCACTTGGACTTTTACTTTTAAACACACCCACTTGGACTTTTGCAAGCCTCATTTGCATAACTACAAAAATGGTCATAACTTGGCCAAAAATGCTCGTTTTTAAAAAATAAAAACGTTACTGTAATCTACATTGCAGCGCCTATCTGCTGCAATAGCAGATAGGGGTTGCAAAATCTGGTGACAGAGCCTCTTTAAGGTGTTTGCAGCTCATCGACACCCCAGCAATGAAATCGCCGGGGTGTCGGTGGCTGCAATGGCAACCGGAGGCCTAATACTGGCCTCCCTGTCTGCCTAGCATGGAAAACTTCCAGCCCCCGCCCTGAAAGTCTTCCGTAGCCGCCGGCAAGATGGCGCCGGCTCAGGAGATGAGCCAGTGTCATTAGCGGTGGATATCAGCTGTATGTTACAGCTGACATCCACCTGTAATGGCAGGAACCGGAGCTAGCTCCGATCCCTGCCATTAACCCATCAGGTGCAGCGATCGGATGCGATCGCTGCATCTTTGTGGTTGCTAGCAGATCGCTAGCTGTACCCTGCAATCGCACGACTGCCGACTGCTATTATGACAACAGAAGACCTAACAATGGCCTCCTGTTTGCCATTACGGTAAATTAGGCAGATCTAATACATTGCAGTACGTAGGTAGTGCAATGTATTAGAAAAAAAAATTTGACAGTTGGACCTTCAAGTCCCCTAGTGGGACTAAAGTAAAGTGTAAAAAAAGTGAAAAAAAAAAAAGGTGAAAAATAAGTTGTAAAAAATATAATAAAAGTAAAAACACAATTGCCCTTTTTCCCTTATCAAGTCCTTTATTATTGAAAAAAAGAAATAAACCATACATATTTGGTAGCGCCGCAACCGTAACGGCCTAAACTATAAAAATATTATAGTATTTGTTCCACGCGGTGAATGGCGTAAAAAACAAACGTAATAAATAATGCCAAAATTTCTGGTTTTTGGTCACTTTGCCCTACAAAAATTGAAATAAAAAGTGATCAAAAAGTCGCATGTATCAAAAAATGGTGCCTATAAAAACTATAGCTCATCTTACAGCTCCTATACAGCTCCGTCGACAAAAAAATTAAAAAGTTCAAAATACATTCTTTTTCCAAAAGTAATTTTATTGTGCAAAAAGTTGTAAAACATAAAAAAGTGCTATAAATTAGGTATCGCCAGAATCGTACTGACCCGTAGAATAAATTAACATGTAATTTATAACGCATGGTGAACGCTGTATAAAAAAACCCTAAAAAAACTATGCCAGAATTGCTGTTTTTTGGTCACTTTGCCTCTCAAAAAATAGGATAAAAAGTGATCAAAAAGTCGCATTTACCCCAAAATGGTACCAATAAAAACTACAGCTTGTCCTGCAAAAAAACAGCCCGCATACCACTTAGTCTATGAAAAAATAAAAATAGTTAAGTCTCCAATAAGTCAGGAACCACCTGACTATGCCCCTGATGTACTCTGACCAGCTCACATATGCCCCACATTATAAACGGAAACACCAGTAAGACTCCAAACAAAACTATTACCAAGCAAAATCTACGCTTCAAAAGCCAAATGGCGCTCCCACCCATGTGAGCCCTACAGTGTGCCCAAACAGCAGTTTACTTCCACATATATGGCATCGCCATACCTGGGAGATGCCTTTTAACTATTTTTGGGGTGTGTGTCTACAGTGGCATAAGCTGGGCACGACATATTTGCCACTGAATTGGCATATCTGGGGAACAATTTTAATTTTTACTTTGCACCATCCGCAGCGCATTCATTTATGGAAAAGACCTGTGGGGTGAAAATGCTCACTATACCCCTTAATAAATGCCTTGAGGGGTGTAGTTTCTAAAATGGGGTCACTTCTGGGGGGTTTCTTTTATTATTTCCCATCTGAGCCTCTGCAATTGTGAAAAAATTCTGTGTAAATCGCCAAATTAGGCCTCAATTTCGCATGGTACTGTCTCACGCCTGAGCCCTGTCAAATGTCCAGTCAATAGATTAGGGCCATATGTAGGGTGATTCTAAAACCGGGAAACACAGCATAATAATAAGAGAGATGTCTTGTTATGGTGGCACAAGCTGGGCACCACATATTGGCATATCTATGGAAAAAAATCCCATTTTCGCTCTGCAATATCGATAGCACACCAATTTCTGCCAATCACCTGCAGGGTTAATATGCTCACTACACCCCTAGGTGAATACCTTGAGGGGCGTAGTTTCCAAAATGGGGTCACTTCTGGGGGGATCCACTGCTTTGGTCCCACAGGGACTTTGCAAATGCGACATACCGCCCAGAAGCCAATCCAGCAATACACTGTGTGTCTCCAGTGGCACAAGCTGGAGAAAAGGGAAAAATTTTAATTTTTACTTTGCACATTCCGCAACGCAGTCATTCATGGAAAAGGCCTGTGGGATGAAAATGCTCACTACACCCCTTAATAAATGACTTGAGGGGTGCAGTTTCCAAAATGGGGCCACTTCTCTACAGTTTCTTTTATTATTTCACATCAGAGCCTCTGCAATTGTGATCCAATACTTTGCAAATTGCCAAATTAGGCTTTAATTTTACATGGTACTCTTTCACTCCTGAGCCTGGTCGAATGTCCAGGCAAAATATTAGGGCCACATGTAGGGTGTTTCTAAAACCGGAAAACAGAGCATAATAATAAGAGAGCGGTCTTGTTATGGTGGCACAAGCTGGACACAACATATTGACATATCTATGGAAAAAAAATCACATTTTCACTCTGCAACATCGAGTGCACACCAATTTCTGCCAATCACCTGCGGGGTTAATATGCTCACTACACCCCTAGGTGAATACCTTGAGGGGTGTAGTTTCCAAAATGGGGTCACTTCTGGGGGGGATCCACTGTTTTGGTCTCACAGGGACTTTGCAAATGCGACATAGCGCCCAGAAACCAATCCAGCAAAATCTGTACTCCAAAAGCAAATGGCGCTCCTTCCCTTCTGAGCCGTACTCTGTGTCCAAACAGCAGTTTATGACCACATATGGGGTATTGCCGTACACAGGAGAAGTTGCTTTACAAGTCTTGGGGTGCTTTTTTTTCATTTATTTGTTGAGAAAATTAAAAATGTTCAGCTAAAACTACGTCTTATTGAAGATAAAGGATTTTTTTTTATTTTCACTGCCCAATTCTAATAAAATCTATGAAACACCTGTGGGGTCAAAATGCTCACTAAACCCCTAGATTAGTTCCTCAAGGAATGTAGTATCACAAATAGAGTCCCTTTTGAGTAGTTTCCACTGTACTGGTACCTTAGCGGCTTTGCAAAGGCGACATGGTGTCAAGAAACCAATCCAGCAAAATATGTGCTCTGCTGTGCGACATGGCCTCCGAAAACCATTCCTGCTAAATTTTAGCTCCAAAAGCCAAATGGCGCACTTTCCCTTCTAAGCCCTGCCGTGTGTCCAAACAGCCGTTTATTACCACATATGGGGTATTGTTTTACAAATTTTGTGGTGCTTTTTCTCCTTTAGTACTTGTGGAAATGAGAAGAAATTAGCTAAACCTACATTTTCTTTGAAAGAATGTAGATTTCCATTTTCATGTACTACTTCCAATAATTTCTGCAATAAACCTGTAGGGTCAAAATGCTGACTATACCTCCTAGATAATTTCCTTAAGGGGTGTAGTTTCCCAAATGGGGTCACTTTTGGGGGATTTCCACTGTTTTGGCACCGCAAGAGCCCTTCAAACCCAACATGGTGCCTAAAATATATTCTAATAAAAAGGAGGCCCAAAATCCACTAGGTGCTCCTTTGCTTCGGAGGCCGGTGCTTCAGTCCATTAGCACACTAGGGCCACATGTGGGATATTTCCTAAAAGTGCGTTTCTCTGGTAAAACTTTGTGTTACAAAAAAAATGGATTAAAAATGAATTTCTGCAACAACTAAAAATGAAATTTGTAAATTTCACCTCTACTTTGGTTTAATTCCTCTGAAACGTCTAAAGGCGTTCTAAGCCGTGCAACGTCCTAGAAAAATAAAAGGATGTTCAAAAAACGATGTCAATCTAATGTAGACATGTGGGGGATGTTAATTAGCGACTATTTTGTGTGGTATAACTGCCTGTCTTACAAGCAGATACATTTAAATATAGAAAAATGCTAATTTTTGAAATTTTTCGCTACATTTTGGTGTTTTTTACATTTAAATACTGAATGTATCAAGCAAATTTTGCCAGTAACATAAAGTCCAATGTGTCACACGAAAACAATCTCAGAATTGCTTGGATAGGTTAAAGCATTCCGAAGTTATTTCCACATAAATTGAAACATGTCAGATTTGAAAAATGAGGCTCTGTCAGGAAGGTCAAAAGTGGCTAAGGAGGGAAGGGCAGGGGCGTAGCTATGGGGGGCAGGCGGGACATTTGCCCCGGGCGCAACTAGATGGTAGGGAAGGGGGGGGGCGCCGCAGAGCAGCTGATCGCTGCTGATAGGCGCCCTGTATGTTGGACACATGCAGCAGCTTTAGGAAGAGCCAGGAAATCACACAGCGACGTTCTGACTGGGGTCTGTGACGGCCAGGGAGTGGACCAGTCCAGTCACCTTACCTGTCACCTGACCTCACGTCAGTGACATGAGGTCAGATGACTCAGGTCAGGGGACTGGACTGGTCCACTCCCGTTCTGCACCCTCCCAGCATGTAGCGGGCGCCACTGGGCTCTCCTTCTACTCTGTGCTCTGCTGTTACACACACAGAGTAAGTAACAGCCGAGAAGCAGAGGAGGAAGCTCCGCCCACAGCCTGTCCTGAAAGAAACTTGTGATCCTGCCAGCAAGGAGACATGGTGAGTGTCTGTGTGTGTATATGTGTGTGTAGTGTGTATACAGTATGTGTCTCTGTGTTTGTATGTGTATATGTTACAGTGTGTGTGTGTGTGTGTGTGTGTGTGTGTGGGTGTGTGTGTGTGTGTGTGTGTGTGTGTGTGTCTGTGTCTCTGCATGTGTTTGTCTCTTGTATCTACTACATTATCTGTACTCAGAGAGTTATCACTGTGTTATCTGTGCTGTTACATAGGACTGCAGGTAACACTACTACATTATCTGTACTCAGGGAGTTATCACTGTGTTATCTGTGATGTTACATAGGACTGCAGGTAACACTACTACATTATCTGTACTCAGAGAGTTATTACTGTGTTATCTGTGATGTTACATAGGATTGCAGGTAACATCTACTACATTATCTGTACTCAGAGAGTTATCACTGTGTTATCTGTGGTGCTACATAGGACTGCAGGTAACATCTACTACATTATATGTACTCAGAGGGTTATCACTGTGTGTTATCTGTGATGTTACATAGGACTGCAGGTACCATCTACTACATTATATGTACTCAGAGAGTTATCACTGTGTTACCTGTGTTGCTACATAGCACTGCAGGTAACATCTACTACATTATATGTACTCAGAGAGTTATCACTGTGTTATCTGTGGTGTTACATAGGACTACATGTAACACTACTACATTATATGTACTCAGAGAGTTATCACTGTGTTATCTGTGGTGTTACATAGGACTGCAGGTAACATCTACATTATCTGTACACAGAGAGTTATCACTGTGTTATCTGTGGTGTTACATAGGACTGCAGGTGACATCTACTACATTATCTGTACTCAGTTATCACTGTGTTATCTGTGGTGTTACATAGGGCTGCACGTGAAATCTACAACAATATCTGTACTGTGCATATATGTGCCTATGTGGGTATATATGGGTCTGTTTGTGAATGTGTCTTTTTGCTTGTATATTTGTGCCTTTTATGTATTTGTATATGTCCCTGTCTGTGTATTTATCTGCCGGTGTGTGTGCGTATATGTGTCTGTACGTCTATATATTTACCTGTATGTATGTATATTTGCCTGTATGTCTAAATATCTATCTTTATGTATGTACAGTATATATGTTCCAGCGTGTCCAAATATGTGGTTAATTTTTGGTTTGTGTAGGGGCGGCAATAGAGAGTCTCGCACAGGGCGCCATCCAAGCTAAGGCCGGCCCTGGCTGTCACCAACCCTAGTCAGAAGGAACTCCGCCGCATGACCTCCTCGGCTCTTCCGATAAGTCACACCAGGCAGAGCGGAGAGTGGTAGCGGTAGGTAGTACAAGGCGGGAGTGTGGCGCTATTTAAAAGGGGGGGGGGGGAATGTGGCACTATTTACAAGGGGGGAGTGTGGCGCTATTTACAATTGGGCAGCGAACTGTGTGTGGCACTATCTACAAGGGGGGAAGCAGGCTGTGTGTGGCGCTATATACAAGTGGGGCTGTGTGGCGCTATTTACAAGGGGCGCTGTGTTTGCGCTATCTACAAGGGGGGATGTGTGTGGCACTATCTACAAGAGAGGGGTTGTGTGTGGCGCTATCTACAAGGAGGATGTGTGTGGCACTATCTACAAGGGGGGCTGTGTGTGGTGCTATCTACAGGGGGCTGTGTGTGTGCTATCTACAAGGGGGGATGTGTGTGGCACTATCTACAAGGGGGGCTGTGTGGCGCTATTTACAAAGGGGGCTGTGTGCGCGCTATCTACAATGGGGGATGTGTGTGGCACTATCTACAAGAGAGGGGCTGTGTGTGGCACTATCTACAAGGGGGGCTGTGTGTGGCGCTATCTACAGGGGGCTGTGGGTGTCCTCTTTAATTTATTTTCTTTTAATTAATTTTTATGTTAATTACATTATATAACTATGTCGCTTGTAAAATGTAGAAATGCTTTTATGCTCGAGTTACGTTAAAAAAATAGTGAAAAAAAAAATTACACCTCATTGATTGGTAGAGAAAGCAAACATGTCGAGGGGGAAGGAGATGTCGGGAAATAAGTTGGGGGGGGGGCGCCAATCTGAATCTTTGCCCAGGTGCAGGAGAACCTAGCTACGCCTCTGGGGAAGGGGTTAATGGAGCTGAGCAAATGTACCAGTCACAGCCACATACAAGAAGTTGTGCATATGATTGTAGCACCACAGCCCCTTGCTGGTTGTGGGGGCCCTGGGGATCACACAATAACCACCAATAACATATTAACCCCATAAGGATGCAACTATTTTGTTAATGTTGATATGAGGTGTATTTACATTTACCAATTCCGCCAACAGCGATAATTATTACGTCTGCACCATCGTCAAAGATTAACTATAAAATATAGTTATATCATTTATCATAGATATTTTTGTGCATTTATACTGGACAATCATTAACGTGATCATTAGCAAAGGAATGGGTGGCAGGGAAAAATGCGCAGTGAATTGGGGCATTTGCTTACTTAATGGACCCAGCTACCAAAGGAAGGGTATCAGATTCTGCATGGAATTCTGTCCGAAAGTCCACACCAAATCGTGTTTAATTTGGTGCAGAAATTTGGCCTGATTTCCTACTGCGGAGAACAGCATGGGGGGGCCATACTCACCTTCCTGGAGCTCCCATAGCACGATTGGCTGCATTGGTCACATGCGAAGAAATGTCATCCCAGGAGGCTGGCTACATGGATACCAGCCAGGTGAGCCGGGACAATTCGCTACTAGAGTGCCAGGGGAGGTGAGTAAGGTTTTTTTTTTATTTTAAAGTGGAAAAAGGTTTTTTATTTTCTGCTTGCAGTTTTTGCTATTCCACACTTAACATTTGCCATTTTTGCGGATTTACATTTTCCCACTGAACTTAGTGGGGAAAATCAGCAACAGATACGCAATCTTTCCACAGCATAAAATGACATGATGTGGATTAAATCTTCAACGCAGGTCAATTTCTGACAGAATGTGGATGAGATTTTTACAAAATCTTATCTACTTTCCTGCTACTGTAATACGATGCAGATTTTCCATCTACAAATCCGGACGTAAAACCTCCAGCAATTCCGCTATGTGTGTACATAGCACAAGAAGTGCTAAGGAGCATAAATGGCTGACACAGGAATAAAACAACTCACAGTGATAATAGCACAATTAAGTTCTAAATTGTTCACCATAGGTCCACTTCATGGTTGAACTAGCCCACCAGAATACACCGATCCTTTGGTGGCCCCAGGCTCTGACACAATAATGGACCCTTAATAAAAGAGAACCCCAAGACAGAAGAAAATAACAATTGGTGCTGACTTTGGAGCCAGTCACTTGCCACAAGGGGCTATTTCTTATGGGTTTATTTACACACATTTATTTTAATATGTGCTGTGTGCAATAAAAAAACAAAGATAATGTTGAAATGAAAGGTGGACGTACAAATGTTCTGTATAGATGGAGGATGCACCCTCAGAATTACTTCTTCTGGTGAGTCCAAGGATCCCCAGTCTAATTCTGAAAACGTTGTGTTTTGCAAAAACTGTTTTTTATTAAGTTTAAACAATTGGAAAAGAAAGTCATCCCAAACAGGTAAATTGTCTGGAGTCGGTAATGATAAAGGCAATAATATGGCAATATAAGTGAAGCCATTTCAGCTATATATCCAGAAAGCCGGAGAGTTCTCTTCAAAGACTTTGAGGTACAAAATAACATAATCGCTATGGGAATAAGAGGTATATAGAAGGTGGGAAAGGGAATAGGCGAGTATATTCTGAACGCATGGACATCCTAGCGCAGTAAAAACCCACAACCACACAGTAAAGTCCTATAGATATCAAGGGATCAGACCAGCAATTTGTTGTTTTATATACTAGGTTGTGCGGCCAAAACAGGATTTTAGTTTCAGTCTGACATGTGTTGGTTGGAGATTAATGAATCTTCCGCACAGTTTTAAAAATGGAGTCACTCTCTTTTTATTACATAATGAGGCCTCCACCCAAACCATGTCGGAATAGAAAGAAAAGCATGTCCAGAAAGATACGTAGGGTGTGAGAGAACGTCCCTATCCAATATTTCACAACCTACAAACAAGCGCTAACAGGCAAAGTGTATAATCAAAGTGTTCACATATAAACAACCAATATAAAAAATATGAAGAGGCAGAGCATATCATACACTGAAGCAGAAAATAGGCTGGTTGTATGTTATACACAAACAGCAAGTAAGTATAAGAATAGTAATAATAAAGTGCATTGGTGCATTAGATACATGAAGTGGGACTGTAGTTCATAAAAGGAAAGTATATACACACGATTAGAGGCGAAACCCTAACCAATAGTACATAGTAACGATCAGTTCACAAAGATGATCTCTCCTCACCAGCATCGCATTCAAGGGCAAAAATTATATACAGATCAATCTATTGATCGCACTTAAAGCGCGTTTCGCAGTTACTTTTTTAGAGAGACATATTGTAGAATTGCCTTGTGTGCAGCTGGAGAAATTTAAAAAAGCGAATAAATTTTTTTCCAATCTAGAATGCGGCTAAATAATTCCCATTCCAACGTGTTCGGACAAAAGGGCCATAGGTGATCTGACACAAATTTTCTTATCAGTATTCAAAAGGAGTGTATGAGTGAGCATAACCATAGATAATTTAAGAGGTCTGCATGAGAAGAACCATATTTCTAGTAGGTGTGGTTAGAGGAATTTCCAATGAGGAAACCTCTATGAGGGGATATGTCAGCACTGTATGTTATTTTGAACGTAATTTCTTGCAACTGTCATGTCGCCATCGCAACGCGACCACATTAATTAAAATAAAACCACCATGTTTTGGTGTCACAATATTCTGAGAGCCATAACATTTTTATTTTTTCGTCAACGAAGTTCTGAGAGGGCTTGTTCTTTGCAGTTTATATTGATGTTTTAATTGCTACCATTTTGTGGTAAATGCGACTATTTGATCACTTTTTATTTCCGCTTTTTGGGAGGCGGGTTGAACAAAAAGCATAAATTCTGGCATTCTTTTTTATTTACATTTTTATGGTCTACGCTCTGCAGGTTAAGTTAGTTATCATTTTATAGTTTGAGTCGTTTTGGATGCGGCAATACCAATTATGTATAGTTTTTTCTTTATAATTTTTGACATAATAAAGCATTTTTATTGGGGAAAAAAAGTTATTTTGTGTTTGATTCTATTTTACCTTTTGTTTTAAATTTTTAGGAACTATATTGAACTTTTTTTAAAAAAATTAAAAATTCTGTCCCATTATGGGACTAGACTATGTGATCTGATGATCGCTCATATAATACACTGAAATAATTCTGACGGGCATCGCAGGGGCTATTAGGCTTCTCCCTCTACTCCATGGGAAATGTGGATTTTCACATGACTTCCTCTCTCTTCAGTCTATAAAAGCTATAAAAAGAGTGGTAGGACAGACCCAATGCTCACTAGTACTTTTCTTTTTTTTCCCCTTAAAACCAAGGGATGGTGATGGATAAGCACTGTCTCTGGATGTAGGGGTTTGATAATGTGAACATAGATCAAGAAGGGGGCTCCATTTTGAGTGTTGCGTCATCACTTCTATGTACAATAAATACACTGTGATAGCATTTGATATTGTCGGAATAGTATCGCAACTCCAGCACTTTTGGCCTTACTATAGATACAGATCCATTAAAGCTGCTTTAACATTTATAGAAGAGGAGGAAGGACAGGTGAGGTTGGTTATCCCCAAGGGCTTTCCCCAAAAAATAGAGGGGATGCAATAGCTACCCTTCATGCCACTCTTCTCTCCTGCAAGGGTTGCGTATGGTCAAAAAGTGTTCTCCTTTATCTGAATGGGGAGCATGTGGGAGTGAACCATCTCCAGTCATGAGAGACCATCTTAATTATTGTTGTGGGGCCTTCTCTCCTCTATTAAAAGATCAATGTTAAATAATGGTGATAATAATAATAATAATAATAATAATAGTAATAATAATAATAGTGGTATCATGTTTGATAATTATTATAAAAAAGTGACAAGTTTTTTTCAATACCAGTAGAAACCATCATTTTTGATTGCTGTTGTCGTATTTATGAGTTTACTGTTTTGTCAGGCACTGCAATTTACTCAGGCCACTACACATTGGTTATATCAAGCCATATCTTCTTGACCTTTGGTTAAGTTTGGACTGCCACACAATGGAAAAATTCCCCTGCACAACAAAAGAGCAGCACGGACTTGTCTGTAGAAGAATTGATTTGGAATCAGTAAAGTTCTATCACCCATCACTGTCCCCAGAGTCGGCCAGTATCTATGGTATGGAAGGTGTTACAGACAAGCTCTTTGGGTGAGTGTCACAGGAAAGACGCTCCAGTTCCCTGACGGCTTCTCATCCTGTGTCCCAGGGACACAGCCATGCTGTCTCCTTCTCTGTTTACTGATGGGGCAGATAGTAGGGCAAGGAGCTGCTACAGGACTCTCTAATTGCGTTATCAACAATTGATAACATCTCAAACACTTAGAGGATGTTTTGACTGTATGTGAATTACAATGTTTGTTGTTTCTCACTCCAATAATTGACATTTGATAGTGACTACTGTAATACTTAAGGGTAATTAAAGTCAGCGCCTTTTTATCCTAGGTGAATCTCTTTCTCTTCTTCATTTAGCTCCTGGGAAATTTCCTTCTACTTAACCAGTTCCTCACCAGAGTCCACTCTACACTTTCTACACACTATCATGTAACAATACACTGAAGCAAGGCATATTTTTTTTTTCCTTTTTGTTTTGGAAAAGGGTCATACAGTGAAAAGGTTAAAGAAGGACTAAAAGGTTACAGTTCAAGTACACAACATACTTACAAATATATAAAATGTCCTCAGTTTCTTTTAGTCTGTACCAAAACCATATGCGTCTTTATTTTACCATGCCATATTAGATAAGGCCAAATAACTTTTTTTGTATTTATTATGCTCAAAAGCAAAACTTTTAACTTATATATTTTTTGTATTGAAATGAAATGACATCACAGGTAAAGTGATAAAAAACAAACAAACAGGTACATGTTTTAGGTCATAGTAATAGTGCATGTCTTCGTAAATTGTTTATGTTCAGATTGTATTTTATTGATGTGAATCTGATATTACAAAAATATTTTTTAATCTAAAAACGATATATTTATAAAATCTACTTATTCATCATATTGTTTATTTATTTTGTAACAAAGTACAGTGTTGTTAAAATAGTTTACATTATTTACAGAGTTGTAACAGTATTACTTTAATTTTACTGACATAAAGAGGACCTGCCACCTCTATTTCAGTAAATTGCTACATTCCTTTTGAAATAACAATTCTGAAGCATCTTTTTTTAGAATTCTACATTGTGCCATTCCTCAGTTATTCCTACTAGAAATTTATGAATAAATTGACAACTGTGTGGAGCCAGTTGGGGGTGTGTTCCCACCTAGGCTGACAATGTCCAATATGTGCTGACAGAGTCAGACTATGTAAGGACACGAACCGTTGACAAGAAAATGCTAACACCCAGTTGTCCTTTTATTCATAAATTTCTAGGAGGAAAAACAGAGAAGTGGCACAAAGCAGAGTTCTATGAAAAGATGTTCCAGAATTGTTATTTCATGGTGAATACAAGTATTTACTAAAATAGACATGTCAGAAGAGGTGACAGGTCCTCTTTAAAGATGTCAGCTTCTGAACAGAGACCTCTGACATCATATATTAATATCGCTGTGTGATCTCTAGGACATGTTCAGTGAATTCAGGGTTCCCTGCAGATATTAACTTTTGGGGATTTGTTGTACTTTAATCTGAAAGTGATGGTAGCAGGTAATGTATATGTGAGATTCAAGAATGTCCAGGGTGGGCTCAAGGCCTTTTAGATAAAATATGGACTAAGGCTTCAAATGAGGAATGTGAAAGATGTTTTTATCAATCTATATGCTACTATTTTCTACGGCAAAGGAATAGACGTGAATTCAAGAAAATACCATCTGTGTATTATTACCCACCTTGACTTCCTAGTAAGATCCAATAAAAGTAATATTAATCTTTATTAATGATATATATTTTCCACCATGGGCTTCCTAATTCTGTTTAAGATGAAATGTTACAGCTCACTTTAATCTATGGCTCTAAAAATGGCTTTTGTCTCTATTTCATTTTACCACCGGCCTAGTGCAGTTGTTGATACATGTCATCAGAATGGACAACTGTAACGTTAATCTCAGCAGTGAAACATTCCTTGGTCTCCAATGCAGAAGCTGTAATCACTATAATCATATAAATGGTCATACAGGGATATTTAGCTGCTGGCCACATGAGAAGAAACCATACAGCATTAAAGGTTATGTATATCTTGGAATGGCATTTTTTTTTTATATATATAAAAAGGTGTATCAGTGTGATTAGTGCAACTTTCTAAATAATTTTTATAAAAAATTTGTTTTACTTTTTAAGATACATCTGCACTGTATTCTCTGTGTATAGAGAATAATAAAAAAAAGTAAAACTAATTTTTAATAAAAATTATAAAGTTACACCAAACACACTGACTGACCTATTAAAATAAAAATACCCTGCAAATGTGTACTTAGCCATTAACATGCGCTCGCTCACATGACCAAGCCTACACACAGACATGGGTGGGCAACCATGACAAAAGGGGCACATAGATTTGTTGACAAGAATAATAATGTTTGTAATGTTATTAATATTTATGTTTATTTCTTATTGATACACTTATGTGATTAATAAACTCTATACAGCGCGGTGGTTCTGTAACGCAATGGAAAATAAATACATACCGCATTTTTCGGACTATAAGATGCAGTTCTTAGCAAGAATAAATCTTGCTAAAAAGTCCCTGCGTCTTATAGTCGTCAGTCAAGGGACCCGGCAGCACCGGGCCCCCTGACCGCTCCTTACTTAACCCCTTCCCAACCTGTGATGTGCCGACACATCATGGAGCTGGAGGGGGATGATGTATGGAGCGGGCTCACACACTGAGCCTGTTCCAGACACTGCAGGTGTCAGCTTCTGACACGCTGCTCTAACGGCCAGGAACAGCAATGGAACTGTTCCTGGCCATTTAACTAATTAAATGCCGCGGTCAATAATGACCGCGGCATTTATAGTGGTTTTAACATGAATGACATTTATGACATATCCACAGGATATGTCATAAATGTCAGATAGATGCAGGTCCCACCTCTGGGACCTGCATCTATCTCTAGAACGGGGGCCCCCTAGACCCCGTTCTATCTTAGCCGGCTCCGCTGTCTCCCGGCCACTTCCTGGTTACCCTAGGGTTTTCCTTAGTTCCCCTAGGGTACTTGAACCAGCAATCATTAGATCGCTGGTACAATACATGCAATACATGGACAAGTTACGGAAACAGGGTAACTCAGCGAGTTACGCTGTTTCCGTAATTCATCCATGTATTGCATGTATTATACCAGCGATCTAATGATTGCTGGTTCAAGTACCCATGGGGAACTAATAACATGTGTAAAAAAAAAAGTTAGATACATTTTCAGGAGTGTCAAAAACTTTTTAAAGCTAAAAAAAAAAACCTTTGACCATTTTTCACCAAGCACAATGTAAAAATAAAAAAATCATAAAAATATTGGTATCGCTGCGTCCATAAAAGTCTGAAACTATTACAATATAGCATTATTTGACTCACACAGTGAACGGCGTAATTTTTTTTATTTAAAACCCCAGAATCATTGTCTTTTCGTCACCATAGCGCTAAAAAGAATGAAATAGAAAGTGATAAAAAAAAATCGTATGTACCAAAAAAATTGGGCTAATAAACACTACAGCTCGTCCCGCAAAAACGAAGCCTTCACACCGCTCAAACAGTGGAAAAATATAAGTTATGGCTCTCAGAATGTGGTGAAACTGAACAAATTATTTTTTTTAACCAAAAGTTTTTTCTTTGTAAGGGCATGACCACACGTGGCGGATTTCCTCCGCAACTGTCCGCATCAATGCCGCACAGAATCTGCGTTGCAGATTCTGCTGCGGATCTGCACAAAATGTGCAGTACATTGATGCGGACTAGCTGCTGCGGACTGCGGGAAAAGTGCTTCCCTTCTCCCTATCAGTGCAGGATAGAGAGAAGGGACAGCACTTTCCCTAGTGAAAGTAAACGATTTTCATACTTACCGGCCGTTGTCTTGGTGACGCGTCCCTCTTTCGGCATCCAGCCCGACCTCCCTGGATGACGCGCCAGTCCATGTGACCGCTGCAGCCTGTGCTTGGCCTGTGATTGGCTGCAGCCGTCACTTAGACTGAAACGTCATCCTGGGAGGCCGGACTGGAGACAGACGCAGGGAGTTCTCGGTAAGTATGAACTTATATGTTTTTTTACAGATACATGTATATTGAGATCGGTAGTCACTGTCCCGGGTGCAGAAACAGTTACTGCCGATCGCTTAACTCTTTCAGCACCCTGGACAGTGACTATTTACAGACGTCTCCTAGCAACGCTCCCGTCATTACGGGAGCCCCATTGACTTCTTCAGTCTGGCTGTAGACCTAGAAATACATAGGTCCAGCCAGAATGAAGAAATGTCATGGTAGTAAAACCAATACGCTCCGCAGCACACATAAGATCTGCGGACTTCATTGCGGAATTTTGACTCTCCATTGAAGTCAATGGAGAAATTCCGCCATGAGTCCGCCACTGCTCCGCAACAGACAGAGCATGCTGCGGACACCAAATTCCGCTCCGCAGCCTATGCTCCGCAGCGGAATTTTACGCCTTGTCTAAACGAACACTGCTAAATTAAAGTGTAAGTCAATGGACAAACGGCACCGCTGCGGATTAACGCTGCGGAGTGTCCGCAGCGGAATTTAAGTGAAATTCCGCCACGTGTGAACCCGCCCTAAAAGAAGTAAAATATGAAACTTTTTACTATTTTATGTTGTCTAAAACCTGGGTGCGTCTTATAGTCAGGTGCGTCTTATAGTCCGAAAAATCTGGTGAGTAAATATTAAAGGGGTTTTTCTAAATCCCTGCCATAAATGGGTGCCAGAGTCATGTGACGGGAGATCTTGACATGACTTCCCAGAGGATAAGCGTATGGGAGAGGCATCAGCTATGAAGTATAACTGACAGATTTTTATTTCCATACATCCGGTATAATAAAGATGTTTTCTGAAATCAACCTGGAGCTCGGAAAACCCGTTAGAGACAAAAAAAGTTTTAATTTTACATTTATATTTTATTAAGCTTTTTTTTTTTTCATTTTCCTTCAGCAGAATTTAATATCATTTTCAACATTTGTGAGGCGTCTGTTGTTTATAGGAAGAATTGAATAGTTCAATTAGGGGTGATATATTGGCGTATTTGGGCATGGAGCCTGGACACTGAGCCAGCATAATATTAGGGATTTACTCACAGTTTTATTTTGGCACACCTGACTTTCCATATAGCAATCAAATAATTAAGGATGAACAATATTTATAATATTTTCTGTATTTGTGCCCCAGTGTTAGCTGTCATCTGTGGAAACAAAAGTAACCGAACGGTCTATTGTCAAGGGCATGTTTACCACTCCTACTGGGCCTTAAGAAAGGACTTTGCTCAGGTTGACCCAATTCCCCTGTTACAAATCAAAGAATGGTCCAAAGAACATGTGGTCCTTCTCTACTACATGGTGCGGGAAATGGAGAAAAAGAACAAGTAATAGCCGCCTATGTCCAGGTATACGGTGTTTATGTCATTTCAATTATTGATTTTGGGTCTAGCTCTAATTATTCATGTCTCGTCTTTTATCACTAATTCACTCTTGTCACGTTTTTTTTATACAAATCAAGGTAGACCAGGTACTGAGGGTGGCCAGAACTGGGCAGATATCTCATTGACACCAACAGAGACTAAAATAACTGTCCATACTCGGACCTATTATGCACTGCTTACAAAATCTTACCAGCAGCAGCGTATAATTTGTGAACAACATTCTTCACTTTCCTGTAAGAAAGCATGTGCTTCAAACATATTGGAAATTCATGAACATAATTGAGGACATGATGCCACCATTCCACTCCTTCAACTCCCAATGTATCATCTGTTACCTTGTTTCTTAAAAAATTTTTTTTAAAAGTTATGCTTTCAAACTTTGTTTAAAAAAGATAAAAACAAATTGAAAAAATATTTGTCCAGGAGCAGTAACAAGCACCAGCCATCAAAAGCTCTATTTAGCACCACTATATAGTAAGATGACCAGATCCTAAAATCCATCTAGGATCAAGCCATATATGGCCAAGTTAAA
The DNA here is from genome assembly GCF_050947455.1 of Rhinoderma darwinii. NCBI lineage: Eukaryota > Metazoa > Chordata > Amphibia > Anura > Rhinodermatidae > Rhinoderma > Rhinoderma darwinii. The sequence continues at coordinate 98,275,189 of NC_134689.1, forward strand.
AGGAATCTGTCGGCAGGTTTGAGGCCTCGAAACTGCTGACAACGCTATACAGGGGAAGGCTTTGTAACGATACCTTTTATCTCGGTCATGCAAATTGTAGGACCGAGTTTAATTACCCCTACACCGCGGTTGCAAGTGCCACTCTCTGCTCTGAGTGACAGCTCTAGCGTCCAATCAGGAGACCACTAGACCCGTCACTCAGTGGGGAGGGGATGGCATCATTCCCTGAGGAGAGCCATGAAGCACCCGTGGAGCTGGGGGAATTAAACATTAATTTCTCTATCATGCCACTTGCATGACCGAGACAAAAGGTATAGTTACAATGCCCTCCCTCTCCCCTATATTTTGCTTTCAGTAGTTTTGAGGCCTCAAATCTGCTGTCAGATAGCCCCAGACATCAAATGACATTTGCCATTTCTGACAACATAAAAGCTTACTTCTGATTTTACCAAAATTGTTCTGCACCGTATGTGTATGGCTGGGTTTACATGGGCGGATATGTGCCCATAACAATCATCGATCGCCGATAATTACAGGTCGATGGGCACTTATTTAAAGGCCCTTTACATGGGCCAATGTAAATTCTTTGGGGAAGAACAATCATTAATGCGATCATTCTGTCCCCATACTGTTTACATAATGTCAGCAGAAAACCCCCTGTTTACACAGGCAGATGTGCTGCCGACAACAATAATTTTCAGGGCAACATTAAAGATTAAATCAGCGTTTGCTCGTTCACTGGCCGATCACTGCCCTGTTTACACAGGGCAATGATCGGGAATGGATAACAGAAATGTTGGACCTATTGTGGGCCAAGGAAGAAACTACCAGGATTAACATCAGTATAAATGCAAATGTTCAGTAATCAGTGAATAAATATCTCACATTATCTATGTCGTGCAAGGTAAATAAAGTCATCTAATTGCTAATTGGCTGCTATGGGTATCTGCATATCTGCTGCTTAAATGTGCATAAGTGTGACAAAATGTTGCAAGTCAGATTAAAGCCACTATTTTGTGATTTGGAGATAGGCATGAGAAATGAGAATTTATGAAATTAGTATATACACATCCTTACCTCGTATACATATCACGTTAAGTAATAAGGCAATGACATTCCATATCTACAATGTGGGCTAAATAAAAGAAACGGTAGCCGGCTGACTGTTTGCCAAATCTTTTCTAATTCATAATGTACCATGTATGCATGAATAGTTTAACATAACACCCGTAAGCCTTGAGGAACACATTACTGTTTATAATGCCTACATGTACCATTAACTGGATCTAAATTATAATATATTCCAAAATTATCAGATGTTTTATGTGAGTCTCATAGGAATGCATTGAAAGACTGACTTCCAGTCCACACTGATGACGCTGTATGATTTGGAGAGCTAGAGTGCGAGTCACGTGGGATAACCGAAGGAATGGAGCTGAGCTTATAATTCAAGAAGAAAGCTACCGGTAAGAAATTGAAGTGCATAACTATTTACCGGATGTCCATTATGAACGGACCAATCGATAAATATGCTTTCCAGAGTACATGTTTAAAGGGGTTCTCTAAAAGCTGAAGAGCATTCCCTTTATTATGATGATCGGCGGGGGTTCAAGAGGTCAGACTCCCACCAATCAAACGTTGATGGCGTATTCTAAGAATGGGTTATCAATATTTAAGTACCAGAGAACCCCCTTAATGCTCTGATCACTAAGTTCTGATGGATAAATATTTGCTGTATAATTCTTGGATCTGGAGTGCTGGGCACTACTTGATAACATATCTTGGAAACAGTGACTTTTAGGAATAAACCACTACTTGAAATCTGCATTATAAAATGTTTGAAAAATAGTCTAGTTCTCTAAATGAAGAGAATGGGTGAAGGGTTTGTTTGCGTTTTCCGTTGTGTTAATATAGGAAGGCTATGAATAATTTTGGCTTTTTTTCAAGCAGAGACTTTTTACATTATGTTCAAGGGACGTGTATACTTTTCCAAAGATTTTTTACAAACAGTTTTAGGTCTTTTGTATAAAAACTTGTGCTAGGAACACTTAGCAGCTTCCCCTTAAAAATAATCAGGTAGTCTGAAAAATTGATTTGTTTGATAGTGAATCATTTAACACCAATTCTTAGATATGAGTTCAATGCCTTGAATCAAAGCCAACATAGTAGAATTTCCCCAGTGGGACAATGTAAAAAAACAATTGCATTTTTGCTATGTTTCTAAAAACATTTTACCATTACGGTGCCAAATTTATATTATACTAAACAACCAATTACTTGTTTTCAGAGTTGTAACTTTACGCTCCGGGGCTACCATGCAAAGCCATTTATAATACTAGTGCCTTCATAGGCAGAGGAGCCTTTAAACTACTTCCACCACCGGGGGCCCAGGTGCGACTGCTACCTCTACACCCCCTGTTACTACACCTCTGCTTGCTTTCATACTATAATAAGATATAACCTCTTTGCTGATTGTATTTTGTGCTTCAGTTTAAACCTTTACATCTAATGTTCCTATTTAGAGGTTGTCCTAGGTCTATTTGTATGACCTACTTATACAGGATTTTTCCTAAGTTTAACACCTCTCTGTCTTGTCAGCACTATCTTGCTGACATACTTAAGAGATCATCCTGTACTTTTTGAACTTCTGTTTTCAAGGGCCTATCAATTTCAGTTGGAAAAATGTAGCAAATCAAACTTTAACATAAACAACAAGAATTCCAAAACGTTTTAATTCATAAACAAGAAAATCAGCAAAACAACAACTGTAAAATTATAAGAAGAAAATAAGTTACTAATGTTTTTATTCGATTTCCACTAGTGCTGGCCCAATGACAGGATGCAGACTCTATTAATGTGTCAGTACAGCAATATGGGCCCTTTAGTTGGTTTTTTTAATATAGAAAATGTAACAAATATTTTAGCTACTTAACAGGACTACTGAAGGTTAACCCAATAACAATGACATAACTCTCCTTCCTTCACTCATACTTGTTCTATACATCCTCACCTTATCCACCTCCATATTATTTCATTCTGCCAAGCCATATCTGAATCTATCCCTCATCCAACTGCTATGTAAGCCATGAATGGAGTATTCACACAGCTAAAATCCTACATTATATAGAAGACAACTACTTATACCAGCTCTCCAAAACCATACTACCAACTACAGGCTCCTAGGAATAACCTCATAATAATAAAAATAATTTAGGATTTTTCATTAATCCCAATAAAATCAACATCCTAAAGCATGACAGCAAATAAAGAAAGGATAAGGACAAATATAATAAGGGTCATGTAACATGGTATACATTTCATGTTACATATTTACTAACATTTTACTTCATTTTTACCTCAAATGCTGACAACCATGACGGTTTTAGAACAAGGGGCATGGCTTAAGCCCCCTTCACATATGTCCGGCCCTCCAATCGTGATTTTGACTTTTTTATACTAGTAGAGAATCTGATGACAAAACTGAACCTACAGTTTTCCCATGGGTACAGTTTTGTGCCCGGTGGCATCAGTTGTGACAGACATAAAAACAATGCATGAAGCGTTTTTTTTTCTCCAGCTATGGACGCCTAACCAGTGTACAACTTTGTCATCAGTAGTGTCTGGCTAAGACATAAAACTATTGGCTGGGCACAACTTATATACAGCCTATGCAGTAACTAGAAGCTGATGCCGTTTTCCTGAAAAAAATTAGAGCTCATGCACACAGCTAAGTTAGGATTCTGTACATCTTCTGTGTTGCATGGATATATAATACAGTACCCATAAGGCTATGTTCACACGGAGTATTTTGCAGGAGGAATATCTGCCTCAAAATTCTGTTTGGAAGTTTGAGGCAGATTTTCCTCTCCCTGCACGCCGATTTTCGCGGCGATTTTCGCGCCGTTTTTTCGCCCGCGGCCATTGAGCGCCGCGGGCATAAAACACAGCAAAATCCACTTTCTCTGCCTCCCATTGAAGTCAATGGGAGGTCAGAGGCGTAAACGCCCGAAGATAGGGCATGTCGCTTCTTTTTCCCGCGAGGCAGTTTTACTGCTCGCGGGAAAAAGACGCCGACGCCTCCCATTGAAGTCAATGGGAGGCATTTTAGGGCCGTTTTTGCCGAGTTTTGCGACGCTTTTTCCGCGTCAAAAAACTCGGCAAAATACTCCGTGTGAACATAGCCTAATAAAGCTTTATGGGGCAATACTGTTTTTACTGTATGTTTCCATTCTCATGTGCAATTTTCTATCATATGGGGACACTGCTTTGTGCATGAAGCCAAAAGATGGATAAATATGGCAGCCTACAGTTATTGCACAGACTTTTCTGCAGTACAGGTTGCAATAAATGTATGTACAATATATTAATGAATGTGTTAAATTCAGGAGCATCCAAAAAGTGTTGCACAAATGACCCCAAATCTGTCTGTAGCAGGTATTTACACAACACACCAAAACACCAGAAGCTCATGTGACAGCAAAAGTCCATTTGAGAAAAAGCAGATTCAAAGAAAAAGAATAAAAACTTGCAGAGCAGGTTACATGGTGAGCTCTTCACTACTGACCCTGGAGGGCAAGGCAGGTCATAGTTCACTTGTAGATATTCCAAGTGAGCAAGCAGAGAATAATGTAGCCATTACCAAGATCACATATGGATGTTAGACATTACTTTTCACTTCTCTGACTGCACAATGTTATGAAATTGTAGGTTCGGGGACATTCATATAAATTATAGTAATCTGAATAGACTTTTACTATCCTTACAGCTTTTATTAAGGGTACATTACTCCTTATTATCCTCAAATATTAGCTGGCAATTCAATAATTGTTCAATGTTATCCACATATAGATGTGTTTTAACCTTTACTAACAGGTATAAATTCTACTATTGAACACTGAGGAGGTTCAATATAAAATTCTGCAAATTTGGAAATGGAAAAATGGTGCGGCTTTCTCTCAGTTGTGATACCTACAGTATGCACAGAAAGTTTAATCTTGTATCAAGTCATATTTGTTTGTTTGGAATAGCATAAAAATAGTTGCAAACTACTTTCATGAACATGTTGCAAGTATATGCATATTTTAAGGTGGAATTACAGTTCCTAATATATATAGAAAATGTAATTCCACCTTTAAAAGGCACGTATGTATCTGCATCATATATATATATATACATCTATATATATATATATATATATAGATATATCTTTATATATATAAATATATATATATATATAGATATCCATATATATATATATATATATATATATATATATATATATATATATATATATATATATATATATATATATACATAATTTTATATATATATATATATAAAAATATATATACATACATATATATATATATATATATATATATATATATATATATATAAAAAAATATAGATATATATTTATATCCCAATCAATGGTGTCCTAGCATATTGATAAGCTACAAAATATATTGGATAGATTTGCATTATGTTACATGGATTCCTAGTTTGCACATTTTAAATATTTAGAATTCTTTGGTTGGTTTCACACAGTGTTTAGCCGTGTTTTTCATAGTATTTTTTTTTTCGTGGTATTTTTTGCTGCGTTTTTCTTTTTGGCTAAAACACTGGCCAGATGTTAATAAAAAGTCTATAGTAAAATATGAGAAACCCAACATGCTCTAGGTATGGCATTTTTTCTTTCATTTTTCCCCATAGACTTTTCAATAGAACATTCAAAACGCCTGGAAAAAACTTAAATATGCCACTAAAATGCCGCTAAACACGCATGTAGAAAACTCCATTAAAAACACTTTATGTTTTTTTTTAAATGCGTTTTAAAATGTAACAAAAACAAAGTGTGAAGGAGGCCTTATAATAAAAATTCTATAATTACATTTCTGTTTATATAAATGTGCAATGAAAAAATGTCGCATTCATCGGTTAATTAATATGTATGACGTAATTTATTACTAAATCAAGCTAATTTCCAGCATGCATCTCAATCAATCCACAACTTTAATTTTGATAATCGCGCTAGTATAAAATTGCCTTCTATGGTTCAATTTGTTCTTCTTTACCAAAATAGTATTTTTGGTAATATGATGAATGGGATGAACAACACTTTCCCAATGAAGCCCAGAATATCTGGGTAATATTTTAATGGGTCTATGGGAAAAAGATTAAGTAATTTGCAAGTGAATTTTTGAACTGGGGTATCTCTATTTGCATTTGTTTACATGTAAAAAAATAAAATAATAAAAAATAATATATAAAAATAACATTTTATATTTAGTTGTTTATGTCAGTTTCATTTATGTTTTGTATTTATGTTTCGTTTTCAATGCCCAAAACTATGTATAACTTATTTCTGGGGTTTCTTCCTTGGCTTGATGTAATGCAAACAGAGATTCATAAAGTTTTTGGGCAAATAATTTAGACCTAAATTATCTGTCAACTTTTTTACACAATTCAATGAAAAAGGTATACATATTCATCAAGTTGGTTTGAAATCTAAATCTTTAAGCTTTGTATGTCTGCCCTTAAGACCCTATAGTGATTTGCGTTCAACTAATGATATGTATTCAATTGCCGCTGAAAAAATTATTATATGCATATTTTATGTAACCCAAAAATTTATTTTTCTTCAACTAAAATCAATTAGATTAGATAAACATCGGCACACACCTTTTTCTCAATCTAGCTTTTGCAGGAATCAAATTTTCATCAATTTGTATTTATTTCTACATATGTACATGCATTTATACTTTACACAAGTGGCATAAAATATTATTTTTATTTCTCACCGTACAATGACCTCAGTACTTATGTTTGAGTTTATTTTTCATGGGAACTTTCCAAGAATTTTCAGCTCAGCATTTTATAAAAAGAATGCATTCTGAATTTATGCAAAATGTAACAACCAATATAATATTGCATTATGTTATGTACACACACCAGATGATAAAGCCTAATGTTAACTGAAAAAAAAAAGAAAATAATTTAATGTAACAAAAAATATAACAAAAAAAAACCCAACAACATTATTTTACAACAAAATTTCAGATTATTTTTTTCCTGATCGGTACCTATCAGTTCATGCCCTGGGCCAACTGGCACCAACAATAACAGACCTGCTGTTCTGCCATGAAACAAACTATTGGCTCCCACGTGGCGCAGACCTGAGTGGTTCAATTACTGCCGACATTACCTATGTATAAAATAACCAACATCATTTTAAGTTATCTTCTAATTATATTAAATCTGTATAACATATTCTATCTCATTAATGGTTTATAGTTTAGTAAATTCCAAACTAAACCTGTTCGGATTTTAGAGGCTCATTGAGAACCTTCTATAGCGTAAAATATCATATACAGCGAGCAAACATCTAAAAGACAAAACTGCCAGGAATTAATTTTCTCTGTTTTTAGACTTTCAACATTTCCCCAAAAGTTATGATCAGCGTGACACTTTGGGTGCATGTATTTATTGCTTAAGCCTCCTGGGATTAAATAAACCAAATGACACACTTGGATAATCTGTAAATATATTGGTGATGCTAACAACTGAAAACTACACAAAATAAAAGATGTGGATATTCTGTATACTGGTCCTGTCCAACATTCCAAATTGTCCTTTGTTAATTCTCAATTTTCAATCTCACACCAAGGGGTTAAAGTCACATCTATTCTTTGTAAGATGCAGGACAGAATTTTTGCTCAATGAAGGTTCCAGTCTATATAGTCCGTGCCACCATTTTGTTTAGTGCTTTCAGAATGGCCTCTAGTCAAGTTCTACCAAGCTCGGATACCATGGAGTGCAGATACACTGCTTGCCTGCTGAATGGGTGTCTGCACAGTGTTTAAGTCCCCCACACTAAAATTCATGAAGTTATTACCAGCTGAGGTGGGTTGCATGCTTGGCATGGATGAGTAACTGCAGTTGTAACTGCCACTGCAGGCTGGATTACTGTAGTTAGAGTAGGGAGGATAAGTGTTGTAACTGTAGGGGTTAATACTGACATTATATGGGGAACTGTAGGGAGAGGACTCTCCCAAGCAAGGTTTGCCATCTCTCACCAGAACTGGTACTGCTATCCTCCTTGGTGGTGGAAGGCCCACCATTTCCAAAGTTTGATCTTGTCTTTGTCTTTTGCATTTGTACCTTCTGTTCTGGAACCAGATTTTCACCTGTGTGGATGTGAGCTTCAAAACATTGGCTAAATGGTCTCTCTCAGGGGCTGACAGATACTTCTGCTGTTTGAATCTTCTTTCCAGTTCATAGACCTGGGCTTGTGAGAACAGCACCCTGGGCTTCCTTCTTTTTCTTTGCCTTGGTCGGTCTGGGTCTTCTAAGTCCCGCTTATCAGTTTCCAAATTTTTCTGCAAAGAGCAGAGATCTATAAAAATAAACCAAAATTAATTAAAGGTAATAGCATTATTTTATCTATCTATCTATCTATCTATCTATCTATCTATCTATCTATCTATCTATCTATCTATCTATCTATCTATCTATCTATCTCATATCTATCTATCTCATATCTATCTATCTATCTATCTATCTATCTATCTATCTATCTATCTATCTATCTATCTATCTATCTATCTATCTATCTATCTATCTATCTCATATCTATCTATCTCATATCTATCTATCTATCTATCTATCTATCTATCTATCTATCTATCTATCTATCTATCTATCTATCTATCTATCTATCTATCTATCTATCTCATATCTAATTTCTATCTATCTCATATCTAATTTCTATCTATCTCATATCTATTATCTATCTATCTATCTATCTATCTATCTATCTATCTATCTATCTATCTATCTATCTATCTATCTATCTATCTATCTATCTATCTATCTATCTATCTATCTATCTATCATCTATCTATCTATCTATCTATCTATCTATCTATCTATCTATCTATCTATCTATCTATCTATCTATCTATCTATCTATCTATCTATCTATCTATCTATCTATCTATCTATCTATCTATCTATCATGTAATTACAGGTAAGTTGTGTGTCGTTTATTATCGTGGACATAAACCTTAGTTTGTGCCCATTTATAAATAAATCTCTCTTTTTGTCTTAAGCATTCCTCATAACAGTTCATAATTTAATGTAATTCCCTAACCT